>NW_022195282.1:630658-1230658 GCF_008641045.1 Pistacia vera
ATGGATTTTGCTTTTTTTTTTTTTTTTTTTATATTTTCATCACCAAAAACATTTCGTGACGCACAATTCGTTGTGTAGCCAAATGGATTTTGCATTGTTGTTTATATTTTTGTTGCCAAAACATTTCCCGATGCACAATTTGTTGTGTAGCCAGATGGATTTTGTGTTGTTTTTTATATTTTCATCGCCGAAAAGGTGTTACGACGGGCCTTTTGTTGCATAGCTAAACTTCGTTGGCGTCGCTTTATATATTTTTGTTCCCAAAAACATTTTATGGCGCCGTGCATTTGCGTTGCTAAATACTTTTGGCTACGTTTTGTATTATTTTTCGTCTCTTAAAAGTATCCATGGCGGCATATAGTTACGTCGCGAAACAACTTGGGCATCGCTTTTTGCATTTTCATTGACAAAAACATTGTACGATGAACTATGTCATCGCTAAGTCCGTCGCCAATTTGCTTCCCACATCTCGGGCGAGGATAAGAAAGTCTGCGAAACTATTAGCAACCAATTTCAGATTTCGTCGCTAATAGTTACCTTTGGAGACGAATTTTGAAATTGTCGCTAACAAAATCATTGCTAAAAGCCTTTTTTGTTGTAGTGTCTCTTACTGTATTTTTTGGTTGACCTATTCATTAGGTAGATATCAACAATGCTTTTCTTAATGGAGATTTTTTAGAGACAGTTTATCTAATGCAATCAGTTGAATTTGTTGATCAAGAAAATCCTCTTCATGTTTGTAAACTAAAAAAGGCTCTCTATGGACTCAAGCAAGCTTCTAGAGCCTAGTTTGAGGCTTAAAAGAGCTCTTTTGGATTGAGGATTTCAGCACTCTATATCAGATCAAAGCCTGTTCTTTTTCAAAAGGGTGAAGATGTAGTATATTTACTTGTGTATGTTTATGATATTCTCATCACAAGGAGCAATGAGAAGCTTTTACAACAAGTGATTCTCGATTTACATCCTAAGATTACATTGGAAAGATATGAGACATGTCTCTTATTTCCTTGGTCTTGAAGTGACAAGAAATAATTCTAGAATTTTGGTAAATCAGTCTAGATATGTGCAAGAGATTTTAAAGAAGGTAAATATGCATGAAGCATCCAAACAACACTCCAATGGCTTTGGGATCAAGATTTTTTTCAAGGAAGACAATGAAATTTTTGGAAATCCTTCCTTGTATAGAAGTATAATAAGAGCTGTGCAATATCTTACTCTTTCAAGACCTGATTTGTCTTTTTCAGCAAACAAACTAAGCCAATTATTGCAGAATTCTACTCAAGATCACTAGCAGTCTTGTTAAAGAGTTCTTTGATATAAAATCTATTTAACCAAGTATTCTTTTGTTTTTTTTTTTTTTTAAGCAAACTATATAATAATTTATGTTTACAATTACAATTTTGAGTTTATTAGTTATTAATCTATGGAGATCTTTATAAAGTTGTTTGAACTTTTGAGGATGTGTGTTCTTTTGAGTGACTGTTCTTTATTGAAATGAGATTGTTTTGTAAAAGTTTCCAAGGAAAATTACTTGAGAATTTTTATGTATCGACTGATATAAAAAAAAAAAGAAAAATTGTTTAGAAAGATGCAACAAGCTTTGTAAGTTATTTTGTCAACTTATGATTATAGTGGTGTAACACTAGTCATGGTATGAACATTTCACTTTGAATATTGCACAATCATTCTTGTTTGAATTTCCAGTGTGACGACATTTTGTTAAAAGTGACCACCTTCAATTGTGTTGTTTATCTGCTATATAGAGTGAGCACCTTTGAGTCAGAGTGATCACAACGTATCTGACAGATTTATTTGGGTAACACGTGTTATGCTTCTAGAATGCATGAGCTGTTTTATTCTCTTATGAGATTTTTGTGTGGTCCATAACACTTGTCAATTTTATATTCAATGTGTTGGAAAGTTTTATTCTCTTTGATAGGTGGCATCTTGATATTGGAATAAACTTTTATAAAGGTGAATTCAATCAAATTATTCCTTGCCACCTATCCCCTTGCATTGGAGCCCAAGTTTTCTATATATTCGTCTCTTCCAATGCAATTCTTTTCAAGCCTAATTATTCCTCTGATATTACTCTGAAAATTCCTTAAGGTTTCTTTTATTTTGAATCAGGTTTCATATGCCTTAGGTAGGCTTATAAATACCTTTGATAAACTTTGTTTATTTGTTCATGGCTGAAATGTGGGTTTCCATTGGTGATGCTTGATGGGATTTCAAGCTTTTGGAGTTGAAGTGCATCTTTGGTGTTAATCCTTGAGAGGAGCTCAAGGCTGACCAAGTGGTCTTGTGAACGTGGAGCTTGTTGTGGTAGATCGAAGTTCGACCAAAGGGTGGAGTTTGAAGTGTTGCAAAACAGGGGGTGTTCTTGCAACTAATGCTTAACTTTGGCTTTGTAATTGAACTATAAATGTTTACCATAGTGGATTGGCTTCATCTGGACTTGGTCCCATTGATGTAGGCTTGTTGCCGAACCATGTAAAAACCCTTAGTGTTCTTTATTTTGTTTCATGGTCGGTTGTTTTGCGATAATGAAAAATGAACACTAAAATCAACTTAGCAACCCATTCCGCTTAAGTTTAATTCACTTGGTAAAGGAATTAAATCTTTCAATTGGTATCAGAGGTTGTTTTGGAAAGTTATGTAAGTTGATCCTTGCTTGTTGAATATGTTTTTAACGCACTTTAATCTTTGTTTACGTTTTGGTTATTTTTCATGTTTTTCTATAGTTTTCTTGTTATAGACCTAAGGTGACCACCTTGGAGCTGAGTGACCATCCCGTGTTGGATTTTTTGGTTGTGACCACCTCAATCTCTTGAGTCACCACATCAAAACAATTTTTTCAAAAACCATAAAATGTGGAAACCTAAGCTTAGTGCTATGTCTTGTTGCCCATACCTATTTGCTTGCCTCTAAAATAGATAGTGGCTGCTCTAGACACATGACAGGTAACAAATCTTTTTTGGCTGAGTTTGAATGCTTGGAAAATAGTCATGTTACCTATAGAGATGGTCATCTTCATGACTTAATTGAGGATAAGGTCATTTCACTTGCACATGTAAACACAGAGTCTCAACTTGCTGACTTATGTACAAAGGCTTTAGACTTTCAAACTTTTGTGAGTTTGAGAAAGTTTGTCTGGACTAACTCAACTTGAGTAGAGTTTTTCATTTAAATAAGTCACGAGAGCATATTTTCCTTTTTTTTAAATTACAATCTCTATGATAGTGATGTTTCATATGAAATATGTTGGTAAGCAATGTGTCCACCTTGATTTTCACCTCAAGAAGTATAATGACTTTCTTTCATTTTTGAGTGCTTAGTGCCTTGACGCCATGTGAAAGAGCTACCTTGTGTGTAGTGTGAAAGTCATACTTGAGTAATTTTCAATGAGTATGTACCTATATGTCCTTGAAAATCTATCATGTAGAGGGCTACCTACTTGCAAGTGTGAAAGCTACACTTGGTTACCTATTGAGAGTTATGCCCATTAATCTCTATTTTATGAAAAAGAAGCCAAAATGTTGAGATTAAGTTCAAAAGAAAAAGATTATTTAAAGAAAAAAGGGCATGAGAGAAGAGGGTTTCTTTCAATTCAAAATTGACCAATGTGTCAAACTCACCTCTTGCGGACACTTCACACACATATGATTAAGAATGTTTGTTTTTTTTGCTCATTTTTACTTAAAGGAGTGATCACTTTAAGTTGTGAAATTTTCATTTATGTGATACTCCTTATGCATTTCTTTCAAAGGTTGAGAAATGATTTTTGTGTCTTCTAATCAGATCAATATACTTGTCTCTTTAAATCTTGTGAAAATTTTGATTGATCTCATGACCATCTTGTCTTTATTTTAATTTTAAGTGTTTATAGTCGCTACCTTTGTGTCTCTGTCACCACCTTGAGTTTTCATGTGATAACCTTCGTTTCACGATGCTCACATGACTTCTGATAGTCTCACTCACTGATTTGTGATTTGAATTGTGAAAGATCCTCATATCTCACTTGACATTTGTGTCACCACCTAATGGATGAGTTACTTGATTTTTTTTCAATTTTTGTGTGCTTGCAAGGTTGAGAAACTATGAACAAAGAGGGGGAGTGAAAGCTGAATCTTTCCTTGTTGGTTGTTACCGTTTACTTTTGATGTGATCACTCTGAGCAGAAGTGATCACTTGTTGGATTTTTTTTTTTGGTTGAACTTTTATAATCTACTTTTGTTGGTACAATACAATTTTTGTTCTTATGGTTTGGTTTGACAGTGATTTTTTTTAAGGGGTTATATTTTTGAAACTACATGTTTGATATTGATAAATTGTCATTGCTAAGGTTGTTCTTTCATGACAGAGAACAAATTCTTTTTGTTAACTGAACTACTGTCCTTTTTGATAATCATTTGATTGTAACTTGGTTTGTTACTTAGTGGGAGTATAATAATTGAGGGGAGTTTTTATTCTTTTTTTGATCTCCAAAATGTTTTTAATTGATCCATACTGATTATGTTTTTGCTTGTTGTCTTTGTTTCATACTTATCTCTATGCCTTGATGATTATGTCCTTATGAGATATGTTTTTGTGTTGTTTTAATTCTTGTCTCTGTTGATTGATTATTGATATGTATTGAGACAGGTTTATGGATGAAAAAGATTGTGCTTTGTTCATTTTGACAAAAAGGGGGAGATTGCAAGTTATTTTGTCAACTTATGATTCCAGTGGTGTAACACTGTCATGGTATGAACATTTCCCTTTGAATATTGCACAATCATTCTTGTTTAAATTTCCAGTGTGACGACCTTGTGTTAAAAGTGACCACCTTCAATTAGGTTGTTTATCTGCTATATCAGGTGAGCACCTCTGAGTTAGAGTTATACAACATATCTGATAGATTTATTTAGGTAACACGCGTTATCTTCTAGAATGCATGAGCTATTTTCTCTTATAGATTTTTTTGTGGTCCATAACACTTGTCATTTTATATTCAATGTGCTGGAAATTTTTATTCTTTGATAGGTGGCATCTTGATATTGAAATAAACTTTTATAAGGTGAATTTAATAAAGTTATTCCTTGCCACATGTCCCCTGCTTGGTGCCCAAGTTTTCTATATATTCGTCTCTTCCAATGCAATTCTTTTCAAGCCTAATTATTCCTCTGATATTACTCTGAAAATTCCTTAAGGTTTCTTTTATTTTGAATCAGGTTTCATATGCCTTAGGTAGGCTTATAAATACCTTTGATAAACTTTGTTTATTTGTTCATGGCTGAAATGTGGGTTTCCATTGGTGATACTTGATAGGATTTCAAGCTTTTGGAGCTGAAGTGCGTCTTCGATGTTGATCCTCAAGAGGAGCTTAAGGCTGACTAGGTAGTCTTGTGAACGTGGAGCTTACTGTGGTAGTTTGAAGTTTGACCAAAGGGTGGAGTTTGAAGCGTTGCAAAAAGGGGGGTGTTCTTGCAACTGATGCTTAATTTTGACTTTGTAATTGAACTATAAATATTTACTATAGTGGATTGGCTTTATCTGGATTTGGTTCTATGGATGTAGGCATGTTGCTGAATCATGTAAAAACCCTTGGTGTTCTTTATTTTGTTTCATGGTTGGTTGTTTTGCAATGATGAAAAATTAACACTAAAATCAACTTAGCAATCCATTCCGCTTAGGATTAATTCACTTGGTAAAGGAATTAAATCTTTCAAGCTTCATATACTTTAATGATCAGTAAGGAAAACTCTATATTAGTTAAGTATGTTCACTTTTGGTGTTTGGGTTAATAATGGTCTAAAATTATGTTTGATAGATCATCATTCTACCTCTTTTTGGAGAGAAGAAGAACAAGAAATTAACGATGCTAAGTGTTCTGTGTGACATAGAGTTGAAGTGAATTCGTATAATTTCTTGACCTAATACTCAGCCTAAAAAAAAACCTACAGGAAAAAACTTCATCCTTAACAGAATTAGTTGACATATTTTCTTGACCGTTCTAAAAAGTTGTTAAGAATTGTAATTCTTGATAGTTTATGAGCTATCAAGAATTTGAAATAATCTTTGACCAATTTGGATGATTCTTGACAGTTATTGAGTGTCAAAATTTGGTCAAAGATAAATTGTAGGAATTTTTTTCTTGACAGTTGTAGTCTCAAATTAAGTTGAAAAAACAAAAATTAAAAATTTCACTAAGGCAAAATTTCCCACCCATCAAAAGTTTCACTAAGGCAAGATTTCCCACCCATTTTTCATTAAGGCAAAAGTTTTCCACCCATTTTTCATTAACCTATTTTTCATTCTCTCTACCCTAAATTATATTCCCTTTTTCGTTCTCCATACACTACAACAAAAATGGCCTAGACATCTTTCCGGTAGGGGTGGAAAAAAAAACCAAAAACCGAACTGGACCGAAAATTCAATTTTTTTTGGGTTTCGGTTCGGTTATTAAAAAAACCGGATATTCGGTTCGGTTTCGATTTTTGAAAAAAAGAAAACCGGTTACCTGGAACCGGTTTTATGAACCGAAATTTAAAAAAAATTATTGCATTTTAATTTTTATGTTTTTATTTTGCATTTGCAATTCCAAACCCTAACACCATCTAACACTCTCACAGTCTCAACTCTCACGGTCTCACACTCTCACTCAGTCTCAAACACTCACTTCACTACCTTCAGTCTTCAACTCTTCATTAGTCTTCACTACTCAGTCTACTCCAGTCTCCATTCTCCAGCTCGGCAGACGACAGCTCCACTGCTTTAGTATGAGTCTACTCCAATCTCCACTCTCCAGCTCGACAGACGGCAGCTCCACTGCTCCAGTACGGCAGTACTCAGATCTCAGACGCACTCGCGCCGGCGTCGATACTCAGACACTCACCTCAGACCTCAGTAACCGTCAGTCTCTCTCTCACATTCTCAGAGTCTCTGTCTCACTTGTCAGTTCTCACTCCGGAGTCACGCGGTCATGCTAGAGTCTCTCACTCTCAGTTCTCAGATCTGTTACTTAACGGTCGACAGTCACCAGTCGCGGTCACCATTCTTCTTCCTTCACCAAGTCTCCACGTCATCGTCTGTTTCCGTTGGGTGACCTCATCTCTTTGGCTTTTTTTCTTTGTATTTGTTGGTGACCTCGCCCACGGCTCAGATATTTGATGTCCTGTAAATTTTTTTTTTAAAATTATTCTTCTTGTTACAAATTTACAATGTGATGGTAATAACTAATGTGATGTACTCGATTCATTCTTTTATTTATTCTTCAATAATTTGGACATCTAATCAAGCAGTCTCTAGTTAATTTATTCTTGGTTTGAGGTTGATTGATACCTCTTGTGTTATTATTACTTCCTATCAATGTCTATTTTATTTATGTCAATCTTTTATCTTCTTTAAGTTAGTTGTTCTCCCCAAAATTTGCAGCCCCCCCTATTTATATTTCCATTTAATTCATCATCGTCAATGTTAGTTTTGTTCTAACCAGGGATGAGGCAGGCTGATAACTTTTATCTTCTTTAAGTTAGTTGTTCTCCCCAAAATTTGCAGCCCCCCTATTTATATTTCCATTTAATTCATCATCGTCAATGTTAGTTTTGTTCTAACCAAGGATGAGGCAGGCTGATAATTTTTTTTAAAAGAAAAAACTCAATTTTAAGGCATTTAGCAATGTTTGATGATTGGAGCTATCTTTTTATGTCTATATGAGTGTTGGAATGATAATGTATATACTTTGACAATAATATGAAAATCCCATTCATCTGTTTCCAGATTCTATTTTTTATGCATTTAGAGGTATTATATATTTGAGAAGTGCCTATTTGTGGATAAGTTTAGTAGCTTTTGATGAGTTCTAAAGTTAAAGTGCTTCTCTGGGCTTTGCACAAATACCTAATTCCTTTTGAGCAAAGTCGCAATCATAACAGTTTACTTTCCTCTACCTACTCTATTGAGCATATGTGTTTTTTTTTAATATTACTCAGTAATCAAAATAATTATGATTTTAGAAGACAGTAACCATATTACTCAGGATGGCAATGCTTGTATCAGGGACGGCTCAGGTGCCAAAACTTCTTTAATTTCTGGTCTTTTGTGTAATAACTAATAAGAGGCCTTTTGGGTGTTAGAAGAAAGTACTCGTTCTCGACTAATTGATTGAAGGGAATTCAAATTTCCAATAACGAGGTATATACTATGATTTTATTTAGTTTCATTTGTTCTTTTATTTACTAATTTCTAGATTTGATTGGACAAACTTATAAAAAGAAAGAAATTTAAAATGGAAGCTATCTAACAAGTTGTGGAACTTTTTTGTTTTGACAGTTGACATTTGACAATGGATTGGAATGTGCTTGCAGTTGGACAGTTATTGCTTGCTTGGAGGCCTCTTTTGAAATCATTTTTGTGGATTTGTTATATTTAGATTTGTCTTTGTGAACTTTCTTTGTATATCTTCTCAGTTTGCATTTCATTATTTGATTTGGAAATGTGCTTGTTAGTACTTAGGTTTGTTTTGTGGAAATGTGTTTATTATGTTTGTTTTGTGGAAATGTGTTTGCTAGTTTTAATTTTATTATGTTTGTTTTTTGGAAATGTGTTTGCTAGTTTTAATCATGTGTTTGATTTGGATTTTGTTGAAATATGTTTCTTATTTTATTCATTTCATGTGTTTGATTTGTAATTTTAGGATGTGGAAATGTGTTTATTATGTTTGATTTTGTGGAAACTAAGTTGGCAACAGGGGCCATTTTTTTGTTTGTATAGTTGTATATTTTTTAGTGTGTAATTGAGTTTGTATCAATCTTTGTTTTGCAATCTTTGATTGTAATTTTAAATTATTAATATTTGATTTTGATGTACATTCAAATTATATGAATTCAAATTCAATACAATAGATATAAGTTATTAACGTAATTGAATTTACAGTAAAATAAGTTTATAACTTTAAGTCATGTTAAAAAAAAAGAAAAAACCTGGGAAAAAAAAAAAGTGCAAAGTGGAGTGTGCGAATTGGGCTAAAAAGGCAGCCCATAACTATGGTCATAGTGGAGTGTGTGAATTGGGCGCAAAAAGCAGCCCAACATTAATTTTATTAACCGCGTTTAAAAACCGGTTATCAAACCGAATTTTCGGTTCGGTTTATAACCGGTATAACCGAAACCGGTACGGTTTCGGTTCAGTATATTTTTAAATCGGAAACCGGTTCGGTTAACTGGATTTTTCACCCCTACTTTCTGGTGACTTTTCTCCATTTTCTGGAGACTTGGCATCCTAGGGGCTGGTCATACTCCCTAACGTCAGATCCACCTTCCCCAAGCTTGATTGACTCGAAATTCCTTGGAAAAAGCCATTTCATGTCATGACTCTTCACCTTCCCGGCGTGATTTTGCTCACTTTTGATGTCGTTCGTTCTCCCAAGTCACATATTTGGACTCCTCGTGACATGATGTGCCTCTTCCTAAGTTTTTGGAGCATTTTCGTCATCGTCAGAATCCGCTGCCATTGCTGGCGATTTTTAAACTTCCAGCGTCCGTTGGTCTTCTTTCCACTACGAATCAGTCCATCTTGCTGCTGGTTTCTCATTTCCACCATAATCAGCCTCATTTTTTAAAATTTTTTATTAACTATTCTATTATATCTTGCTTGATATTCTTTTTTCTTTTTTTTCAACAGAGTTCAGGAAAGTCTTCGGTGTTGGAGAGCACTGTTGGCAAGGACTTTTTACCTTGTGGATCTGGTATTATAAATAAAGCTTTTAATACTTGTGATGATGTCTAACTTATTGTGTTTTTATTTTCGTAAATTGAGTAACATTTGTAAAATACGACGCGGCGTCCTCTGATTTTGCAGCTCCAAAAAAGCGATAAAGGAAGCAGAGAATATGCTAAGTTTCTTCATCTCCCTAGAAAAAGATTCACTGATTTTGTTACAAAACTTTTCTTTATTATGAACATTTGATCCTTTTTTAGATGTAATTTTGATAAGTAGTTGTCAGTTTTGTTTTTACTTTTGTGTAAATTTTTATTATATTTCACATGTTAATGTAGCTATAATTAATTTTTGTAGCGGCTGTGAGGAAGGAGATTCAAGATGAGACTCTAATCTCGAGACTGGCCGTAACAAGCAAATTTCCAGTGCCAATTCATCTTAGCATTTATTCTCCTAATGGTAATTATGTCTTCATCCTTTAGTGCCGTCTCATCGTCGGGTTTGACTGTATGAAGCCTTATGTTTTCTGCTCTTAGCTTCATTTAAAGTTATACTAATTAAATGTTTGTCAATCATGACTTTTTCAGAAGTCCATAGGGGAGGATTGACTGTTATGACCATTGGTTTTCAAATAAGAGGTCAGAGGTTCAAATTCTCTTGAACTAGAAGTTATTTGTTTGCTTGTGATATCTAAATCTTTATACTGTTCTGAACTTTGGCAGTTGTCAACATGACTCTGATTGATCTTCCTGGGCTCACAAAAGTTGCTGTTGGTAAGCTACAATTATTTTATATATTATACAGTAGTCATTTACTTACATGCATTCTTCATTCTAAGTAGCCTTAGGAGAATAAAAGAAAAGAAAGGTGAAAACTAAGATCCCCATTTTCGCTCATCTCAGAAACTAAAAGTATGACTTAACTAAGTTTTGTAATTCTTTGACTAGTTCACACCTCCATATCATGACTTGGATTATATCTATGTAATCTGAGGATTTATGAACTTATATATTATATACAATATAATGATATATGAGTTCACAATAGATAAGTATTTTAAAAACAATGACACTATATTTGTACAAAAGTACTTAAGTGTTTTGTTGTTATTGTGTATTCTTATCCTCGCATGGCTGTGCATGTTTTTCTTTTCTCTAGGAAATGAAATTATGCTACTTACTAACATAAAGAGCTTTAAGGTGAGATTTAACTTGCTCAGAACTGTTTCTTGGCCATTTTTCTTTCTCAAAGATATATGGTTGGTCAATGTAATACTTTGGTCTAAGATATCTGCCATGCAGTCTAACTTGACATTCTAAATCAAGCAAATGTTTCCATCATCATACTTCCCATTAATAAGGAAATATTCATACTGATTTTGTTGTTTCACACAGGAACGATTTTTGACCACATTTCTACAATCATATATGATGTTTCAAACATGGAAATACATACTAGTCTATGTTACTTTTAGAAAGCTACAAATCTGATCTCATGTAGTGTTTATAGGTTGAAATTATCCATTTTGTTTTCATGTGAAACTTAACTAATATGTTATCAATATTTAAAATGTAGGTAACAACAATTCTATCACTTGCAGGTGCATGCTTGGCAGCTGGGGTCACAATTCTGTATACAAAAGACCTAACTTCGAGTTTTAATTTTGTTTTCGTTCACCAGTTCGTCACCTGATCTTCTTCGTTCTCACCCAATTATGTATCAAACTTTTAATTATTGATGCACTAATGCCATGGGTATTTTATCTATGTATATATACTAAATTTATCTACTTTTCATCTTTTATAGTTGTTTTGCAATATTTTAAAACTTATATTGTTGTTCAGTTTTGTTTAATAAGAGCAACAATAATTTATGTACCATTCAATAAATTAATTGAGAGATTGTTCAATTGTGATAATTGTTGTTGGTTGAGGAATATTATGAATAATTTCATTGCATTATTCCAAAATTTAATTGGTAATAGCTAGGAAAATAAACTAATTACCAAAAAAAAAAAATTTACAAAAAAAAAATTCTTGACGGTTTTAAGACTGTTAAGGATTTGGTTAAAATTAGGCTAAATCCTTGACAGTTAATAACTGTCAAGAATTAGGGTTTTTCTTGTAGTGAAAACTGGTAAGTCTAAGTACCTGAAAATCGTTGTAGAGGTGTTTTTATATAGATTTTGTGGGTTTTTAGTTTGTCTTTTGGTGCCCAAAAATGTCATGAGAAAAATAAGAAAAAATTAATTTTAAGAAGCTAGTTAGAATCCCGGTAACTAGGGGTGGGCAAAAAAATAGGGTGGAACTAGAACTGACGGGTACATAAGTTTTGATTTTGGTTTCTACTCGGAACTGACCCTCACAAGGCCAGTTTCGGTTCTAAAAAATCAGAATCAATACTATACGGTTTCGATTCTGGTTCCACCACAGCAAGAATTGGAACTAGAATCCAGAACCGGAGTAGGAATTGAAACCCAGGTACTTAGGTAGGAACCGAGACTGAATTATAATTTTTGTATACTTTTAAGGGTGTATTTGTCATTTTTATGAATAGTAGGGGGTAATATAATTTTCTTGGGTACCCAGAATTGGAATCAGAACCTACATTTCAGGTTTCGGTTCTAAGCTTTTAGGAACTGAAACCAGTTGGTTTCGATTCAAGTTCCAAATCCCAAGAACTAGTTGGTTCCGATTCCGGTTTTGGTTTCAGTTCCATAGGATTTGGGCGGATACCCGGACCCACCTACCCTGACTTGGAAGGGATGTATATCACTAATTTTTTAATATTTTAGAGTGGGAGTAGTTAATGAATCTTTTTAATATGTTTCAACTTGAAGGGTTTGTTGATTCCACAAATCCTGGTTATGTTTGCAAGCTCAACAAAGCCTTATATGGTCTCAAAAAGGCTCTTAGAGCCTAGCATGATAAGCTAAAGACAACCTTACTTGATTGGGGTTTCATTAATTCAAAGGCAAATTCTAGCTTTTTTTATCTACAAAAATGATGATAAAGTGCTTTATGTCATCATCTATGTAGATGACATACTCCTTACTATTAGAGTAGGGGCCTTAGAGCCAATCTTATTCTGTAAATTGAATATTTGTAATCATGTTTTATTATCAATAAAGACATTTACCTATATCATGTTATCTGATTACATTTGTATAAGAAAATGATATATGTCCTTAGAATGGTAGAATCGTGACAAGGGTACGAGTGTTTGAAATCTTGATAGTAAGAACCTTATGAGCACATATGGTGGCCGTTCCAGAAACGTCCGTAGCCCCAGTATTATCTTGACCTATGGCACAGATAATGTGGTAAGACTATCATAGTGTTGGACGACCCTGTCAAAAGGTAGTGACAGATTTCACTTGTCAAGGTTGTTTGGTGATAACCTGGTGCAACACATGGGTGTTTGCTATAGGCAAGTTCATCGGACCAGTCCACTGGAGGATTCCAAATAGATGGTTACCCAAGTATCTATCGAACAAATCCTCCAATGAATGAAGATGCATCTGATCCTTAGACTTGAGATCACCAAAACGCCTTATGCACCGATTGGTGTAGTTTGACATTAGCCCAACATAGTCCTCTCAGGACTATCAGAATGATAGTGGTTGGCTGCATTGAAAAGTGTACTGAGACTATGGTGGATCCATAGAGGATTCATCATTCTTGGGTACAGGAGAAATTATCTCATTGAGTAATTCGGTAGATGGCAACAACATTAAATATATGGCCACAGTAGGATTGAGTTGTAGCTCAATCCAATCTATTCTAGTCATTGGTCAAATAACCGAATATCGAGATATCAAGGATATCCGAGGTTGACACTACTTCTGTGCCTCAGCCTTGATGAGATAATAGATGATGAAAGGATTAGATTGCACGGTAACCATATTGTTGATAGGTAGCAGTTTCGCTGAATTCGAATCTATCGGGTATCCATGATGCTTGGCTGGCTAGAGGCCAATCTTGGTTTGTGTCTAGTGGGATGATTGATTGATTATTAGTCGCAATGCTATTAACTGTCGATATGATGAGGAGCCTTCAGGTTGCACACATAGAAGACAGATTAAGAATAAAATTCATGAGAGGCGTATTTTCGTCATTTATGATAAAAGGGCATTTTTGGCTTTTAAGATGAAAGGGTATTTTGGTAAGCTCATAGTGTAATTAAATTTACCGAGGTTGTTGCCTAAATTTAATTTCATATGGAAATTAAATTAATGAGATTATATATATTTAAATATTTAGTTCAAATAAATAAATAAATAAATAAATATATGTATAATGGATATATATATATTGTCCAATATTAATATTTATTATTAATATTGATAATGTGAATTCAAATTTGGTTGTTAAATTTGAATTGAAATACCATGTTTGGTTGCAAGGGTAATCTATTCCAATTTAGAATAGGGTTTAGGTATGCGCTATTTAAGTGTAACTAAAATTAATTCATTTAAGTGAATGAAATAATGTTGCAAATTTAAAAGAAACCCTAGCCTTCTCTCTCTCTCTCTCTCAAAATTGTAAGCCTCCATTGGTGAGAGAAGATTTTTTCGCTCAAAGAAAAATTCTGCAGATTTTTATTCCATAGTTGAGTGAATTACCTAGCTAAATAATTCCTCAACGGCGTTTGTCCTGTCTTCATGTGGATACCAGGAGTTCATTCCTATCTTGGAGTGGGAGCTATTCACATAAATCAAAGGAGCCTCTGAAGGCAGGTATAATTCTAAATTTTTTATTTTATACAAAACAAAGTAAATTGGGTATAAGTTTTCTCGGGTTCATGTTGTTGTTTTGGTGATTTTATTTTTATTTCCGCTGCGTAAACCCCATCAGCAACTAACACTTACTGGTCCTGGCAATGAGCTGGTTAAAAGTTTGGTTATGCATCTCAATACTCATTTCTCCTAAAAAAAAACTTAGGCATTATGCATTATTTTCTGGGGCTTTAGTCATATAGAAACAATAGTGGCATCCATCTCAATTAAACCAAGTATGCATTATGCAATAGATCTCTTAGCTAAAACTAATATGTTTGAAACTCACAGTTGCAATACTCCCATGGCACTAGGTGCAAAGCTACACTTTAAAGATAGTTCATTGTTTTAGCAACCTACAGTTTACAAGAGTACAGTAGGTGCTCTTCAGTACCTTACTCTAATTAGGTCAGATATTTCCTTACAGTAAACAAACTTAGTCAATTTATCCAATCTCCCACTGAATTACATTGACAAGCATGCAAAAGAGTCCTCAGATATATTAAAAGCACTATTTCTCTTGGGTTGCAATTTAAAGTAGTAGTCAAGTTGAACCTAGAGTGCCATATAGATGCTGATTGGGCAAGTATTATTCAAGATCGAAAGTCAATCAGTGGTTATTGTGTATTCCTTGGCCCAAATCTAGTACAATGGAGTTCTAGAAAATAGAAGGTGGCGGCTCTATCTTCTACTGAAGCTAAATACAGGGCTCTAGCAAATGTAGCAACTAAAATTGCTTGGTTACAAAGTTTATTTGCTAAACTAGGTATATCTATCTATGCTTCTCCCATAATTTGGTGTGATAATCTTAATGCAAGGTCACTTGCCTCCAATCCTATTTATCATGCGAGAACAAAAAATATTGAGATAGAAGCTCATTATATTAGGGAGTAGGTTCTAACTAAAAAGCTTATTGTCTAGTATGTTCCTTTCTCTTTACAAATTGTTGATATTCTTACCAAAGCTTTAACAACTGCTCAATTTACTCTGTTAACTCATAAACTCACCCTTAGTATCTCTCCCAAACAAGCCTCCTTTTAAGCATAATCTAGTTCTTTTCAAGCTGCAACTGCAATGCAGCTTAGCTTGAGGGGGGTTGACTATAGTACTCTGCACTTCTGCAGTTCTTGATTTGATGTCATAGTTTTGGTATTTTTTGGAGATTCAATTATGAAACTGAAGTTAGTGGAATAGCTGAAATGTGAATTAGAGTTGTGAAACTGAAGTTGTAGAATTTGATGTTATAGTCTTGATTTGATGTTGAATTGAAGTTGTGAAATTGACGCTATAGAATTTGAGCAAAATCAATAAGGGATGCTCGTTATTAAAGGAAGAATGCCCATTCCTAATCAAAAGCAAGTTGTTCTTATGAAGAACGAGCTTATTCCTTTGGTTGTTCACAATTCTGTCCAATTTTGGTTTTAAGGGAAGTTAGCAAAGAACGCCCGTTCCAAAAGGAATGATGCATGTTCTCCTATCCTCCAAGCCATTCCAAGCAGGAGCGAGCTCACTTTTTGGGTCGTTCACAGTTTTGTCCAATTTTTGTTTTAAGTGAAGTCAACAAGGAATGTTCGTTCCAAAACGAAAGACGCATGTTCTCCTATCCTCCAAGTTGTTCCAAGCAAGAACTAGCTTGTTCCTTTGGTTGTTCATAATTCTGTCCAATTTTGGTTTTAAGTGAAGTCAACTAGGAACACCTGTTCCAAAATGAAGAATGCCTATTCTCTTGTCCTCCAAGTTGTTCCAAGCAAGAACGACATCGTTCCACTGGTCATTCACAGTTCTATCCGATTTTGCTTTTAAGTGAAGTCAACTAGGAATGCTTGTTCCAAAATGAAGAACACTCGTTCTCCTATCCTCCAAGTCATTCTAGGCTGGAACGACATCGTTCTTCTGGCCGTTCAGAGTTCTGTCCAATTTTTATTTTTTTTTAGTTTTCAAGAAGAGAACAATAAGGACGCCCGTTCCTAAGGAGCAGGAACGGCCGTTCCTTATACTATAAAAGTCAACAAGCTACAGTTGTAGAACAACTTCGCTTGAGGGGGGCTATCAAGATATAAGCTTAAGAGCAATTTGGGTTAAATGTAATTTTGGAGAGTAGTCGGGATTACATTGTAATTTGTCTGGAATAAAATATTAGAAGTCGAAGTTTGTAAGAAGCACAACGTTTTGTATCAACGATTTTATAAAGAGTCTTGCGCGTATTTTTTCTAGTTAGTTACTCTCAGTTTGTTAATGAAAAATTCCATAATTTCTTCTCTCTTCAATTTCGTTCTTGATCTTTATTTTCTTCTAATTGATTCTAGAAAACATTCACAAAAACTCAATAGTGTATCATTTTAAATTGCTTTAAAAACGGATAAAAGAAATTGTACTTTTAATTTTTCTATGAGTTAATTTTTTTTTTTTATTAACTCCAAATATGGTTTTTCACCCTCCTCTCACTCTTTGTTTATATATATATATATATATTATTACAATAGTAGGCTCCAAGTATGGTAATTTCTCTTAAGCTTGAAGTTATAACTAACTAGCAAAAAATAAGAAACTTAAGGGGCCTGTTCAATACATTATTTGAAATATGATATTCTGGAAAACTATTCTGAATAGGTAATGATAGGATTAAATCAAATAAGATAGGATTTTGAGAATGTGTTTGATATATTTTTAGAAAACATTTTTAGAAAATATTTAGATTATTTTTTAACCCCTTACATTTGTTAATTTAGCTAAACACCCCCCAACACACACAGAGTAAAAGTTTATAAATTAACAAAAACACTCCCACCCACCCAAGCCACTACTGGCAGTCGTCGGAATGGCATATAACCAATTGGATTTGGCTGGTCATGTGCCGTTCTAGAATATAGTCGTCGTTAACGGTCATATCTGACGTAGATCTGGCCGAAAAATCCATGACGGATCTAGCCAAAAATGACAAGATTGATGCACGATCGAAAAGTCAACTGATCGTGCATAGTTTTGATGGCAGGGGCTAGCGGTGGTTGCTAGCGGCTGATAGTGGCTTGGGAGGGTAGGGGTGTTTTTGTTAATTTATAAACTTTTTATTATGAAAGGTAATTGTTAAATATTTTAAGTTTAATAGAATATGATTGGATTTTGAATTGAATAGTCAATATTAAAATAAACACGATTTTTACTAGATAGGATAGGATATGATAGAGTTTAAAAAGTTAAACAAACAGAGGGAAAACTTCCGATTTATGGATAATCGCCAGCATGGTGGAGTTTCTTAATACAGAATTTCTATTTAGTAATTAAGAAGACAAAATTTTGAGTTTAGGAAACTCAAAAAGAAAGGACATTAAATGCATAGATTAAATTGTAGACAAACTTGAAAAAGGGGTGTAAAGAAAAAAGTATAATTAAGTCAACAGTCATTTTTAGAATTATATGGAGTTTAAAAGTTATTTTAAAATATAAATAAGGTAAACTTAATAACGTGTCTATTGATAACGTACTGGTTACAAATCATTTTTCTTAAGTTGCTAAAAGAATGGTTTTACGCAAAGAGTCAATCAAATGGGACAGAATGTGACTCTGCATCCCATGGGAAATTCAGAATTCATGTATTTAAACATGTTGATGCGTGATTTTGCACCAACGAAATGCACGTGTGAAATGCTGTGTGGACCCAGAAGACACATGTGAATGTAATGGATAAAGAGATAGTAAATGCAATGGGGACAGTTTTTAAAGTGGTTCAGATGCTAAGGTAGCAAGTCCTACGTCCACTGATGCTTATATTGATGATAAAGGTCAGGTCGCTTTTAGCTGACTAACTTTACAATAATATTACAAGGTATCAAATGCTGAGAATTCTAGGAAAGAGAGAGTAATTAATCAAGCGTAAAATGTGCTAATCCCTTTAATGAGAGAGGAGCTCTCATTTTATAGTGGGATGCCTTGAGGTGATGATTACTGAATCTGCAAGTTGGTGGGATTATCTGTGCAAATCCTTCTTTATGTCACATTGCCCATCTTCCAGAGTGATTTGCGCGATTTAGAGCAGGGATTGGACATGTGGGGGCACCACAGCTCTTGACTAGCCTGACGCGCACCCACTATCCTGACGGACGCAGGCGGTGGTTGTTCCAATGATCTGACTTTTGTGGGCTGAATGGACCTGACGTCAGCCTTTGTATTTTTTAGGCATAACAGAAGTCCCCCAGTTTTTAAGGTTTGAGGATTGAACCTTAGAAACTACATGTCATGCCGCAGCGAGATGGTTTCTGGAAATTCTAGTCTGTTTGAAAGTAGGTTGGAGTGGCATTTTTATGAGCGCGACCTCGTATGCTCAAGGACGAGCGACTTGATTTCGTCTGACGCCACCTGTTTGTTCTGGTGATAGGAAGGCATTTAATAAAGCAATCCCTGCGCTGACAGGTGTGTCTCTTGCGTGGTAAATGCCAGCCAATCACATTTAATGCCTTGCATGCTGAAACAATGCGCTTTACCAAAATATTAAATGAATTATACGTTGGAATGGCGCACCTTATAAGAGCATTAAATGAAGGTTTGAGACGCAATTAATGCTCTGAGAGAAGGATGGCCGTCGTTTGAGCTTTTCAACTGGAAAGATGAAAGTTTGACTTTATCCAGTCGTTTCGTTCACCCTTCCTCGCTGATGAGTGACACGTGGCCAAGATCAACGGTGAGAAGTCTTTACCGCCCAAACGTCGTTTCGATTCCTGGAAATCCATACGTCGATTCACGCGCTATAAAAACCTTAAATCGTTCTCAGGCACTGTCACCAAAGCCTTTTTCACAGAGAACAAAAGATTTTCACAGGCCAGGAACCTTTGTCTTCCAAACCTGCATTTTTTCGGCATTTGAAGCAGAAATAGTTGTCATACTCCGAGAGGTAAGAGCTTCCCTACCATTATTTCATTTCTTGCATGAGTTAATGGCGTCGGTCTTTCAGTAACCCATCGGAGACTAGACGTTTGCGCCGGGTTCGAGCTATGAATGGTGGCTCAAATCATGCTGTTAGGGTTTTTTTTAGGATTTAGGGAGTTTATATCCTCCCACGTCATCGTACGAAATAGCGTACGGAGGCCAAATAACCCTTCTGCTTGTCACTTTTACAGACTAGCAAAATGGACCCCTTAGCCACCAGATCCTAGTAGGGAACCAGCTCGTCCCCGCAGGGTGCTCCTAGCATCCCTCTCGAGGTTTTCTCGGTACTCACCGAGGAAGAACTCGAGACGGTAATAGGCCAATACGGCATCGAGGTAGACGTTTTCCACGACCTGGCGCATTCGTCGTGATATTCGTCAACGGGTCTAGCTGCGATCTCTGAGGGGATCATCAAGGGCGGAGGACTTATCCCCCTACACCCTTTCATCAGGTCGTTTTTGGACCACTTCAGGGTTGCGTCGATGCAGCTGACCCCGAATGCATATGTCATTGCTGTTGCAATGTACATCACGTGCCAGGAAAACGGGCTGGGCGACCTGACCGCCTTGGAGCTCGGCTGCTCATATTTTTTGAAAAAGAGTAAGGACAAGGACTCGTATTACTTGTCCAGGCGACCTACCATTGCCACCCTTTCATCATGTCGTTTTTGGACCACTTCAGGGTCGCACCGATGTAGCTGACCTCGAATGTGTACGTCATTGCTGTTGTAATGTACATCGCGTGCCAGGAAAACGGGCTAGGCGAGCTGACCGTCTTGGAGCTCGGCTGCTCATATTTCCTGAAAAAGAGCAAGGACAAGGACTGGTATTACTTGTCCAGGCGACCTACCATTGCCGACGGGATACACAATTATCCCAGCAATGCGGGGGCCTACGAAACGAAGTTTTTCTTCTTTCGTTACAATGGCTATTGCCGCTTCCAAGATCCGAGTAGGCCTCTTTCTCTTTGTTTGTATTTTTGCTTTGCTTTGGCGAACTCATTGTGTTCGAAGCGTGTTCGCTCTAACGACCTAGTTTTTTCCTTTTGGTAGTTAACAAGACGACCGAAATAGGACTGCTCCACGATAGGAGAAGAATCGTGCACTTCGACTCCCTACCTGAGGACAAGCGCGACACGAAGAAACTTGTGACGACCGCGAATTTGTGGAAATACGGTTTCTTTAATGCAAGCACGTCGTTAGAGCCTCCACCGAGTAAGTTCTTCTAACTGATTCTTTTCTTGGTCGTGGAATAGAATGCCTTCACTAACCTTGCCTTGCATGCAGCAACCATGCCACCGAAGGAGCCAGAGCAGCCTCGATGACGCCTTTTAAATTTTCCTCGGTCAAAGAAAGCTAAGGCAGCCGAAGCTGCTCAAACAATCCCCCCGGCTGAGGGTGCGACCCCGGGCCAACCGGCGCGACCTTCCAGAACTTCTTAGCCGCAGCTGCAGCCAACAGAAGATGGACAAATGCGAACCGCGAAGGTTTCCTAGTCGTCGCCTGCTCGCCCAAGGATGAAACGATGGCTCAGCGAAAAAAGAGGAAGCAGATTCAGGTCGAGGAATCAGAGGCCAAATCTGAAGGCGAACAGCTAAGGAGGCCGCAGAAGGACGTCGGGAGAAGGTTGGGAAAGGAACCGATGGTTGAAACGACCACTACTGAAGGTGCGAAGACGGATACCCCAATATTGGACTCGCTGGGGAACCTGCCGGAGTATCTGCAGCTGGTGATCTACACTTTACTGGAATACGGACTCTCAGAATCATTCGAGCAGTTCGCAAAGTTCAGCGACGTCGACCTGATGTCCACGTCGGTCCAGCACATAAGCAAGGTGAGCGAACTGTCCCCGACGATGACTACCCTTAGCTTCTTTTGATTGGCTAACTCTATTTTTCTTTGTTCGCAGGCTCTTCTTTCCATGCGAATGTCTCTGGAAAAGGCTCAACTGGGAGCCACAAAGGGGGAGGTTGCGCTGAAGGAAGAGAACGCAATGCTCAAGCAAAGCCTGGAAGCCGCTAAAACGGAGAGAAACTTATCTTCCGAATTGGCGAACAGGTTCCAAAATGAGAAGAACGCGGCTCTTCGCACAGTTGACTTCCAGAAGACGCAGCTCAAGAAGCAAGGGGAAGAGATAAAGGAACTACAAAGGACCATAGCCAAACTCTCCAAGCAGGCTATGGAGAAGGACCAGGAACTGAAAGTGACCTCCCTGCAGGTCGCACGAGCAAAGCAGGAGAGAGAGGCTTCTGAGAAGCTAAGGCAAGCTCTTGAAGTTGAACTTCAGGAAAGTCAAGGGAAAGTCGCTTCCTTGACAGAGGAGATGCAGAAGCAGGCTGCGGAGGTCGAGGAGAAGGCTGCCGAATGGGCGATCGAGTCTATCTACGCCCTGCAGCCGAGGAATCCGCTACTCAACATATCCGACCTCTCGGAGGACTAGTGCGAAACACTTATGACAATGGCGCGAGAGGATGATGAAGCAGCGACGTCCCAAATAGGTGGTTTAGGACATGCTTCGAACAAACCTTCAACCGACCAGCCTTAGGATGTCAAGGTCGCCTCTTTAGGAGTCAGTTTAGGGTTCTCAGTCATGTCTTTTTGCTTGCTGTACTCCTTATTAATAAAATTCACATTTTTGACTTATACAATTTCTGTTTGTTTCATTATACATGAGTACTTTCTGATTGCTTACATTCATTGAGTCAAAGATAACATAACTCGTTCGCATGAAAAGGATCACATACAAAGATTGTTACAAACGTCCAAGATAAAATTTTACAAAGAAATGACTTAAAAAAAATTAGACATTAATTTACAAGGAAAGCTGAGTTCAGAATTACTGATAGTATGGCCGAAGGTGCTCAGCATTCCAGGCTCGGGGTACCTTGGAACCGTTTAGCCTCTTGAGATGATAACACCAGGTCACTGACCTGGAAGTCTCTTCGCCTGACCTTTGAATCGAAGAACTTCTTCGTGCATTGCTGATAGGCTGCTATCCTTACCCATGCCTTGCTGCGATGTTCTTCAACAAGGTCCAGGCTCGCCCTTATGAATGCTTCGTTGTCGGCCTCATTGTACAAATCTCTCTGAAGTGAACTAGTTCTTACCTCAACGGGAATCATTGCTTCGCACTCGTATGCTAGCGAAAAGGGTATTTCCGAGGTGGAGGTTTTTCTAGTTGTTTTGTACGCCCATAAGACTTCAGGGAGGTCGTCGGCCTAATTTCCCTTTGCTGTGCCAAGTTTGGCCTTCAGAGTGTGCTTGATGGTTTTGTTGACAACTTCAACTTGGCCATTTGCTTGCAGTCTTGCGACAGAGGTGAATTTCTTATGGATACCCAGCTCGTCTCAAAACTGCTTGAATTCCTCGTTGTCAAACTGTTTTCCATTATCTAAAATGCGGGTGTGAGGAATTCCAAAGCGGCACACAATATTCCTGAAAACGAAGTCTTTGAGTTTTCTGGTCGTGATCGCAGCTAGCGGTTTGGCTTCTACCCATTTGGTGAAGTAATCTACCGCGACCACGACATATTTGACTCCCCCTTTTCCAACTGGCATGGGACCGATGAGATCGATCCCCCACATGGAAAAAGGCTAGGGGCTAGTCATAGTAATCAGTTCGTGGGAAGGAGCTCACGGTATGCTAGCGAACCGCTGACATTTATCACACCTCTTGACAAAGTTGTAGGCGTCATCCTAAATTCGGGGCCAATAGTACCCCTGACGAACAACCTTGTTTGCAAGAGATCATGCAGTGGTGTGATTACCACATATCCCTTCATGAATTTCCTTTATAATGTATTCTGCTTCTTCGCTGGTTACACATCGAAGGAGAGGGGCACTAAATCCTCTCCTGTACAGCTAGTCCTCGATGAGGGTGTAACGAGCAGATCTTGTTCGCAGAACCTTTGCCTCGACCTTGTCGTCAGGCAAGGTCCCATCCTTGAGGTATTAGAAAATGGGAGTCATCCAAGAATCTGATTCTGTCAGATTCATGGCCTATTCAATTGGGCTGATATTAGGGGTTTCGACGAGCCAAACAGGAATGCTATCTAGTGCCTCTGAGTCCAACGATGAGGCTATCCTTGCCAGGGCGTCCGCCACAGAGTTACTGTCTCTGGGAATCTGAGTGATTTCAAAATGTTTGAACGACTCGAGTGCGGCCTTAGCTTCTTTCAGATAACGGACCATGTTTTCTTCCTTGGCTTGATATTCCCCCAAAATTTGGTTTACGACTAGCATGGAGTCGCTGTAGACACTAATCGCTGTTGCACCCATTTCCCTGGCCAACCGCAACCTGGCGAGCAGAGCTTCCTACTCAGCCTCATTGTTGGTTGCTTTAAATTTGAACCGAAGAATGCCATGAACGCAAGCCCCTTCGGGGCTCACAAGAAGAAGACCTGCACCGGCCCTTTTCCTGTTCGATGACCCGTCGATGTAGAGGATCCAGGTCGACAGGTTCTGAATATTTTCTTGAATGGCTTCGCTAGGCTGTTGCTCACTTGGAAGATAGGAAAATTCTGAGATGAAGTCAGCAACTGCCTGCACCTTGATAGTCGATCTTGGCTTGTACTTAAGATTGAACTGACTCAATTCCATGGCCCATTTAAGTAATTTACCCGATGCTTCTGGCTTTTGAAGGACTTGCCTGAGTGGGTAATTAGTCATTACATGGATAGTATGGGCATGGAAGTAAGGTCGCAGCTTTCTGGAGGCGATCAGTAGAGCATAGGCTAATCGCTCCATCTTCGGATACCGCATCTCGGCATCTGTCAAGCGCTTGTTCGCATAGTACACTGGCCATTGTGCCTTTTCCTCTTCCCGAATCAGAGCTACATTGACCGCGAACTGAGAGACGGATAGGTACAGAAGCAGGATTTCCTGTGGAAAAGGTTTTGACAGGAGAGGTGGTTTCTCGAGGTGTTCTTTTATGCTTTGGAATGCCTGTTCGCACTCGGGTGTCCACTCGAACTTCTTGTTGGCCCTTAGGACATTGAAGAACGGTAAGCAGCGATCTGTTAACCTCGATATGAAGCGACTAAGTGCCGCTATTCGCCCATTAAGACACATGACCTATTTTTTGCTGGTCGGGCTCTCCATATCGAGTAGAGCTTGAATCTTCTCGGGGTTTATTTCTATCCCTCGCTGGTTAACCATGTACCCCAGGAATTTTCCTGACGATACTCCGAACGAATACTTGAGAGGATTCAATTTCATTCTATACAGCCGGAGGATGTCAAACATCTCAGCGAGATGTGCAATGTGCTCTAAGGCTACCTGGGATTTGACCAGCATGTCATCCACATAGACCTCCATTGTTTTTCTGATCTAGTCGGAGAACATTCGGTTAACTAGCCGCTGGTAGGTCGCGCTAGGGTTCTTGAGGCCGAAAGGCATAACTTTGTAACAATACAGCCCCTGGTCTGTAATGAAGGACGCATGCTCCTTGTCTGGCCCATACATCAGAATTTGATTGTATCCCGAGTATGCATCCATGAAACTTAGCAACTCGTGCCCCAAGATGGCATCCACGAGTTGGTCAATTCTTGGAAGAGGGAAACTATCTTTAGGGCAAGCCTTGTTGAGGTCGCTGAAGTCGATGCGGGTTCGCCATTTACCATTTGGCTTCTTTACCAGAACCGGGTTGGAAACCCAGGTCGGGTAGAGTGCCTCTCGGATGGACCCATTTCGGAGGAGGCTGTCTACTTCTATCTTCAAGGCGGCATACCGCTCCGGATCCATTGCTCTTCTTTTCTGGCAAACTGGCTTGGCTTCGCTATTGATATTTAACGCATGGCAAATGATGTCCGGGCTAATCCCGACCATATCTGCATGCGACCAGGCAAACACATCGATGTTTTCTATCAGGAAGCTTATCAGCTTGGACGCGAGCTGGGGGTTGAGACTGCTCCCAATTCTTAACACTCGGCTCGGCTCTTTCGGGTCGACCGATACCTTGGACAAATCCCCAACCGGGCTGCTGGGAGGGCTTTCCTGAATTCGAGGATCTATATTATCCTCTGCTGGGCCAGGCTGTGGCTCGATCTGACTGATCGCTATAGCCTGGCGGGGCACACATCGCGAAATGCCCTTTCCTTTACACGCCATCTGCACCGCTTTTATGTAGTAGTCGCGAGATGCACTTTGCGATCCGTTCACTTCTCCTATCCCCGTTGGGGTGGGGAACTTCATCTTGAGATGGTAAATGGAAGTGACCGCCTTGAAGCTTCTCAATAGAGGTCGCCCTAGGATTCCATTGAAGGCCGAAGGGCAATCCACGACCAAGAATTCAGTAACCTTAGTCACCTCATCATAGTCACCCAGCGTGACTGGGAGCTGGATCGTTCCTTTGGGGATCAGGTGGTCCCCTGTAAAGCCATAAAGAGGGATCGAGGCGGGCTTCAGGTCGGCCTCATCCAAGTTCATCCTTTCGAAAGCTGTCTGGAATAGAATGTTCACAGTGCTTCCGTCGTCCACGAGCATTCTGCGGACGTTATGGTGCCCTATGAGGGGTGTGATCACAAGGGTGTCGTCGTGAGGATGATGCAGGCGAGCTACCTCATTCTCGTAGAAGGTGATCAACTCCTCATTTTGAGCCTTTTGTGGTCACTGCGATATGTTCATCACCTTGATCGGGTCGTGATGAGCTTCACGAGCGTACCTTTCCTGCGTACCCCGCGTGTTTCCTGCGAGGTGCGGTCCTCCAAAGATTATGTTAACACTACTATAACCTCTGCGATCACGACGTTTTTTCCCTTGCTCCCCTTGGTTCTTCTCTTTTGCGAGAGTGGAGTCATCAATATACTCCTTGAAGTGTTATTTCTTGATGAGCTCTTTGATTGCTTGTTTTAGAGCTCGACATTCATCGGTATGATGCCTGTTGTCCCGATGGTAGCGACAATATTTTTTGTTATTTCTAGCTGTCGCGGGAGTTTTCATGGGTTCTGGCTCACCGAGCAGACTAGCCTCCTTGGATTTATCAAGAATGGCCGATACAGACACATTCAGTGGAGTATATTGAATTCTATCGTGGTCGCGACGAGGAACATGAGCATAGGATTTTTTGTGCTCGTAGCAGGATTTCTTCTATTTTCGCTGATCGTCAGCATCCCCTCTGTGATTAGCTCTTCTACTTTCCTCCTGACCAGACATACTGCTCGATGCGTTGGGGTCGCGACGGCGGAGTGCCACCTACGAATTTTCTATTTGGAGGTATTTCTCCGCAAGGTTGTAGAATCTTGTGAGGGAGACATCGTCCTCAGCTTGTAATTCTTTCCACAGGTCGGTTTGAGGGCGTACCCTGGCTATGATGAGAGTCCGAACAGACTCCTCGGGAGTATGAGCCACCTTGTTGAGCTCTCTATGGAAACGGTCAATGTAGGACTGGAGCGATTCATCCCTTTCTTGCCTTATATTGCTAAGGTAGCTCAAAGGCATTGAAAATTTTTGATTCGCTTGAAAATGCCTTAGGAACGTCGTGCTTATCTGAGGCCATGAACTGATCGATCCTGCTGGGAGCGACCTGAACCATCTTTTGGTGTGGGAGGTCAACGTCACTGCCAAACAGTGGCATTTTGCCAAATCTGAGATCTGGTGAAGCTCCATCAGGTCATTAAATTCATATAGATGATCCTGCAGATCAGAATTTCCATCAAATGCCCGCATGTCGGGCATCCTGAATCTTGGTGGGAGTGGAGCGGCTAACACTTCAGGAGAGAAGGGGGACGCAGATGCGACCTACCCTTGCTCATTTTGCTGAGCTCTTAGTCTATCAAGAGCTCGCTGCAGCTCCTCAATTTGCGGCAATGGAGCCGCTTGGGGTTACTTTCACCCATGCGAGTTCGATTCTCGCGGTTACGATTGAGGAATGTCTGGAGGTTGGGTTCCTCTTCGCCTCGGCCTGCTGTTCCAGCCACTCTCGACACACGCTGACTAGAGGCGTGTGATGGCGATGAAAGGTGCGGGGTATTTTCATGACCTTCGCGGTAGTAAGAACCGCCCTGCGAAGTGTGGGACCCTCTCGCACAGTGACAATCAGGATTGCTTTGCTGGCAGTGATAAGAATTGCCCCGTCCAGCACTTTTATGAATTTGTACCTGTAACGTGGCATGGGACAGCTCGGGCTGCGTCTTTTCACTAAGTCTCAGCCAGACTGGTATTCTGTTTGGGACGCGGTCGGTGTTTGCTGGCCCTTTGGAGCCCGTGGGCTTGCTTTTTACCACTTGCTTACCCTTTCGTCTTCGCATTGCAATGCTCGTGGCACGGGCTATTTCCCTTTGCCGCGCGACGTGCAGGTATTTTTGGCAGTTGCACCGCCGCAGCTGACTTAGATGGCGCGCCTTGGTCCAAACGGTCCAACCTTTGGTTGACCATCTGGAAAGTATTGTCAAACCTCTCCAGGTAGCTTCTTATAGCGGGGTCAAGCTATGAACTTGACGGGATATCTCCCACAGCGTTTTGCGGGGCTGAAGGTTTTTTGGAAGAAGTATCCCCCTGAACTTGGGGGAGCCCCTCAGCACCCTGGTTGGTTTGCTCATGTTCTGGTTGGTGGGCCATTTATTGCTGTAAGACCGGTAAGTTGGAGATTCTCCTAATGAAGGATGAACACTAAATCAGCCCCTCCTTCTAGCGCCAAACTGTTGATGCGTGATTTTGCACCAACGAAACGCACGTGTGAAATGCTGTGTGGACCCAGAAGACACACGTGAATATAATGGATAAAGAGATAGTAAATGCAATGGGGACAGTTTTTAAAGTGGTTCGGATGCTAAGGTAGCAAGTCCTATATCCACTGATGCTTATATTGATGATAAAGGCGAGGTCGCTTTTAGCTGACTGACTTTACAATAATATCAAGGTATCAAATGCTAAGAATTCTAGGAAAGAGAGAGTAATTAATCAAGCGTAAAATGTGCTAATCCCTTTAATGAGAGAGGAGCTCTCATTTTATAGTGGGATGCCTTGAGGTGATGATTACTGAATCTGCAAGTTGGTGGAATTATCCATGCAAATCCTTCTTTATGTCACATTGCCCACCTTCCAGAGTGATTTGCGTGATTTAGAGCAGGGATTGTACACGTGGGGGCACCACAGCTCTTGACTAGCCTGACGCGCACCCATTATCCTGACGGACGCAGGTGGTGGTTGTTCCAATGATCTGACTTTTGTGGGCTGAATGGACCTGACGTCAGCCCTTGTATTTTTTAGGCATAACAAAACACAAATTTTAAGCCGCAACATTATGGTTATAAAAGAAAGCATCTAAAGGTACTCGTATATATAAAAACATTTACATGAATTGAGCTTTAATCATATTCTATTCTGTGTACATGGTTGCCAAATTCACTTCATAAAAATAAAAGTTCAAATTTAAACTCTTTTTAAGAGTTACCATAACTTTTCAGTTTGGCAAAGCATAGAGGAGGTTGACTGCACTAAACCATACATTTTTAATACAAGGTTGATTGTCGATGACTTTATAATCATATGATTTAATTGGTTGATTCCATTTCGTTATTTTTAATAGAAGATTGATAATCTAGTTCCATATTTGACATTCTTAGATTCGACTATATCTCTGTGTCCGGAGTCTGGATTTGTACTTTAGATTTTTTTTTTTTTTTTTGTTTTATCATGTTCATGTATTAAAGTTAAAAGTTGAATAAACATCTTAAATTGAGAGAAAGACTTTATCCATCCTAAGGTTTTAGTCAACTCAATACAAGAGATTTAAAAAAAGGTGATGCAAATTTTCATCACAGAAAGTGAAAAATTCCTCCTAAAAAGTAATGCAGGACAACATTCCAAATCGTCTCCAAGGTCACATTACCAAAGGGTAGTGCCCACAAAAAAAAAAAAAAAAAGTCCCCAAAGCAACGTCATTGGGGACGAAATACAGTTTTTTCATTTAAGATTATTTATTTTATGATGAAATTTTTTGTCCACAAAAGAATAACTATTCGTCCCAAATAATACCGTTTCGTCCCACAAATAAAAGCACAATTGGGGACGAAAAATTTTGTCCCTTATGGTGTGGTGAATTGGGGACACAAATTTCCATTTCTGATTGTGTCAAGATTTGGGGATAAAATATTTTGTCATTTCTTTTATGATGAATTGTGATGAGAATTTGTTCCTGATTCAAAACTAACAAATGTATTGATTCTCAAAGTCAAAAAATTCATATGAAACATCTTTTTAACTAAGTAAAAAATATTAATTAATGTCAAACTGATACTACTACAAATCAACAAATAACCAAGTAATTAATAACAAAATATATATATCTATACATGTATCATAAACACATCCAATTGTAACTAACATATAAACAAAAAGTATAAAATGTATCAGCCATTGGTGTAAAATAACTACACTTTCTTTGTTAGTTAGATGTCAAAATACATACCATTTTCTTCACTACTTGGATGTCAAAAAAGGTACGGTCAGAGGCTAATTAGAGAGAGGCAAGAGCAGCAATCAATTTGCCAAGAGAATGCTGAGAGGAAGAGGAGAGGAATTACAATTGTAATCCATATGTATTTCATCATGCTTGTATGATTATATAGAGTAATTTATACAGTGTTTTAGCGTATAAACTAGGTAATACAGTATTACACCTTAACGGTGAGATTACATGTAATCAGCCTATTAATGAAGAATAATTCAGGATATCAAGCCTTAATCCTAGCTTGCCATTTTATAAATCTATAATATTTGCTTTCCAAATTACATCCCTCCCGCTCAAGCTGGTGGTTTGTAGATGTCGAAAACACCAAGCTTGCCAAGAAAATACGAATGTTGTCAACTACATAATGGTTTCGTAAAGATATTCGCTGGTTGTTTTGAAGTGCGAATATGCATGATCTTGATTACCCCTTCCTAAATTTTATCTCTAATGAAGTGACATTCAATTTTAATGTGCTTTGTCCTTTCGTGGAAAAAAGGATTTGCTATTATGTTGTTTGCAACCTTATTGTCATAGTACAAGATGATCGATTTTCTTACTTCAGCTTCTAAATCCTTTAATAACCTGAGAATCCAGATGATTTCACACGTGGCTTTTGCCATAGCTCTATATTTTGCTTCTGCGAGGAAAGTGATACTGTTGACTGTTTTTTCATTTCCAGGAAATCAGAGATCCACCAAGCTTTATACAGAAACCAGTAAGAGATTTTCTTGTCATTGGACATGTAGCCCAATCGGAGTCACAATATGCCGCCATATCAGATTTCCATTTCGAGGTAAAAGAAGTTCCAAGCCAGGGCACCCTTTTAAACATTTGAGTACCTTTGTTGCAGCATCCATATGGGATTGCTTTGGTCCATGCACGAATTGACTAAGGATGTGGACAACATAGCTGATGTTTGAATGCATCATGGTGGGATAGATTAATTGTCCCACAAGTCTTTGATAAATTGAGGGATCTTTTAGTGGTGGATCATTGTCTGAGACTGAAGTCGCATTGTCATATTGCTGTGTGGTAAGCTTGATATTTTGTTCAATAGGTATGGCACTTGGTTTGCATGCAGATAATCCTGAGTTTGATACAAGCTCAAGTACGTATTTTCATTGACTAAGGGATATCCCTGCCGCAGATCTCACAATCTCAATTCCAAAGAAATGCTTTGGCTCCCCCAAATCTTTTATGCGAAAATGTCTATGTAAACAATCTTTTAGAGCCTTGATTGCCACATCATCATTTCCTATAATTAGGATGTCATCCACATAGATAATAAGGGCGATAAATGAGTTACCTCTTTTCCAAGAGAATAGTGCATAGTCATGTTTGGATTGAATGAACCCTATGCCAACAAGAGCTTCTGTGAGTTTTGCATACCATTGTCGAGATGCTTGTTTCAGACCATAAAAGGACTTTCGCAGATGACATACAATATTCTCCCCCTGTCGGCTAATTCCTGGAGGTAGATCCGTATAAATCTTTTCATGTAAATCACTATGAAGAAAGGCATTGTGGACATCCATTTGGTGGAGAGACCAATCTCAAATAGCAGCAATGGAAAGGAAGGCCTGAACGGTGACATGTTTGGCGATGGGAGAAAAAAATGTCCTGATAGTCAAAGCCTTCCTGTTGAGTGAAGCCCTTGGCCACAAGGTGAGCTTTGTATCATTCAATGGAACAATCTGCTCAATGCTTGATCTTGTAAACCCATTTACAGCCAATAGGCCTTCTGTGTGGATGACGAGAAACAAGATCCTATGTCTGATTTTGGGCTAAGGCTGTAAGTTCATTAGCCATGGCCTACCGCTACTGTTCATATTGGACAACGTTAATGTAACAAAAGGGCTTATGGCTGTTGGAGATCTGACTAACACAAATCCTGTGGGCAGGAGACAGCTAGTCATAATTGACATAATTGGAAGTTGGATAAGGAGTACCTGAAGTAGCCTGTATGGTAGGACATACATAATCAGCAATCCAAATGGGAGGTCAAGTGGAGCGTGTAGACCGTTGTTGGGCAGGTTTAGGTACCACAATAGGAGATGTAGGTGAGGGGTCGTCAATAGATGGAGGAGACTTACGAGTGAGTGGAGCATCTAGGAGAGACTCTGATGTATTGTCTGAAGGGTCTGGAGGCAATTGAGTGTCAGTGATAGACTCTATGGTGAAGAGAGGGCTTGTTGGTAATAGAGAGTGATCATCCTCCAAAAAAGGCATTAGAAGTGCAGAACTAATTGTCCAGAGTAGTGGTCGTCTTAAAAAATGGGAAACTATCCTCTTGAATTGTGACATCTCTAGAAACCAAAAACCTTTGCTCATCTGGATCATATAAACGATATCCTTTCCAACGCATCGGATACCCCATAAAAATGCATCGAATAGCTTGAGGTCCAAACTTGTCATTGGAATCAAGAACAATTGAATAGCATAAATACCTAAAGACCCGAAGATGACCAATGTCTGGTGGTTTTCCAAAGAGCAGCTCATACGGAGTTTTACCTTTTAAAACCCAGGATGGCATTCGACTGATCTGGTATGTAGCCATGACCACACATTCTCCCCAGAATTAGACAAGTATGTTGGCTTAGTGTTTGAGGGCACAAGCGACTTCTAACAAATGCTTATGTTTTCGCTCAATGACACCGTTCTATTGAAGGGCGTAGACACATGAACTTTCATGGAGGATACCTAAGGTTAGAAATAGTCATGAGCAATGTGAATTGAAGAAATCTCGTGCATTATCAGTTCTAATGCATTGGATAGACAGATTGAACTAGGTTGTGACCATGGATAGGAAGTTCTGAATGTGTGTGAGTGTTTGTGTTTTGGAGGTCATGAGGTATACCCAGGTTCCCCGCGAAAATTCATCAACTATTGCTAGAAAAAATCTAGAACCGCCATGGTTGGGTGTATGATAGGTTCCCCATATATCGAGATGAATGAGAGCAAACATGCGTGTAGTGTGTGTGGTACTATTCGGAAAGGTTATGCGAGACTGTTTAGAAAGAGGACAAATTGGACACTTAGGGTGTGGAATTGATGCACTATGACCCAATCTTTGATACAAAATAAAGGAATTTTTATTAATACTTGTATTACAATCAGAAAGTTTATTTTCGATAATACAAGATAATTTTAGAAAAGTTGTGTCCAAATCACCCATCTAGTAGTAAAGACCGTTTTGAACCTTACCCAAACCCATTGGTTTCCTAATCAAAGAGTCCTGAAATTCACACATGTTAGGAAGGAACTTTAGGACGCAATTGTTATCACGACAGATTTTGGAGACAAAGATGAGATTAAACCTAAAAGTTGGGACAAATAAAATATTTCTAAGAATTAAATTTTGTGTGAGTTTGGCAGTTCTTGTGTGTGTGGCTGGTGTGATATTTCTGTTAGGCAGATGTACGGAAGTGGAGGACTCTATGGATATGTGGGAAAAATACTTCTGGTTGCAAATAATGTGGTCACTAGCCCCTTAATCAACAATCTAGATATCATCTTTAATTAAATTAAAACAAAAAATAGTACCTGCATAGGATGTTGTGGTTGCTTGGGGAATGTTATTCATCATCTGGATGAGCTGTTGGTATTGTTCTGAACTGATCATAGGTATAGTGATAATGTTTCCCAGATTAGGGGAAGTCTGATTGATAGATGAATTACCAACTTTCTGACTGGATGGTCGGCCATGGAGCTTCCAACAGTTTTCCCGGTTGTGATTCCTCCTCTTACAATGATCACAGTATAATTTGCCCCTTTTTGATGATCTAGAACCGTTATTTTGAAAAGATCCATTAAACCCATTAGATGCATTAATATGAGATGTGGGATTTTGACCATTGGATGACAAGATTAGATCTGGGCTTTTGGTTACATTAGTGCCCTCATATGAATTAAAGCCTTTATCTTCTTGAATCCCTAGCTACACAAAACCTCCACCACCATTTCCATTTTGCAAAACACCACCTGCCTTTGCTGTCGTATAAGCTTCTCCCCTTCCATTTTTCTTTACACCATCAGAGTCTCCTTGGGTAGCACCGAACACGGCAGGATCAACAGACCGCGATGGTCTTGGGTGGTTTGGCATTGACTCTCATCTTGCACCACCAACTAGTAAGTGTGGCACAATGATGGGATTGGCGTGGTTGCCAATATTTGGGTGCGAAATGGGAGGAATGCTTCGTTTAGACCCATGAGAAAATGGATGAGCCGATCTTGGTCCTTGGCTCTCTGGATCTGCTAGAGAGTCGTCGGCGGTCCTTCAAAGGGCTCTGCCACTACATCTAATTCATTTTAAAGGGCATAAACTTTGTTAAAGTAAGCTGTGACAGTAAGTGTACCTTGCTTGGTTTCGGCAAGTCTTTGTCGGAGGGTGAAGATTTTGGCAAGATCAAGCTGGCCATACATTTCTTAAATGTTTAGCCACATTTCGTGAGCATCTTCTATTTGTGAGAGTCCGATGACAATATCTTGGGTCAGGGAATTGCTTAGCCAAGCTTGGAAGAGTGTGTTGCATTTTACCCAATGTTTGTGCATTTACGGATCTTTTGGGGGCAAAAAGGTTCCATCTATGAACCCCTTTTTATCCTTTGTGATTTGGGCTCACTGGAAATTGCGAGCCCAGGTTGTGTAGTTGCTGGATCCAGTGAGAGGCTGCTTCACGAGCATAAGCTTGGAGCCATTAGTTGTCAAAGAATAGAGAGGATCACCTAGTTTTAGGCATTTGACAGAGGGTGATACAAGTTGGAAATGTGGGTAAGGATTAGGACCTATCGGGTTGGTATTTAGACCCGACAAATCTGGGTTTTGAGTGTTGGTTTGGTTATTTTGGGTGGACTAGTTTAAGGTTGGTGATGTGATGGGTTGGTTATTGTCTTTTGGATCCATGTGGGAAGTCTTGATTCAAACAAATTTCTTTGATAAATTTTGGAAATTTTGGAGAAAAGAAAAATCATGGCTGACTCAATGTGTTGTTTGTAGGTTTTGGGAGATTGGCTAAAGGGAATTTGCTGTGGGAAATTGGAAAACTGTGGCTGACTCAATGTGTTTGTTTTAGGGTGTGGCAGATTGGCTAAAGGAGAATTGCTGGATGAAAGAGACCCAAGTGCCTTGCTTCACAGAATCTAGAAGGTTTGCTAGAGAGGATCAGTAATGCGGAAGCGAGAAATTAGCAAGATTGCTCTGATACCATGTCAAAGGCTAATCAGAGAGAGGTAAGAGCAGCAATCAATTTGCCAAGAGAATGCCAAGAGGAAGAGGAGAGGACTTACAATTGTAATCTGTATGTATTTCATCATGATTTTATGGTTATACAGAGTCTAATTTATACAATGTTTTAGAGTATAAACTAGGTAATACAGTATTACACCTTAATGGTGAGATTACATGTAATTAGCCTATTCATGAAGAATAATTCAGGATATAAAGCCTCAATCCCAGCTTGCCATTTTGTACATCCGTAATATTTGCTTTCCAAATTACATCAGGTATCACTCCTATAGTAGCTGCATGTCAAAAGAAGCAAAAAAGCGAATTGTTGAAGCTGTTGGACTTCTAGGTATATGCATGTCAAACAAGTCTGCAATAATCATTATTAACAATTACTCAACTATATATTTGTCTAAACTTTGTAAGATAAAGTTAACATAAAAAATTAGGGAGACATATTGCTAATGATTTTACCTTCAAGGAGCAGGTGGAAGATTTACAGTGGCAAGCCACATCTCAAACATCTTTTCTCGTCGTTCTAAGGATAAGGTTAATTCATCTACTTTCTCTTGGTATTTGAGATTTCTCTCCTCTAATTCTCTAAATCTATCTTTAGATTCTTTAAGAGCATCTGCAAGTCTCTTAATTTGAAGACTTGTTCTTGCTTTTTTCTTAGGTTTTGGACCATACCCAAGTCCCATAATATATCCTGATCAAGTTCCAAGCACTTAACCACAATTTTCATATGTAGTTAATGGTTTGTCATATGATGAACTCTTTTCCTTCAATTCTATCATTCATTCTACATTTTAGGACATTCAATATGAGCATTAGATTAGGTTAAACAATGCCAATCATAGTAAGCAAACACAACGCTGTTACATACAATCAATTGAATACTAATTAATTTCACTTAAATATTTTACCTCAGCTTCTAGGGGCATCCAACCCTTTCCTTCTTTGAAATGGGTGAATTTAAAAAAGCTAGTTCGATCACATTCCTCCGCATTAAGTTTCTTCTCCTCCTAATTTCATGTACAGCCAAATTGGTCACAATACAATTTCAAATTCCAAATAACTGAATTTATATGACTAATCAAATTTGATTTATATATATGTATGTACTAAACTAATGAAAACAATCCAGGATAAAAATGAAGGCTATTCAGAGTACTTACAATCTCATTGCGGACCACCAAGAAAGCCAAAGATCCTTGGTTGTGTGGCATGTATGCTTTGTTCAATTCTCAGCATTTTTTTTCTTCACATTTTGCCTACATTAGACAAAACCGATAAAATACTGAATCTCATAAATTCCTTGTATTGATTATTGGTCTAATACAACTATAAGATTTTATGCATTGACATTAGGATCAGACCAATATTTGTAAAGTAAATTCCAATTATCTTGAGTCAAACTGTTTTCTTGTGGCTTGTTTTTTTGTGCCTCCTTAAGTGTTGTAAACTTCTTAAAATGGTTGTGCAACTTATACCGTGCATTCCTAGATTGATTCTTCAACAACTGCTCAATCTTCACTTGTATTGTTTCATCACCTATGTCTTCAATTTCCATTTGGATCTAAACAAATAATAGGTTACACTTTATTACTATAGACAATTGTCACTGTTGAAAGAAAGAAAACAAGTATGCATGCTACTTATTGAAAGAATAAGAGCATATGAAACTCTATGTCTGTAATACCCACTAGGTGACTCTATATAGTGATCAAATAAACCAAATATGTATCTATGTCTCTATTAATGAATAGTACATCTAACAAAGAATGATCAAATAACCTAATATGTGTTTATTTCTCAAATCATATCAAGTAAAAGAAAATACAATCACTATTCCCAATAAAAAAATAATAAATAATGAATACACTTACGTCTAAGTTATCCAATGCAAGCTTGAAATCATAAACCTCCATATCCTTCCATTTAATTGGTACACATATAGACTCTTGAGAAATTACTCCTACTTGACTTGACAACTTAGCCGGTTGAACTCTATTTACTGGCCTTGCCGTATCCAAATCAACATGCACTTTCAACTTCTTACCAAAGGCTTTGTTCATTTTACTTAGGCCGTTTCGTCGTGTGCGACCTCTTTTCACTTTGGTTGAGGTGGAATCTATTATGACAAAAATGATTATCATTAGTGATAAAAAGACTTATACTATGTAATGATAACATATAAGGAAGACTGGAATTTTAAGCAAATTAATGAGGGCCCAAACCTGTAGTAGGAATAGAAACATCCTTTGAATGAGATTTTGTAATAGAAGGAGCAATAGGAGGAGTAGGCTGAAATTGTTCATCTTGTGAAGAGACAGCATAAGGAACATCTTCAATTGAAATAAGTGAAACAGTTGTACCACTAGTTGATGCATGAGAGGGTGTTAGTGTATGCCCTAGGAACCAATAGTGTTGTCGATTTCAGGGCATTATATCTTGTAAATATTCTTTTAAGAATGGAAGAAAGAGTTTTGATTTCACATGTTTATTGCTTCATTTATAGTATTTATAATGCATGTGAAATGTCCGGATGATACAGATCTTGAGTAGACCAAATCATTAAAGCATTCTCTACGTAAGTAATGTTAATTGGGCAATAACATTGCATAGTAGGCATGCCAAATGTCTCCATTGAATATCATGTGATGGTATTAGTGTAAGTGATTATAAGAGCTATATCACTAGGGCATTAGCATGGATAAACAATTGGTGAACTACTTATTGAATATGACCGATTACGATGAACCACATGGACATTTAGAATGTGGTCAATGATACATCTTAGGATCGTACTAGTTTACCACTGATCCTTAGATTTGAGACATTACAATTGGATTTGACATAGGATGCATATGATTCATATGGTGTATAAACACAAGACTAGTCATGTCTTGTGTAAGAAGCTGGTTTGGTCATATGTTATTTACGTGCGAGGACAAGTGATGGTCAAGATGGGATCCGTTTACTCGAAATAGTTTGGTCCCAAGTTCCCAGACGAATGTAAATAAACAATGGAAAAAGGAAATCTTTGGCCAGAGTACAAAACAGTCATATGAAAAGAAGTTTCATGATGATATGTTCCATTGTATTAATTGACAATTCGAATGAAGATTAAGTTAAGGGTTTTGACATGTCATGAACCTATACTTAATTGATATTAGACGACAGAGGGATTTTACTGCACAGAACGTACGATCAGGCAAAAGGTTCATTGGAGTTTAACTTCATTGTGGCTTAAGGGTTATAGAGCATTGCTAGATGCCTACCATGATCGGTGGGAGTTTTGACCATAAAGAGTTATGACGAAACATATCGGATTGAGATATTGGGCCCATGACTAGGTTATAGTGAATCTAAGTGGTCACACTTAAAAACCAAATATGAGAAGGGAGAGTAATGCATAGTGTTAAAGGTTAATGATGTTCGGATGTAAAGGTGCGCATCCAAATTTATGTGTTGGTGAGAAATGATTACTCATGGAAAGCTAGCACTTACCAAGAGTAATAAGGTAATTTGGTCATTATTGAATTAGATTCAATAATGGACTAAAATATATTTATTGAATTGGATTCAATAATGGGTTAGATATTAAATGGGATTATTTTATAAGCCTTGATTATAAATTTGTTTAAATTAAGGATTTAATATTAAATTGAAATTGTTTCAAGCACTTAGATCAATAATGATTTAATATTAAGAGTTAATATTAAATTAAAATTATTTCAAGGACTTGAAAATAATATTGAATTAGTATTAAGTGTTGATATAGGATTCATTTTAATTCAAGGACATGAGAACAATTTCAAATTATTGCAAAATGGTCCTTATATATAAATATGTGTTTATCCCCAAATTTTACCTAATTTTTGAATTGAAAAATATTGATGAGTGCTTGGAAGTGCACTCATACTTAGTGATTTTAAGGGTATTTTGTGAGGGAATTATGTTTAATTGTTAATTTTACTAAATTTCTATATCTCTTTTGTTTTCTAGAATCACGGGTATGTTTTGTGAATTTTTAGGTATTTAGGTGTTGAAAAATGAGATTTCAAGCATGGACATTAAAGAGGAAAGAATCAGAATCGTATAGAAACAAACAATTCGAGAATCAGAGCTTAAACGAAGAATTTATGGATTTTCGGAAAGTGTTCGCGATGGAGGATTTTTGTGCCATGGCGTGAGTGAACACGTTGCAGTAAAATGGGTGTAACGTTAGCTACACAACTTCGATTGACCTAATTCTGGTGTAGTTTGATATATATATAACTTTTATGTTCTGTTCGTGATCCAGTTCAATCTGTAAGAGGGTTATAAATTGATTCGAAATTTACATTAGTGCATAGAAGACAAGCAGATGAGGTTTCTAGAACATGCCTCAGTGTTGCTACAATAACTTGAGCTAAAGACCTCAGATTTGGATGATTCTTGGACCATTGGAAATATGATTCAAATATATATAATTAATATGTTTATGGCTTCATTAGATTCAGAAGTTTTCATGCTAAAAAGTGGAAGTCTTTCAGTGCACAATTTTCCAGCAGCAGCTGTTAAGGAGACAAGGATAGAAAATGGAAACTTTGCCAAGCTACCATAAATTCCTCAGCACGAACGAGGGGCTGTTCCACATAATTTTGTAAATATTTGGAAGTCTATTTTACCTAGAATTTTACGGTTCGTTATTCCGAGATTTCTAGAGGAAGATATTCTTGTTTTAGTACCAAAGGGTCAGCATAGGAATCCTAATTCTACAAGGACTCTACTTAAGATTAATCCGAATTTTATTCTCCTATTTTGAATAGGATTTTTCCCATTACTTTCCCACAACCCTAGCACTATAAAAGGATGTCTTTAGGTATTTTTTGGGGAGACAAAAACTTTGAGAGAGGCAAGGAAAAGAGACTTCAACTTTGAAAGAATTGGAGGCAAGGAGAAGATATCTACCTAGGGTTTCATCTTTTTCTCTTGTACTTCATGTTTTTGAAGGTTTTGAGGTTTGATTTTTCTATGTTTATGTGTAACTAATTTCTTTTCTAGGGATCCGATGTAACCTAATATGAAGGTTTTATACTTTGATTGATTTTATTGTTCTATTGATTCAATATATTTCTAGTTTCATTCATTGCACTTAATTCAATCTTAATGTTTTGTATGAAATAAGTATGGTAAACATCATATGCTAACTTTAAAATACAAAACAATTGATTCTTTGAGACAAGGTAAGGTAAACATCATATGCAAACCTTGAATAACTCTTTTGAATGATTGGATTGTGTTGAGCAAACATTAGGCTAGATACAATTTGGTTCATATTTTGAGTACTTCTTGTTCTTAATGGGTTCTTGGTTGTTAGGCTTTACTACATCCTAGTGAGTTTAATGGTTAAGAATACTTGGTTAAACCCAAACATAAAATGGTAATACCATAATGATGGAAGACTAAACCCTAGGAATTGGATTGAGACGACAATAAATTAGTTATTAGCAGAGAATCGGACTGTAATGGTGAAATTGGATACCTAGGTTTTTCTTGCATTGGTTTTCAGTTAATTTTTTATTGTGTTATTTAATTCAGTTGATTAAGAATTTATTTTGCTTCCTTAGTAATTAGTTTAATTTCTTTGTTTAGAATTTTGTTTATTTTATTTGTTTAACTAAGTCATAGTATATTAGGATTAACTAAGTGCTTACAAGTCTATGTGGGATTGAGCCTTGCTTTTGCACCTAGACTACGATAGCGATTCGTGCATTTGCGAGGTATTAAAATTGTTCATCAAATATCTCACTGTCAAGCTCAAGATAGGCTCTCTCTTCTTCATCTTGGGGTGGATACACTTTGAGGATTTTCATCAAATTTGTTGAAGATCTTGAACTCCTTTTCAAGTTACAAAAGTTGTAAAGCTTAAAAGGTAACACATCCACCCTAATTTTGTATAAATACATGCCATATGAACCTTACTTCATGTTACACCAATTTTCACATTGTTTCCATCATGTTTACCTCTAATAGCATAGGATCTTACAAATGGTATCAGAGCATCTATTAGATCTATGCTCAAAACTTCAATTTTTGGTGAAATATTGATTGTATGTTGTTGTTGAACAAAGGGGTAATTTTGGCCAACACTAGATATATATACGATATTGTGTGTTTTGGATGTTCATGAATGATGGATATCATGTGTATGTGAAACTTCGTGTTTTGAATGCAAAAATTTCATGTAAAATCATGTATGTTGAATTGATGTATTAAGAATGCAATTTCATAACCTTGGATAAAATGTTATGCTTGATTAATACATGTATATGAATAAATTTACATTTTGATGCAAATTTTCATGATTCAAGAATGTGTCAAATTTGGCCAAGCCATGATGTATGCATTATTGTACTTTGAATATAAGTTTTATGTTTTAATATGTTTTATTATGGAACAATAATGTTTGTGAAAGAATTTTTGTTGTTGATACAATTTTAATGGTGGTTTCATTAATTTTTAGCCATGATTTTGTCATGTTGAATAAGGCATGTTTTAATGGTGTTTAGTACATGTCTTAATGGTGAACCATGCATAAATAATTTATATGAAGAAAGCATGTTTATTGATGATAAACATATATGTTTTCTTTATGGTATTTGCTTGAAATTCATGAGAGAAATGAATGCATGGATGATCTAGAATTGTTAGTAATCGAAGAATGATGGCAGCGAAAACAAAAAAAAAAAAAAAAAAATGTTGCCCATCGGTTACTCTAATTTCACCAAGATCGATTAGGGTCTATATGTATTTTACATGCTTAAATTGAAATAATGAAAATCCATAAAGAATTTGATTATACCTACGATTGGAGGCTCCGTCAATGTCTTTGAATGTGATTCGCTACCGATTCGAGATTGGAATGGAACTCATATCGTCCACACGAAGACAGTATGCCAATGACCAAGAATTAATTTTGCTAGAATTAATTCCTGGCTTTAAAGAATCAAGTGTTTGGAAGAATGAGTGTAGAGAAAAGGAGAGAAAAATTTCTCTTCAAAAGGCTCTCCACGGCCACAATGAAAAATAGTAGGTAAAGCCTACTTTTGCTTTCTTTAAATAATCAAGCAAATGTCTCTTCCACCCCTCAAGTTTAGCAACAACCTAAACTTTAGGTATAATTGCATATCAACCCTTATTTAATTATTTAGTTAAATATTAATATTAACTCTAATAATTAAATTCATAATTTTGCTAAAGTACTCCAATAATAAAATTGGACATAGGCTACAACCTCAGTAAATTTAATTACACAACAAAATTACCAATATGCACATTCATCTAAAAGACGAATATACCCTTCCAAAAAGTCACCATCCTTAAATTGTCTTCTAAGTGTGTGACCCGTAGGCTCCTTATCATATCGGCATTGAGTAGTATCGCGATTGACACCAATTAATTGTCTCACTACACACAGACCAAGATTGGCCCTTAGCAAGACATCATAGCCACCTGATAGATTTGGATTCAGTGAAATAGTTACCAATCAACGATATGGTTACCTTGGAATCAAATCCTTTCATCATCTGTTTTCTCATCGAGGCTGAGGTATAGAAATAGTGTCAACCTAAGATATTCTCAATATCCTTGTATTCAGTTATTGGACCAATGATCGGAATAAAAAATTGGATTGAGCAACAACTCAATCCCACTATGGCCACAACTTTAGTGTCATTGCGATTCACTGAATTGCGCTGTGAGATAACTTCTCCCATACCCGAGAGTGATGAATCCTCTATCGATCCACCATAGTCTTGATACACTACTTGATGCAGCCAATCACTACCGTGTTGATAGCTCTAAATAGAACTACGTTGGGCTAGTGTCAAACTACACCAATCGGTGCACAAAGCACTCCAGTGATCTCAAGTCTGAGGATCACATGCACCGCCATTCGTTAAAGGATTTATTCCATAGACACTGGGGTTACCAACCATATGGAATCCTCTAGTGGGAGTCTAGTGAACTTGCCTACAGCAAGCACCCATGTGTTGCACCAAGTTGTTGGCAAACAACCTTGACAAGTGAGATCAGTCACTGCCTTTCAACAGGGATGTTCAACCCTATGATAGCCTTACTATATTATCTGTGTCCTTGGTCAGAATAATACTGGGGCTACGGATATTTCTAGAATGGCCACCATATGTGATCATAGGGTTCTCACTATCAAGATTTGAAACACGTGATACCCTCGTCACGGTTCTACCATCCTAAGGACATATATCAATACATACGATAATGATTTACATGATATAGTAGAAAACGTCTTTTATTGATTAATAAACATTATTACAAAGAGTCAATACTATAATAATTGATTGGCTCCAGGGCACCTACTCCAACAATAATGAGATGCAAAATTCGGCCACAACATTTTATAATGGTGATTGAATTTTTTCAATGCTTGATGACGATCAAATGGTGTCATGGATGACAGTTAGGTGCATGGTTGGTAATTAGGTCATGGCATGTTTATTTGATGAGATTTGGATAAGTATGATTAATTAACCAAAGCATGGTTGATGCATGGTTAATGATTAAAGGATAAGTATGGTTAGTTAACCAAACCATGGTTGATGGGTGGTTAATGCTTCTTAATCATTTCATTTAATTTAATTGACAAAGGAGATTAGAGAGCATTAAATGTTAGGGTGGTGAAATGTCACTTATACCCTTTGGTTAATTATGGCATATTTACATTTAATTGTTACATGAGTCCTTAAGCATAAAGTTATTTATTTACATGCCCTTGCATGGATTTAATGATAAGTACATATACGATATATTTACCATTTTGCCGTCAACATCCATTGATATTATTTTATGAATGTGTTCTTTTTTCAATGGATGTGTATTATAATTATTATTAATATTTGTTTATGTGATAGATAAATATTAATTAGGGTTTAACATGAATGTTAGAATTAGGTGAATAGTTTGCCTAATTAGGACATAAAACATTCTTTTAATTAAAGGTTAAACCTAAAATCTCCCCAAGTAATAATATTAAGTCCATACCTTCCATTATGGGCCAATTAATTCTTTGGCATAAACATTAGAGATCCCAAGATTTCTATTATGTGAGACTAATTTTATGAATGAGGAAGCATCATCTAGTTCAAATGATGAAATTTATCAAGAAAATGAGTTGGAAGAAAATGTGAATGTGGCTACGAACGAGGATGAAGAAATTGATTTACTATTGAGAGGGGATATAGATCCAGAAATTTTGGAAGCCAATATAGTAGAAACTAAGAAAGAAATTTGCAAGAAGATGAGTTCATTTATATTGATAGTGATGATGAAGATGACACTCTATCAGATTATTATAATGATGAAGAAAAAAATCAATTGTTGTGACGATAATGACACAGATTCTGATACATGAATTTGGTAATGTAACTTAATGATTTTTGACATTTTGATTACACATCTATATAGTTTATGTTATTTTGCATCTTATAATAGATTAATATGTTTTTCTTGTGACAGGTATTTTATTGTAAAAGATGGTTTCAGTACTTTTACAACGTCGCTCTAAGGCTAAGGGGACATCTGCAACTAGTCCTTCTATAAGATCCTATGCTATTAGAGGTAAACATGATGGAAATAGGGTGAAAATTGGTGTAACATGAAGTAAGGTTCATATGGCATGTATATATACAAAATTAGGGTGGATTTGTTACCTTTTAAGCTTTACAACTTTTGTAACTTGATAAGGAGTTCAAAATCTTCAACAAATTTGATGAAAATCGTCAAAGTGTATCCACCCCAAGATGAAGAAGAGAGAGCCTATCTTGAGCTTGAGAGTGAGATATTTTTCAATTGAAAAATTAGGTTATATTTGGGGATAAACACATATTTATATATAAGGACCATTTTGCAATAATTTGAAATTATTCTCAAGTCCTTGAATTAATATGAATCCTATATTAACACTTAATACAAATTCAATATTATTTTCAAGTCCTTGAAATAATTTCAATTTAATATTAACTTTTAATGTTAAATCATTATTGATCCTAAGTCCTTGAAATAATTTCAATTTAATATTAACTTCTTAATATTAAATCCTTGATTTAAACAAATGTATAATCAAGACATATAAAATAATCCCATTTAATATCCAACCCATTATTGAATCCAATTCAATAATATATTTTAGTCCATTATTATATCTAATCCAATTCAATAATATATTTTAGTCCATTATTATATCTAATCCAATAATGACCAAATTACCTTATTACTCTTGGTAAGTGCTAGCTTTCCATGAGTAATCATTTCTTACCAATACATAGATTTGGATGCACACGTTTACATTCGAACATTGTTAACCTTTAACGATATGTATTACTCTCAATTTCTCATACTTGGTTTTTAGGCGTGACCACTTAGGTTCTCTGTAACCTAGTCGTGAGCCCAATATTGCAATTCGATATATTTCGTCGTAACTCCTTATGATCGAAAACTCCAGCCGATCATGGTAGGCATCTAGCAATGCTCCATAACCCTTAAGCCACAATGAAGTTAAACTCCAACGAACATTTTTCCTGATCGTTCATTCTGTTAGGAAACGATCCATTGAGGCAGCGGAAAACAAAATCAATAATAACAAAGATCATTCCATAGAACCAAGATCAGGATACAATTTTACAATTTATATCACAATAAGAATCTGCAGAAAATAAATCTAGAGTTTAAGAAACCATACGCATGTTTGGAGGCTCCTTCAAGTTTGTCTCTGATCATGTTTTGCTACCGACCCAAGTGTAGGATCGAACCAATGAAGTCTACACGAAGACAATCACAAGGAACTAAGGAGGGATTTGCTAGATCCTCCTTAGTCTTAAGAATCAAGAAGAAATGAAGAGTGTTTGATTTTAGGCAAAACCAAGTCTGGCGTGGGAGAGAGGAAAAGGGGGCTGTGTGCTTTTCTCTTTTACAATGAATGAGTGAAAAATGAAATCTCTTAACTTTTACAATTAACCTTTTTCTTTTATACTAAAGTTTAATTGCCCTATTCCCATATGGAATAGGCTTGGGCTCCAACCCAAACACCCCTTGTTTCCAAACACTCTCAATTAGATATTTATTTTAATTCATCATTATCTTCAATTAAAATCCATTAATCCTTATTTAATCTATATATTCCCGTTTAACAATAATGATAATTTATTTAAATATCTGCGAACACATATTTAAACTAATTTCACTTACCTCAGCAAATTTAATTACACTGTGAAATTACCAAAATACCCTTTCACCCAAAAAGACGAAAACACCTTTCTTTCTTCCTGGCTCTTAAATTATCTTCTNATATATATATATTAACATTTAACAATAATGATTATTTATTTAAATATATGCTAACACATATTTAAATGTAATTTCACTTATTTAATTTTTCTAATAAATTAAATAGAGGCTACGACCTCAACAAATTTAATTGCACTGTGAAATTACCAAAATACCCTTTCGCCCAAAAAGACGAAAACGCCCTTCTTACTTCCTGAGTCTTAAATTATCTTCTATGTGTGTGACTTCTAGGCTCCTCATCATACCGGTAGTGTATAGTATCACGATTAACACTAATTAATCATCTCAATAATACACAGACCAAGATTGGCCCCTAGCAAGGCATCATGGCCACCCGATAGATTTGGATTCAGCAAAGTAGCTACCTGTCAACGATATGGTTACCGTAAAATTTGATCCTTTCATCATATGTTATCTCGATGAGATGAAGGCATAGAAATAGTGTCAACCTTCGGTTACTCTCGATATTATGTATTCAGTTTCTGGACCAATGACCTGTATTATAATCTGGATAGAGCAAGAACTCAATCCCACTGTGGCCACAGTTTTAGTGTCATTGCCATATACTGAATTGCACCGTGAGATAACTTCTCCTGTATCTGGGAGTGATGAATCCTCTGTCTATCCACCATAGTCTTGATAAACTCCTTGATATAGCCAATCACCATCGTATTGACAACTTTGAATAGAACTGCATTAGGCTAGTGTCAAACTGTACCAATCAGTGTACAAGGCGCTCCGGTGATCTCAAGTCTAAGGATCACATGCACCACCATTCGTTAGAGGATTTGTTCCATAGACACTGGGGTTACCATCCATATGGAATCCTCTGGTGGGTTAGTCCAAGAACATATTCTTAGTCCTCTTCAGGTACTTAAGAATATTCTTGACAACCATCCAATGACTCTCACCTGGATCCGATTGATATCTACTACAAGTGCTCAAAGCACATGAGACATCAATCCGATTACATAGCATGGCATACATGATGGATCCAATTACTGATACATATGGGATCCTCTTCATCCTATCTCTCTCATCTTGTGTTCTAAGACACAATTCCTTAGAGAGATAAACACCATGTGACATCGGAAGAAATCCCTTCTTGGATTCTTCCATACTGAATCTTTTCAGTACTTTATTAATATATGCACTCTGACTTAGGCCAATCAACCTACATGATCTATCACGATAGATCTTTATTCCGAGGATGTAGGCTGCTTCCCCTAAGTCCTTCATGGAGAAGCACTTGGATAACCAAGTCTTTACCGACTGCAAGTTCGGTATATCATTCCCGATCAGAAGTATGTCATTGACATACAACACTAGGAATGCTACTACGCTCCCATTAACTTTCTTGTAAACACAAGGCTCATCTTCGTTCTTGATAAAACTGAATTCTTTTACGGATTTATCAAAATGAATGTTCCAGCTCCTTGAAGCTTGCTTGATTCCATATATGAATCTCTGCAACTTGCATACCTTATCAGCTTGCCTACCAAGAACGAAACCATTAGGTTGTGTCATATACACATCCTTCTCAAGGTTTCCGTTTAGGAAAGCCGTTTTGACATCCATTTGCCAAATCTCATAGTCATGATATGCAGCAATCGCAAGCATAATCCAGATGGATTTAATCATGGCAACTAGTGAAAAGGTTTCTTCATAGTCAATGCCATGAATTTGTTTGAAACCTTTGGCAACCAGTCATGCTTTATAAGTATAAACCTTGCCATCCACATCAGTCTTCTTCTTGAAGACCCATTTACACCCTATGGGTTTTACCCCTTTAGGTGGTTCCACCAAAGATCACACTTGATTCTGGTACATGGAGTCCATCTCAGATTTCATGGCTTCAAGCCATTTAATGGAATCTGGATTCGATATAGCGTCTTTGTAGGTTTTGGGTTCATCATCTTGGTAGACTAGTACGTCACCATCTTGAGTCATGAGATAACCGTATCTCTCGGGCTCATGGCGCACTCTCTTAGATCTACGTAGCTCCTGTGCTACCTGAGGTGGTTCACTTTGATCCACTAGTTATGGAGTAACCTCCTCATTATGCTCAACCACCTTCAGTGCCATATCATCCCGTCCTTCATCTAGTATATTTTGTGATGGGAAGCATGGTGAGTGCCATTGGGCTAATGCTTCCCATTTGCCTTTAGCCCCTTGGGCATAGGTTCGAGTGGTGGGGGAGGCGAAAGAAATCCCTTAAGAGGGGGGTGGGGGGAGGGGGTGGACAGTACTAAGTAGAAGTCACGTAGAGTGGGCCAAGGCCTGGCCATGCCTCCAGTAAGATGGGGTCGTGACATTCAAAAGGCACCTTTTGAATGTCACGACCCCATCTTACACGGAGGCATGGGTGGGGTTGGTCCCAACTTTCAAGCCTTCTACTCAGTATTGTCCTTGCCCCCCCCCCCCCCCGGCCAAATGTTGTTTATTGGCCTAAGTTAAATGGACATGTTATTTAAGTAGTTAGAATGGTCTGGATGCCCTAAATTTGGTGAAGTCTTGCGGAATTTTGGAAGTGCAGACTTCGCCGCGACGAAGAAGGAGTTTCGTCACGGCGATGTATGCTCTGGATTTCTTTGCCAGGGCGAAGAAACTTGCTTCGCCGCGACAAAGAGCCGGCTGAAATTCTCCTTCAAGTTTCTAGAGAATTTTTCCATAGGGGCAAAGAGACCATTCTACCCCTAATTAGCAGGAAAATTGGGGAGTGAAATGTAAGGAAATTTCATGGAGAATATTTTAGAATGGGGTGTAAGTGCAAAGAATTAAAGGATAAGGATGAAATTTCCAAGAAAGTGTAAGGGCAAAATGGGAAAGAAGGCTTAGTTTATGAGATATTAAGGGTTAGTCTTCTAAATCCCTTCATTTTCCTTATTCCACTGCCTCTTTCATTCTCCATTTCCTCTCAACTCTTCACTCAATCTTCTAAGGATTTTTGAGGGCTTTTGGTTGGATCTTGATAAAGAATTGTTCCTAAGCATCAAGAGGTAAGGATTCATGCTATAGTATAAGTTTAAGATGAGTAAGTGTTGAGTTCTTAATAAGTTTATGCTTAGGAATTGAGAGAAGAAGCAAGTCCAACAAATTAGAAAGCTTTTGTGGAAGCACTCAAGAAAAATGTAAGTAAATCCAACCCAAGTTAAGATTTAAGCAATCAAATGATTTGATATGTATTTATATACTTATAATTGTGAGATTGATCGCTAAGATTGTAATTGTTGATGAGTTGATGGGTTGATGAATGGTTTTTGAGCCATGAGAAATAGAGTCAAGGTTGGGATGGCCAATTGAAGTTTGGCTGAATTTGAGAAGAATTTGAGTAGAGAATTTTGAAGTGCCTTTCCTTGACAGGTTTAGAATTATTATGAAGGAGTTTTACTCCAATTATGGATGGTCCAAGAAAGAAATAGAACTATAGTTAAAGTAGAGTTTAATTATGCATGCTTACTGTTTGATGAAATGCTTGAAAGAAGCATATGCATGAGTAGAGAACCTTATTTTGTGCAACATTGCATGTTTACATTACATGATTGCACCAAAGAAAGAAACATAAGCATGTACCATCCACATGCATATATTTGCATATGCATGAGAGCTTAAAGAAGAATAAAGAGAAAGAAAGAAATAGCACTAAAGAATTAAAGAAAGAGAGTGCTAGAGAAAAGAAAAGATTAGGTTGTTGCGATAGGGAACTCGTGAGTGATAAGAAGAAAGTCCCACATACATGCCACCTAATTGAGTGGCATAAGAAGAAGAAAGCATTTGTACGACCTGTAAGAGTGTATGTGGATGAGGGTTGTACTAAGAATAAAGTCTTACATACACGCCACCTTAGTTGAGTGGCATAAGAATAAGAAAGAATTTGTACAGTCTGCAAGAGTGCATGTAGATGAAGACTGTACTCACTCACATGGCTAAGGTTCCGAATCCATGCATCAACCGAGTCTGATCGGCATAAGAATAAGAATAAGAAAGAATAAGAAAAGAATAAGAAAAGAATAAGAAAGAATAAGCAAGAATAAGAATGAGAATGAGAAAGCTTGAGCATACAAGAAAAGAAAAGAAAAGAAAAGCTTGAGCAAGAAAGAAAAGAAAGAAAAGAAGAAGAATGAGAATAAGAAATATAAAAGAATAGAAAGAAAGAAAATGCATTTTTATGCATTATTGTAAGTGCATTGCATTCATGCATATTACCATGATTTTCATCATGGTGAGTAAGAATAGAAAGAATAGAAAAGAATAGAAAGAAAGAAAGAACAAAAAGAAAGAAAGAGTAGAAAAGAATAGAAAGAAAGAACAAAAAGAAAGAAAGAGTAGAAAGAATTAGAAAGAAAGAAAAGAACAGTGAGAACTAGAAACAGAGAAAGAAAAGAGAAAGAACAGAAAGAATGAAGAATAGAGTAAGGAAAGAACTAAAGAATAAGTTACGGGGATAAGTAGTAGAGGATTTACTTACTGAGCCTTTCGTGCTCACCCCATTGTTTTTCCATGTTTTGCAGGAAATAGGTAAGCAGCGGTCAAATGGACGTCACGGAGCGGGGAAAAAAGGCACCACTGTCCCTTGTGTATAAGTTTTTGTATATACTACTTTTGTATATGTAAAGAATGTTGTTTTATAAGTAAAAGAAAAATTTGGGCCCAACTATATTTCATATACTATGTATGTATGTTTTCATGGTATGTGTTTTGAGTATGTTAGTAAGAAAAGAAGGTGTTACATCTACTTTTCTCCCACTAGTACTTCTTAGAAAATATTCCTTTTCTAGGAAGACACTAGAACAAGCAACAAAAATTTTGCGCTCTTCCAAGTGGTAGAAGTAGTATCCTTTGGTCTCCTTTGGATACCCCACAAATATACATTTACAGGATTTTGGGCCCAGCTTGTTCGAAGTCAATTTCTTAACATAAGCTTCACAACCCCAAATCCTTAGATAAGACAAGTTGGACTTTTGCCCACTTCATAGCTCATATGGAGTCTTATCTACAGACTTTGATGGCGCACGGTTCAAAACGTGAGCATAACCCCAGAATGATGTAGGTAAATCACTAAAACTCATCATGGATCTAACCATGTCAAGTAAGGTCCTATTCCTCCTTTCTGACACTCCATTGTGTTGGGGTGTATAAGGAGGGGTGAGTTGTAATACTATCCTACATTCCTTTAGGTATTCTGAAAACCCTGAGCTTAAGTATTCACCTCCGCGATCCGATCGAAGAGCTTTAATACTTTTGCCCAACATATTCTGTACTTCATTCTTGAATTCGTTGAATTTATTAAAGGCTTCAGACTTATGCCTCATAAGGTAGACATAACCATATCTATTGAAATCATCAGTAAATGTGATGAAGTATGAATATCCACCTCTGGCTTCAACTGTTAGTGGACCACATACATCACTATAGATGATGCCTAACAGTTTAGTAGCCCTTTCACCTTGTCTTGTGAAAGGAGACTTAGTCATCTTGCCTAACAGGCATGACTCGCATACCTCAAATGACTGGAAGTCAAAAGGGGCCAAAACTGCATCCCTTTGAAGTTTTGTAATGCGGGTCTTATTAACATGACCCAATCTATAGTGCCAAAGGTATGTCTGGTTTTGATCGCTATGTTTAGCTTTCTTGGTTTCAACATTGAGAATATCTTTATTGTTTAAATCAAGAACATACAATCTATTATATAATCTTGCAATTCCAAATAGAATACCATTCAAACTAAAGGACAACAATCCATTAGATATCTCAAAACGATACCCCATATTATCCAAAACGGATACTGAAATAATATTTCTAGAAATAGAAGGTACGTGATAACAGTTATGTAGTTCCAACAATAAGCCCGAAGGCAAAGATAAAAAATAAGTTCCTACAGCCAATGTAGCCACATGTGCTCCATTTCCAACTTGGAGGTCACCTCTCCCTTGGCGAGCACTCTACTTTGCCTTAGTCCCTGCACATTAGTACAAATGTAAGTACCACATCCTGTGTCAATGACCTAAGATATTGAGGGAGAGAAGTTAATCTCAATCATAAACATACCTGAAGTCGTAGCCTTTGACTTCTTCTTACTTGTGAGGAAAGCCTTGCAGTGTTTCCTCCAGTGGCTAGGCTTGCCACAAAAGAAGCAGACTACCTTGTCCTTCCCTATGCCACTCTAAGGACCAAGAGCAACCTGTCCTTTGGGCTTGGGCTTGGGTTTGGCCTTGGCCTTACCCTTGCCATTACCCTTTGCTTTACTAGCAGCAACCAGTAAAACAGGCTTGGACTTTTTCAAGTCCTGCTCTGCAGTCCTCAGCATGTTCAAAAGTTTTGATAGGGTTTTCTCCATCGTGTTCATATTGAAATTCATTATGAATGGAGCATAAGAATCAGGCAAGGATTGCAGAATTAAATCCATTTGTAATTCTGCATCCAAGGCACATCCCAAAGTCTTAAGCCTCTATATGTGCTCGATCATCTTGAGCCAATGAGGACCAACTTGGGCTCCCTCAGTCAGACGACTCCCAAACAATGCTTTTGACACCTTGTACCTCTTATGTCGAGCATTTGTTTCGTAAAGCTCCTTGAGGTGTAGAATAATGGAAGCAGCGTCCATATTCTCATGCTGCTTTTGCATCATAGGTGTCATCGATGCTAAGATCAAGCATTGAACGCTATCAACATCATCAAGGAACTTTTGATAAGTATCCTTTACTTCCTGAGTGGCATCAGGATCAGACTTAGCCATGCATGACTTTTCAAGGATATACAATTTCTTTTCTAACTTGAGTATAATCCGAAGATTACAATACCAGTCTGAGAAATTGGATCCATCCAATCTGCTTTTTTTCTCGATTATCGGTCGCAGGTTCATAATGCTCATTTTGGTGAATCTACAATTGCAGAAAAGATAAAGTCATTATAAAGTTCATTATTATTTTATATGGTCTTTTACTAAACGATGCTCCCACTATTTTACTCAAGTCAATAGCCCTCACTACTAACTCGGGAAAGCCCGTTGACATTCCTAGTGGACTGAGATCCCATCTTGCCCATTTCAAACCTTCGCTTTGAAAAACAAGCCAAAATGAGTTGATTAGGTAGGCCAACAAACTTAATCCACACTAGTTGATAACTCCTACTATCAACCTCAAATGTGAATAAGCCAACAAGCCAATCACACAGTCCAATGGACACAACATGCCATCGTCCTCGAGTGTGATTCTCAGTATCAGCAGAGTGGATACTACATGTCACCACGTACACACAATATGTGTACTACTCTAGTATGCCTATGACATGCATTTATCAAACTTCGCTTTGGCGAACAACCAAAACTGTCATTTTAAGTCGACCCATCACCATTAAGGAAAACTCCAATGCATTTTAACCTCCCACTGGTAGAAGTGTACCCTTCGCTTTGGTGAATAAGGTTTCAACAAACAGTGGTGTGATTACAAACATGGTGATGGAAGGCTTACATGACTTAATATCCTTTAGTTGAAGGGTTTGTTATTTAATGTCTCATCAGATTATTATCTTTGTTAGAATGACATTGTTTGGCATGTTATTCAACATTCAACCTTAGCATGCATTCTAAACACAATATAAAATGTGCCGGTACATGGCCCAACTAAAATCGATTTCCTCGAGCCTAGAGGAATCGGTGGGTTACCTAGGGGTCCTGTATTAAACATCTTAAGTCCTCAAGTATGGTTGCCTCGTTCTTTGCTTCATCTTCAAGTACATTACAAAAACTTTTAAATTTACAATAAGAATAATTATACAAAATTCTTTACATCAATAAATTTAGAAACCTCGATTTACATTCGAGGGGAATTAGATGAGAGAAGAATGTACATCGAGAAAAGGAGAAAAGCAGGACACGCATGCCCTATTTAATAAATTATACAACCATACATACCCATAATTATTTTAAAACATTCACCCTTAGGTCTAAGGCTCATGTATCAGACACCATGCAATATACAAACAAGTGCAAAGCATACATTTCAAAAACAATCAATTTTTGAAATTTATGGGTTAATTATCATTTACCCCCTGACAATTTGTAGATCTACATTTGGTTCAAAAGTTTTGAAACTTTACAATCTGGCCCCTGTGCACTCGGAAGTGTGCTCGCTGCGGTGATGAGTTAGATCGCTGCAGCGTGCATTGATAACTTGACGTTCATGCTCAACGTATGATCGCTGCGGCGATTTGGTACAGCGTTCGTCCTAAGGACGATCGTCGCGGCGATGGTTTATATCGCCACGGTGAGCGTTGATTTGTAATCAGCGTTAACGCCAAACACGCTTGCCACGGTGATGGGTTATATTGCTGCGGCAATCGTGCACTGATCTATAGCTCCATATCAGTTCAAACAGTAACCAAATATACACCAAACGGATTTTGCAATCAATCAAACACATTGATCTCAACAAAAATCCATCAACCATTATTCCAAACTTGCAGATCATCAACAAATTAATATTAATCGATTAATTGATTTCTTAAAACATGCTTTTAAGGCAGATTTTACGCAGATTCTTAATGGCAACATATCATCAATCAAATGCATGTAATCAACCATCCACATAAAACTATAAAATCTGGTACCCTAGGCTCTGATACCATTATTAGTAAACGACCCATATACGCAGTGGAAAACCAAACAATAATAATAACAAGGATCGTTTCCATTGAGCCAAGATCAAAGGTATAATTTTACAGTTTATATAAATACAAGAATCTGCAGAAAAATAAATCTAGAGTTTAGATCCATACCCACGTTGGAGGCTCCTCCAATTTTGTCTCTGAACATGTTTTGCTACCAATCCAAGTGTAAGATCGAACCCACGTAGTCCACACGAAGACAATCACAAGGAACTAAAGAGGGATTTGCTAGATCCTCCTTAGCCTTAAGAATCCAAGAAGAAAAATCAAATAGATTGATTTTAGGCAAACAGAATTCTACTGTGGAAGAGCAAGAATGAGGTTACTGTGTTTTTCCTTTTCAAAGAAAAATTAACTAATGAAAAATCTCCTCTCACATTTTACAAATAAGCTTTTTCTTTTATAGTAAATTTAGTTGCCCTATTCCCGTATGGAATAGGCTTAGGGTCTAACCCAAACACCCATGTTACCAAACAGTCCCAATTGGATATTTTATTTTATTTCATCATTATCTCAATTAAAATCAATTAATATATATTTAATCTATATATTAACATTTAACAATAATGATGATTTAATTAAATATATGCGAACACATATTTAAACGTAATTTTACTTATTTAATTTTTCTAACAAATTAAATAAAGGCTACGACCTCAGCAAATTTAATTGCACTGTGAAATTACCAAAATACCCTTTCGTCCAAAAAGATGAAAACGCCCTTCTTTCTTCTTGAGTCTTAAATTATCTTCTACGTGTGTGACCCATAGGCTTCTCATCATACCGGCAGTGTATAGTATCGCGATTAATACCAATTAATCATCTCACTAACACACATACCAAGATTGGTCCCTAGCAAGGCGTCATAGCCACCCGATAGATTCAGATTTAGCAAAGTAGCTATCTGTCAACGACATGGTTACTGTGCAATTCGATCCTTTCATGATACGTTATCTCGACGAGACGAAGGCATAGAAATAGTGTCAACCTTCAGTTACTCTCGATATTATGTATTCAGTTTCTAGACCAATGACCTGTATTATAAACCGGATAGAGCAACAACTCAATCCCATTGTGGCCACAGTTTTAGTGTCATTGCCATATACTGAATTACGCCGTGAGATAACTTCTCCCGTACCCGGGAGTGATGAATCCTTTGTCGATCCACCATAGTCTTGATACACTCCTTGATGCAGTCAATCACTACCGTATTGACAGCTTTGAATAGAACTGCATTAGGCTAGTGTCAAACTATACCAATCGGTGCACAAGGTGCTCCGATGATCTCAAGTCTAAGGATCACATACATCACCATTCGTTAGAGGATTTGTTCCATAGACATTGGGGTTACCATCTATATAGAATCCTCTGGTGGGTCAGTCTAGTGAACTTGCAGCGGTGTAATCGCCTACAGCAAGCACCCATGTGTTGCACCAGGTTGTCACCAAACAACCTTGACAAGTGAGATCAATCAATGCCTTTCGACAGGGTCGTTCAACACTATGATAGCCTTACTGTATTATCTGTGCCCTTACTTCAAAATAATACTGGGGCTACGGATGTTTCTAGAATGGCCACCATATGTGCTCATAGGGTTCTCACTATTAAGATTTGAAACACTTGATACCCTCGTCACGGTTCTACCATTCTAAGGACATATATCTATACATATTGCTATAATAATGATTTACGCGATATAGAATAAAATGACTTTTATTGATTAATGAACATTATTACAAATAGTCAATTCTACAATAATTGATTGGCTCTAGGGCATCTACTCTAACAGTTGCCTAGCTAGAATTACTTCAGATTTGAGAGATATTCAATAGATGTATCATCATAGAAGCCTTATTCCAAGCCCCTATGTGCATTATGCGCAAACCCCCTTCTTCCTTACGAACACAAACCTCTTCCCAAGCTACCTTTGCCTTAGTTTTCTTCAAATTGGTTCCATCCCAAAAGAAAGCTCTAAGAGTAGCTTCAATCTCATTACGCACCTTTGAAGTTAATATAAAAATAGTAGACCAATACACTTGGATGCTAGTGAGCGCAAACTTGATAAGGATTAACCTACCTGTATAACAAAGGAATCGACTTCTCCAAGATTTAATGTGGGCGATGGTTTCATCCATAAGAGTTTTACAATCTTCATAATCTAGCTTGCTGGTGATAAGAGGAACTCCCAAGTAAGCAACCAGAAGGTTTCCTTCACTGAAATTAAGCACTCTTAAAATGGCTTGATTATGATGATCCTCAACACCATAAATGAATAATCTGCATTTGGATGGATTGGTGTGCATGCCAGACCAGGAGCTGAACTTTGTTAGCACTTCATGAATAATCCACAAAGAATTTTCATCAGCATGGCAAAGGAGCATAATGTCATTTGCAAAACATAAGTGAGTAATTTTTTCTTTACTACATCTAGAATAGTATTTGAAAGAAAGATTGATAACCACTTTGTTGAGAAGTCGAGAGAAGATTTCCATAGCTATTATAAAAAGATAGGGTGACATTGGATGTCCTTGTCTTAAACCTCTATAACTACCAAAGAAACTAGCTAGTTCTCCATTAATAGCAATTGAGTACATAGGGGTAGAGACACAAACCTCAATCCATTGGATCATCTTGCTTGGAAACCCAAAACCTTTAAGAACAAGAGATAGAAAACTCCATCTGACCGAATCAATTAATAGCGAATGCTTTCTTTTTTTTTTTTTTTTTTTTATAGGGCGAACGACATGTTCCCACCCAAAGTTTTCCCTGATGACATTTTCCACTTAAAAAGTTTCAAAACGATAATTTTCCACCCATGGATAAGATCTGTTAGTAAAATCTACTTAAAGAAAGACATGATGGTAATTTTCCATGCAATTGAAAAATCTAATTCTCGGTCCATGGGGCCATGTGTCCTCTCTTTTTAATATTAATTTGATAAAAGAACTCTCTTTTCAATTTTTGTTATTTTATTTTTTAATTAATTTAAATTAAAATTCTAATCCTTTAATCCCAAAAATATCAGCAGTGATCTCAATCAAGAAGCTCAGTAGCATCCCTTTGTTACAATCTGAGAAAACCTGTCGTGACTCCTCATTTGAGAGCTTTCCAATTGATTTCAGCACATCATAAGCCTTTGTAATCAACTGCATATCACCATATTCAATAAAATTGCATAACATCTTAAAAAAGTTTCCAGAACCTCCTTTTCTAATAAGAGTTGTAAGTAATTGATCTACCATACGCAGCGGAAAACAAAAATTCAATCGGTAAATCAATTACCTTTCTTTGCTTAGATCCGAGTATAGATTATACTATTTACATGTTTATAAACAAAATCTGTATAAAGTAAATCAATTCAAGGATTAGAATACTTACGTACGTTTGAAGGCTCCTTCAAATATCTCTGATTTCGGACAGGAACACTGTTCATGATTACTGTTCACCGTCAACTATTCATGGTTATTGTTTACCGTCTACTGTTCACATGATTTTTTGCCAATCAATCCAGAGTAGGATCGCACTTACGGAAGTCCACATGAATATAATCCGCAAAACCCTTGATTATTTTGCTAGAAAAATCAAGGGCTTCAAGAATCAAGAAAGAAGAACAAGAAAAGTTTTCTTCTTGAGAGAGAAAGACAGATAGATAGGGTGGCTAGGGTTTTAATTGAATGAAAAATTTCTCATGTTTTGATTTTAAGTTGCACTTATATAGTGCAACAATTAAAACCCTATTCCACTTAGGAATAGCCATGAGCTCCAACCCTAGTTCACCTTTGCAACCAAACACACCCTTTATGGTATTTTAATTAATTAATTAGTATTATAATTAAAATCAATTAATGTATAATAATGTATTAACATTCAATTAATAATAATAATTCATTTAAATATGTACATAGATATATTTAAATATAATCTCACTAATTTAATTTTAATATTAAAATTAAATACAGGCAACAACCTTAGCAAATTCAATTGCACTATGATATTACCAAAATACCCTTTCATCCTGAAAGATGAAAATACTCTTCTCAAAAATTGATTCTTCAATTATCTTCTAAGTGTGTGACCCATAAGCTCCTTATCATATCGGCAGTGAGTAGTATCGCAATTAACACCAATTAATCGTGTAACATCTGCTGAAAACTAGTATAATGCATGCAGAATAACAATAGAAAATTGGGCCCAAAGTTTTCTTTTTCATTACAATTCATATGTCTTTTATACACAAAGATTACTGTTTACAAAAATGCATTTTAAAAGACAAAACAGGGGGAACAGTGTAGCTATTGCTCCTCGCTTGCCGACGCCCCTCCGACCGCTTCAACACCTAGAACCTGCATCCACAAGGGAAAATAATGGGGTGAGCACAAATAATGCTCAGTAAGTAAAACCCTCTAACTGTCTGTCCCCGTGTATAACTCTTAATTCTTTCCTTTTTCTAATTCTGTTTCTGTTTCTGTTTCTACTAAATACCATGGCCTCATCTTACCGGAGGTACGGCCGGATGGCGTTCACACAGCACCATCACACTCTCCATGACTATCGGGTGGAATTCACACAGTACCAACCCGTTCTTAGTGACTACCGAGTGGGGATCACAAAGCACCTACTCGGTTTTCCNAAAGATCAAAGATTCAAGCAAAGGAGCAAGTGGAGGGCAATTCTGTAATTTCAGAATTCCACATGAAGGTTCGCCGCGGTGAAGCTTGTTCTTTGCTGTGGTGAAGAGAGTTGCGCACGTGGGTTTATTTCACTTCGTCGCCGTGGCGAAGTCTAGGAATTTCAAAAACGTACAGTTTCATTTCGGCATTTGTTTTTAGGTTTTTAACTGAGTATAAGAGAGAAACTTAGTCATTTTTTTGGTAGAGTTTGTTTTTCTTAGAGAGAGCAGCTTTTTACATTTTCTTAGATTAGTTTTGGGCAAACTTTGATTGAAAATGGTGAAGATTCGAGATTAAACCAGTGGATTCTTCATTTGGGGAGATTTTCTTGTCTTTTCTCTTATTTTCATTATGTTGAACTTCGGATTTTTCATTTCTTTTATTGGTATTGTTGATTTAGCCATGAACTAACCTATTTTGGGTTAGGGTTTTGATGTAGTTCGGATTCTAAAGGGTTAAGTAATTGATGATTTCTATTTTCATATGATTTTGCTTAGATTGTGTGATTATTCTGAAATTATTGTTTTTATGTGATGAACATGATGAGATTGAAAAATAATTCATTTAAGCTTCTTGGGTAATCACCATTGTAGTATTAAATGCTAGAGATAGATTTAAGAATTAATGAAATCAATCTAGGATTCTTTTGCTTAATGAACTTTGAACTATTATGCAGAAGTTTAATAGGAATAAGCAAGGAAATATAGCCTGAGAAGGTATATTTTATACCTTAGAGAGTTCGATTTACAATTAATGCATGTGAATATAGAATTAGTATAATCTTTAGGGTTAATCCAAAGAGTCTGAATGAAGTCAAAACCCTACCCGTTTGTTTTGAATTGATTTTATCCGTGTCTTAAATTTTGCTTTCATCATTTAGTTTTGAACATTTAGAAATTCTATTTTAGTTTTTAAGTTTAATTTGTCTCCCTTCAATCCAAACAACTCGATTGCTTCAACTTGAAAATAGTAGAAAAACTTAGGGCTTAGCCACCAATCCTTGTGGGAATGATACTCACTCATCATTTTATTACTTGTGCGACTAGTATACTTGCTACATATTGCATGTTGTAGTAGACAAGCATCATTATACTTTGGGAAAATATATTATGAAAACACTAAATATGTTATAGAAAACATTTATGTACAACAGTATAAGATAGTGGGCCCAAAAATAACATTACTTTTATATACAAATCTCTACATCAAGTACCATTGTCACAAAAATAAACTCAATATACAGTCAGACAGTGTTTCCTTTCTCCTCCGCTACTTGACATCTGATCCGACCTTATCTCATTTACTACCTGCAAAAACAGTGAAATCAACGGGGTGAGCACTAATTGCTCAGTAACTAAACCCACAATACTTCTATTATTTCTCCGTTACTCAGATCCTGGATTTTCTTTCCTTACACCAAAGTTATCAATTCTTCTCTGCCCTTTATAAGATTCTAGTTTCACACTTACCGATATGTAAGCACAAATAGGGAAACTAACTCGGGATGGTAGAAATGGCATGATGCATATGTACAAATGCATAAACTTTTCCTATGCATTGCATTTTCTTTTCTGTTGTTCTGTTTTTTGCATTTCTTTCTTTTTCTTTTTCTTTTTCTCTTCTTTCTTTTCTGTTTCTATTCTTTCTTTTCAGTTTGTCTTCTTTCTTTTCTGTTTTTCTTGCTTTTCTTTTCTTTCTTTTCTTTTCTTTTCTTTTCTTTTCTTTTCTTCTCTATTCTTTCTTTTCTTTTCTATTTTTGTTTGCCGATCGAATTTGGTTGAGGCATGGATTGGGAACCCTGGCCTTGTTAGTGGGTACAATCCTCATCTACATGCACTTCTAAGGGACTGTACAAATTCTTCGTTCTTATTCTAAGGCCGTTGACAAAAGGCGGCGTGCATGTAAGTATGCTCTGCTAGGTACAGTCCTCATCCACATGCACTTCTAACGGACTGTACAAATTATTCTTTCTTATTCTGAGGCCACTTACTAAAGGCGGTGTGCATGTGGGCTATTATTCTTCTCGGTCACTCACAGATTCCCCATTGTAACAACTTTCTCTTCTCTTATCTTTTTACATTTCTTTAAATGAAATTTCAGATGTGAACTTCTTTAAGTATATTCTTTAGAGGATGATTCTACAATTTATTTATTTATTTTCTTTCTTTTTATTCTTTAATGTTCTCATACATGTGTATGTGCATGGAAATATGAGGGCATTATGGTAATTGACTAAGGGATATAGATGGAATTTTAAAGAAAGTGCGAGGGAANAAGAAGAGGAGAGAAGGCAAGACATGCAGGCCCTATTTAAAATATTACAGCCATACATACCCAAAATAATTTAAAACATTCACCCTTAGGTCTAAGGCTCATGTACCGAGCACCATGCAATATACAAACAAGTACAAAGCATACATTTCAAAAAATAATCAATTTTTGAATTGGGTGGGTTTATTAATAAATTACCCTCTTAAATGTGCAAAATGTACATTGGCTTTACAGGTTATTAAAAACTGCAGATTAGACCCTTTGCCAAAAAAATACAGAATTGGGAAAGCTACAGTCTTCGCCTTCGCCGCAGCGAGGAAGCACAGACTTTGCCATGGCGAAGGTTTCATCTTTGCCACGGCGAGGTATACAGTATGTACTTCGCCACCATAGCCTTCGCCACGACGAAGGTTTTATCTTCGCCGCGGCGAAACTTTCCAGAGGCTCCTCGCCGCGGCGAAGCTAAATCCCCAATTCGTATAGTTCGCGTTTTTTGCAGTTTTTTGTGTATAAACACGAATCCAAATCAAATCAAACGCACATACGTTCAACCAAGATATTAAACAACCAATATATCATTCATCGACACATTATTAAACCAGTTTATCATTTGAATCATTCATCCATAAACAGAATTTTCAGATTTTGCAGATTTTACAGATTTTTTCAGATTTTTCAAAAACAACATGTTATCAACCAAATACATGTTATAAATCATACAATAAACTGTAAAATTTGATATCCGAGGCTCTGATACCACTGTTAGTAAACAACCCAGTTACGCAGCGGAAAACAAAAACATAAACTCTATGGATCGTTCCTTAGAACTAAGATCCGGGTACAAAAATCACAGTTTATATAAAATAAACAAATCTGCAGAAAATTAGTTCAAGGTTTGAGAAATCATACCCACGTTGGAGGCTCCACCAATATTGTCTCTGAACGTGTTTGCTACCAATCCAAGTATAGGATCGAACCAAGAAGTCCACACGAAGACAACCACCAAGAACCAAGGAGGGATTTGCTAGATCCTCCTTGGCCTTAAGAAATCAAGAAGAAAAAGGAGTATTTGATTTTTCAATCAAAAGGTGAAAGTGGCGTGAGAGTGAGAGTAAAAATGGAGCTGCTGTGTGTGTTCGTTTTAATTGAAAAATGAACTAAAAAAAAAACTTGTTTAATTTCACACACACATTTTCTTTTATAGGCAAACTAAGTTGCCCTATTCCCACATGGAATGGGCTTGGGCTCCAACCCAAACACCCCATGTTGCCAAACACTCCCAAATTAGATATTTTATTTATTTCATCATTATTCCATTAGTTAATTAATATATATTTAATATATATATATTAACATTTAACATATGATAATTATTTAAATATATGCGAACATATTTTTAAACGGAATTTTCACTATTTAATTTTTTCTAACAAATTAAATAAAGGCTAGACCTCAGCAAATTTATTGCACTGTGAAATTACCAAAATACCTTTCGCCCCAAATGAAAACGCCCTTCTTTTTTCCTGAGTCTTAAATTATCTTCTATGTTGTGACCCATAGGCTCCTCATCATACCGGTAGTGTATAGTATCATGATTAACACCAATTAATCGTCCCACTTATACACAGACCAAGATTGGCCCCTAGCAAGGCATCATGGCCACCCATAGATTCGGATTCAGCAAAGTAGCTACCTGTCAACGATATGGTTACCGTACAATTCATCCTTTCATCTAACGTTATCTCGACGAGACGAAGGCATAGAAATAGTGTCAACCTTTGGTTACTCTCAATATTATATATTCAGTTTCTGACCATTGACCCATATTATAATCTGGATAGAGCAACAACTCAATCCCACTGTGGCCACAGTTTTAGTGTCATTGCCATTACTGAATTGCGCCGTGAGATAACTTCTCCTGTCCTCAGGAGTGATGAATCCTCTGTCAATCCACCATAGTCTTGATACACTCCTGATATACCAATCACCACCGACTGACAGCCCTGAATAGAACTGCGTTAGGCTAGTGTCAAACTGTACCAATCAGTGCACAAGGCCTCTGTGATCTCAAGTCTAAATCACATGCACCACCATTCGTTAGAGGATTTGTTCCATAGACCTGGGGTTACCATCCATATGGAATCCTCTGTGGGTCAGTCCAGTGAACTTGCTGCGGTTTATCCGCCTACAACAAGCACCTATGTGTTGCACTAGGTTTGTCACCAAACAACCTTGACAAGTGAGATCAGTCACTGCCTTTCGATAGGTCGTTCAACACTATGATAGCCTTACCATATTATTGTGCCCTTACTTCAGAATAATACTAGGCTATGGACGTTTCTAGAATGGCCACCATATGTGCTCATAGGGTTCTCACTATCAATTTAAACACTTGATACCCTCGTCATGGTTCTACCATCTACGACTATATCAATACATATTGCATATAATGATTCACTCGATATAGAATAAAAGGCGTTTTGTATTGATTAATGAACATTATTACAAAGTCAATTCTACAATAATTGATTGGCTCTAGGGCATCTACTCTAACTGTGCCCTTACTTCAAATAATATAGGGCTACGGACATTTCTAGAATGGCCACCATATGTGCTCATAGGGTTCTCACTATCAAGATTTGAAACACTTGTACCCTCGTACGGTTTCACCATTCTAAGGACATATATCAATACATATTGCAATATAATGATTTACGCGATATAGAATAAAATGCTTTTATTGATTAATGAACATTATTACAAGATTCAATTCTACAATAATTGATTGGCTCTAGGGCACCTACTCCACAGGAGAACCACAGCAGCGGCCACCGCATCTGATTCAATAGTCTTAATGAGAGAAATGATGCAGAATATGGGTCGATGAAAAAGATGGAGCGACGTCATGTTGCTGGCACAGCGGCCAAGAAGACACATAAGCTGCAAATTAGCTGCTGTAACAACGTCGGGATTGATACTTCATAACACCAGTGGGAAGACTAGGATTCAGATGAGTGCATGGGCTCTGATTCAAAGAGGATGACGCTGAGGAAGAGAGGAGGCCGAAGAATGAGGACCTGAGCACCTGTTTTAGTTTCGTTATTTTTATTTGTTTAGTTGTTTTTTGTTTTTCTTTTATTTTGAACATTGAACTCCATTGATATTTTTGTTTGGGATTGTGTGAGTTGTTTTGTTGTTTCATTTTTGTTTAAATTCTAGTTTATTTAACGAGATTACGGTTGTAATACTTTCATATTAGTCGTGGTTTTTTCTAACATAGTGGACACCACAGTTTTTAATTGTTTTACAAAATGTGGGTGATGAAAAAGTTGAGGACCGGGTGTGCACAATGTTGAGCAGAATTTCAACTTCACGGATTAATCAGGGAACTATCTCGCACCTTTTTCTATTTTGTTTTCCATTCCTAATTTATGCATAATGTGACTTGGGGACAATGTCATCTTTAGTTTGGGGGTAGGAAATTTGAAAAATTTTGATTTTTTTCAGTTAAGTTTGTGTTTTTATTGTGGTTGCCAATGATGAATTGCATAAGTCCATATGAAACTAGGATTGTTGGGATGTTATTGTTGAAAAAATGTTAAGCATTGCTTCAAGTTTTTGTTGATTGGCTGGATTTTGATTGAGGTTGTTTGGATGTAAACCACCATTTTCATTTATTTCAGCATGCTTCGATTCATTTTATGTGGTTGGTAAAGTTTAATAATGTTGGTGGATTCGAACCTAGTAGAGAAGTGCTTGAGGAAATCTTAGGAATACCATTGTTAGGAAATGATTTAGGCATTTTTTGGAACATTGGCCTTTCTAGCCAACCCCGAGTGATATTGCCCCTAGTCACCTCCTTGAGCCTTATGAGATTATCATTGTGTCTTATTTTCTTACGAACAAAAAATTTCCCAATCCAACTACCCAACACATAATCGTACCCTTATGAGAATCTTGGGCCTAATGCAACACAAGAAAGTGAAGAGTGGTACGAATCATTAAAGAATAGTTTGGGGGTTATGAGAAGGGCGATAAGAATAGAGATTTAATTAACCTCAATTCGATTGGATTGAAAAAAAAAAATTGTTCTTTAGTTCAATTAAAATCAAAATAAGGAATGCATAAGGTTTGAGGGGTGTAAAATGGTTGATACTTTGATTGGTGGTTGAGAAGAAGTGGAATTTGACATGACTTGTAGTGTTTGCATGAGAAAACCGAGTTCTCTTACTTTGTTTATCCAATACTTTTTCTTGAAACCCACTACCTGAGCCTAACGTTACAAGCTTGCAAAGACCTTTTGATCCTTAGTGATGTCTAGTCCACTTAGTGGAGAGTAGTTCGATATTTAGGCTTATGGAGTCCTTCACACATTTGATGAACTTTTCATTTCTGTATAAATAACCTGGGAAGTTGGAATGGGGATTGAAGTGGGTCCACCTACTTGTGGACTGTTGAGAAAGACTGTTGTTGTAGCTTATAACTTCTTGAGTGTTGAACATTTTCTGATAATAATTTTTCAACAACCTTTGAACTTGTGAATTTCGAGGCAATTCATATGTTGAGTTGAGTCTAGTTGTGTTTGTTCATTTTTCAGTTTTGTTGTGTTGTGTTTTATGTGTTGTTTGTTTATTGTTTTTCTTTCATTGAGTCCTTATGCTCGGGATGAGCATGTCTTTAGTTTGGGGTTTTGATAACCCGTGGATTATACTGTTTTGATTAGACTTTTTAGTCAGATTTTAGATACTTTTTGTCATTTTGACCTGAATTGCTACTTATTCTTTATATTTTGTGTTTCAGGCTAAAATGGACATTTAATGCAATTAAGGAGCGATTGGAGTTTTTGGATTCAGAAGTGAGCGGATCTCAGAAGTTGGAAAGTTTTGAAGCAGAATGGATGCACAATGTACCTTGTTCCATGAGAAAGTGTCAAAGATCAAAGATTCAGCAGGAGCAAGTGAGGGGCAATTCTGTAATTCAAATTCCACATGAAGGTTCGCCGCGGTGAAGCTTGTTCTTTGCTGTGGTGAAGAGAGTTGCGCACGTGTTTTTATTTCACTTCGTCGCCGTGGCGAAGTCTAGGAATTTCAAAAACGTACAGTTTCATTTCGGCATTTGTTTTAGGTTTTTAACTGAGTATAAGAGAGAAACTTAGTCATTTTTTTGGTAGAGTTTGTTTTTTCTTAGAAGAGCAGCTTTTTACATTTTCTTAGATTAGTTTTTGGGCAAACTTTGATTGAAAATGGTGAAGATTCGAGATTAAACCAGTGGATTCTTCATTTGGGGAGATTTTCTTGTCTTTTCTCTTATTTTCATTAGTTTAACTTCGGATTTTTCATTTCTTTTATGGGTTTTGATTTGAGCCATGAACTAACCTATTTGGGTTAGGGTTTTGATGTAGTTGGATTCTAAAGGGTTAAGTAATTGATGATTTCTATTTTCATATGATTTTGCTTAATTGTGTGATATTCTGAAATTATTGTTTTTTAGTATGAACATGATGAGATTGAAAAATAATTCATTTAGCTTCTTGGTAATCACCATTGTAGTATTAAAGCTAGAATAGATTTAAGATAGGAAATCAATCTAGGATTCTTTTGCTTAATGAACTTTGAACTATTATGCAGAAGTTTAATAGGAATAAGCAAGGAAATAGCCTGAGAAGTATTTTATACCTTAGAGAGTTCGATTTACATTAATGCATGTGAATATAGAATTAGTATATCTTTAGGGTTAATCCAAAGAGTCTGAATGAAGTCAAAACCCTACCCGTTTGTTTTGAATTGATTTTATCCGTGTCTTAAATTTTGCTTTCATCATTAGTTTTGAACATTTAGAAATTCTATTTTATTTTTTAAGTTTAATTTGTCTCCCTTCAATCCAAACAACTCGATTGCTTCAACTTGAAAATGTAGAAAACTTAGGGCTTAGCCACCAACCTTGTGGGAATGATACTCACTCATCATTTTATTACTTGTGCGACTAGTATACTTGCTACATATTGCATGTTGTAGTAGACAAGCATCATTATACTTTGGGAAAATATATTATGAAACACTAAATAGTTTATAGAAAACATTTATGTACAACAGTATAAGATAGTGGGCCCAAAAATAACATTACTTTTTATACAAATCTCTACATCAAGTACCATTGTCACAAAATAAACTCAATATACAGTCAGACATGTTTCCTTTCTCCTCCGCTACTTGACATCTGATCCGACCTTATCTCATTTACTACCTGCAAAACGTGAAATCAACGGGTGGCACTAATTGCTCAGACTAACCCACAATACTTCTATTATTTCTCCGTTACTCAGATCCTGGATTTCTTTTCCTTACACCAAAGTTATCATTCTTCTCTGCCCTTTATAAGATTCTAGTTTCACACTTACCGATATGTAAGCACAAATAGGGAAACTAACTCGGGATGGTAGAATGGCATGATGCATATGTACAAATGCATAAACTTTTCCTATGCTTGCATTTTCTTTTCTGTTGTCTTTTTTTTTGCATTTCTTTCTTTTTCTTTTTCTTTTTCTTCTTCTTTTCTTTTCTGTTCTTCATTCTTCTTTTCAGTTTGTCTTCTTCTTTTCTGTTTTTCCTTGCTTTTCTTTTCTTTCTTTCTTTCTCTTTTCTTTTTCTTTCTTTTTTCTCTATTCTTTTCTTTCTTTCTTTCTATTTTTGTTTGCCGATCGAATTTGGTTGAGGCATGGATTGGGAACCCTGGCCTTGTTAGTGGTCAATCCTCATCTACATGCACTTCTAAGGGACTGTACAAATTCTTCGTTCTTATCTAAGGCCTGACAAAAGGCGGCGTGCATGTAATTATGCTCTGCTAGGTACAGTCCTCATCCACAGCACTTCTAACGACTGTACAAATTATTCTTTCTTATTCTGAGCCACTTACTAAAGGCGGTGTGCATGTGGCTATTATTCTTCTCGGTCACTCACAGATTCCCCATTGTAACAACTTTCTCTTCTCTTACTTTTTACATTTCTTTAAATGAAATTTCAGATGTGAACTTCTTTAAGTATATTCTTTAGAGGATGATTCTACAATTTATTATTTATTTCTTTCTTTTTATTTTAATGTTCTCATACATGTGTATGTGCATGAAATATGAGGCATTATGGTAATTGACTAAGGTATTAGATGGAATTTTAAGAAAGTGCGAGGGAATGGGAAACTATATAATTTTTATGTTATATCAAATTGAAGAGATAAACCCTAGCCACTCTTACCCATTTGCATGCCACTTTCACCTCCGTATTCTCCCATTCTTCAATTCTTCTTTAAAGGAAATTCATAGGCTCTGGGTGTTTTTGAGTGGATTTTCAATCTTAAGCTTTTATAGGTAGATCCTTGGACTAAGAAGTGAATTTTGTTTTTAAAGTGTTTGATTTGATGGTTCATGTTCATAGGATTTAGAGGAAGAGATTTGACCAAGGGAGTCTTAAAGGGTTGAATTTGCTCATATCAAAGGTGAGTAAATCCTACCCTAAGTATGATTTAAGTTTTGTTTGTAGAGAACTTTCTTTATGCATATATATGTGTTATATGTAAATTGTTGATGGATTTGGTGTTGAATAATCATTAGAACCTCCCTGAGAAGTTGTGTTGGTGTAGTTGTTATTTGATGAATGTTTGGATGAGATTTGGAAGAATTGAAGTTAAATTTTGAAGTGTGTATTTTGGGTAGATTTGGTGTTAATTATGGAGGATTTTATTCCTTTTTGGTGCCTAAAATAAGATAGAAGTGTAGCCAAATTATGTTGATTTGTGCACATGAATTGTTTGATTAATGCCAAGGAGAAGTGCCTGTAGAGTAGATTATGTGTTACCTGGGAGTGTTTTGTAGATGGTAGAGAATGACATGTTTGCATTCCATAATCGCATAATTGCATTTAAACATTGAATTTAGAAAGAACATGAGCATGAACCCATCTACATGCATACTATTCATAAGGCATGAAAATGCCCTAAAATGTGTTAAGAGAAAATAGAAAGAAATGAGAATATTAAAGATATCTCAATCTGAATTTTTCTTAACAAGTGTGAAAAGATAAAGAAGTGGAAGGTTGTTGCGGTGGGGAGCTGTAGTGACATAGTCCCACATGCACACTGCCTTTAGTGAGCGGCCTCAGAATTCAGAAAGAAGAAATGTACAGTCCTTTAGAAGTGGGTGTGGATGAGGACGGTACCCAGTATTAGAGAATTCACTCACACGGCCAAGGCTCCAAATCCATGCCTCAACCGAGTCCGACATCAGGAAAAGAAAGAAAGAATAGAAAATAAAGAAAAAAATCAAAAGAAAGAAAAGAAAGAAAATAAAGAATAGAAAGAAAGACTAGAAAGGAAAGAAAGAAATAAAGAAAAAGAAAAAGAAAACAGAATAAGAAAAATAGAAAAGAAAATGCATAATTTATGCATTTGTGCATTTGCATCATGATTATGCATAATACCATGCTCATTATCATGGGTAGTGAAAAATTTAGAAAACAAAGAGAAAAACAGAGAGCAAAGCAGAGAAAGAATAGAGAAAGAACAGAGAGAAGAACAGAGAAAGAATAGAGAATACTCGGGAAATGGGTTGTAAGGAAAGAAAATTCAGGATTTAAGCAATGAAGACAGATGGGTAGCATAGTAGGTTTACTTACTGAGCCATTAGTACTCACTCCGTTGTTTTTAATGTTCTGCAGGTAATAGGTGAGTTGCAAGCATTACAAGTACCTGATTTGTTCTCTCAGTTTGGCCATCCGTCTGAGGGTGGTATGTTATGCTAAATGCTAACCTGGTACCCAAGTTTCTATGTAAACTGGTCCAGAAAACTGAAAAAATCTGGAATCCCTATCTGATACAATCATGCTGGGCACCCCATGGAGTCTAGCTATCTCTCTGATATAAATCTGGGCCAACTGATCTGTTGTGGTACTCTCCCTTACTGGAAGAAATGTGCTGGCGTAGTTAATCTATCTACTAATATCCATATCGCATTATACCCTTTTTGAACTCTTGGAAGGCTTGTAATGAAATCCTTTGATATATTTTCCCATTTCCATTTAGGAATGCTGAGTGGCTGAAGCAATCCCGATGGCCTCTAGCGTTTCTGCCTTAACCTGTTGACAAACTAGGCATTTAGCTACATAATCTCTGACATCCCTCTTCATACCTAGCCATCAATAACTCTTCTTTAAATCTTGATACATCTTGGTTCCTCCTCAAGAACCTTCTTCTTCAACTCAACATCTTGGGGAACGCATATAAAATTCCTGAAACGGAGGACACCTTCTAACAGGTGAAATTCTGGTATCTTGCCCTCAAGTACTTGTTGATTTATTTTCTGACACCACTCATCGACAACTTGTTTTTCTTTAATCTCTTTCAATAAAGTAGACTAAATTTCTGACCTGGCAATCCTTCCTGGTATCATCTCAATCTGTTCCCTGTACAATTCTTCCAATAATTCTTTCTGCATTGTGAGTCAGGACAAATAGGCTTTTCTTCTCAATTTCACAATCATAATCTTTTACCAGCTCTAACCATCTCTTTTGTCTCATATTCAACTCCCTTTGAGTGAAGAAGTACTTCAAACTTTTATGGTCAGTATAAATATTACTCTTAGCACCATATAGGTAATGCCTACATATCCTTAATGCAAAGACTACAACTGCCAACTCTAAATCATATGTAGGGTATCTCCTCTCATACTCTTTCAACGGTTGAGAAGCATAAGCTATTACCCTATCTAACTGCATCAACACAACACCAAGTCCCTAAAGTGAGGCATCTGTATAAATATCATAGTCTACACCCTCTTGTGGTAACACTAGGATAGGAGCTGTGGTCAATCTTCTTTTTAACTCCTAAAAACTTCCTTCATAGGCATTCGACCATATGAAAGGAGTTCTCTGTTTGGTGAGAGCTAAGCGCTTTAGCCAACTAAGCAAATCCTACTACAAACTACCAATAATAGCCTACTAGCCCCAAGAAACTTCTAATCTCCTTCACTGTCTTCGGCTTTTGCCACTCAAGAATTGTCGTCACCTTACTAGAATCCATTGATATACCTTCCTTTGAGATAATATGGCCCAGGAAGATAACTTGATCTAGCCAAAACTCACATTTAGAAAATTTGGCAATCAATTTCTTATCTTTTAATTGCAATAGCACAAATCTCAAATGTTCTTCATGCTCCTCTCTTGACTTAGAATAAACCAGGATGTCATCAATAAACACCACTATAAATTGATCAAGACAATCATGAAACACCTAGTTCATTAAGTCCATAAAGACTGTTAGGGCATTGGTTAACCCAAAAGGCATCACCACAAACCTATAATGCCCATATCTGGTCCAAAATGTAGTCTTGGCAATATCTTGCTGTGCTACTCTTACTTGATGATAACCCGGCCTCAAATCAATCTTTGAAAACACTGCTGCTCCTTTAAGTTGATCAAAAATATGATCTATGCGAGGTAACATGTACTTATTCTTCACTGTCACTTTATTCAACTTTCTGTAATCTATGTACATCCGTAGGGATCCATCTTTCTTCTTTACAAATAGGATTGGACCACCCTTCCATGGATCACTACAGACTCCCCTGGAAGCATCCCCTGAGTTACCACACTAACACCATCTAGCAATTCTATCTTAATGGGTTGTCCCACTATAATAGGTTTCAAACTTAATCTCTATATGATCCCATGTGTAATAAATAAATGTGTGGCTCCATAATCAATTAATGCATATAGGGGAACTTCAAAAGTTCTAGACCTTTTATTCTGCCAATCTCTCTTATTCTTCTTAGGCTGAAATCTTTTCTAATTTCACACTTATCTATTATTGGGGGCATCACCCTTGAACATAAAACTAGCGTACCAGATCTTCTCCCGATCTATCATAGGGAACAACGTCGTTGTACACTCCACAGACCTAATCCATTCTTCTGCTACTATTAGGTCTATCGTACCTCTGAATTCTGACGGCTGATGCTGACTGGGTAATCTATAAATAGGCTCAAAACGATTCTGTACTATAGGGGGTACCAGCCTTTCTCTCTCTTCTCTAGTGGTCGGTACAACAACGGGTGTCTCAACTCTTTCTGGTATAAATCTCCCCTGAGACTCTACCAATACTTGCTGTACAAAACTACGAATCCTCATTTCATTGAGGATAGGGGGAGTAGGTCTTGACGGGTGGACGGTTCACCCGCACTCACTACATTCTTTTTACCTGATCGGATCATATATCTCATCTAAATCACATAGCACCAACACTATTAGTCAACTAAGTTAACTCATCTACTATAAGTAAGGAAAGAAATAACTTACAACGGTCAGCTACGATACGTCAACACGGCGGGAAAGGCACACTGTCAAATCCCAAAACCATGCTCTGATACCAAAAATGTAAAAACTCTCTGTGGCTAGTATACTTTGGGAAAATATATTATGAAATCACTAAATATGTTATAGAAAACATATATGTACAAAAGTATGAGATAGTGGGCCCAAAAATTGCATTACTTTTATATGCAAATCTCTACATCAAGTACCATAGTCACAAAAACAAACTCAAAATGCAGTTAGATAGTTTTTGCCTTTCTCCTCCGCTACTTCACGTTCGATCTGACCTCATCTCATCTACTACCTGCAAAAACAGTGAAATCAACGGGGTGAGCACTAATTGCTCAGTAAGAACCCACAATACTTCTATTCTGTCTTCGTTACTCAGATCCTGGATTTTCTTTCCTTACACCAAACTTCTCAATTCTTCTCTGCCCTTTATAAGATTCTAGTTTCTCACTTACCGATAAGTAAGAAAAAATAGGGAAACTAACTCGGGATAGTAGAAATGGCATGATACATATGTACAAATGCATCAACTTTTTCTATGCATTGCATTTTCTTTTTTGTTTTAAGCGTTTCTTTCTTTTTCTGTTTCTCTTCTTTCTTTCTTTTTCTATTCTTTCTTTCTTTTCTATTCTTTTCTTTCTTTTCTTTTTCCATTCCTTTCTTTCTTTTCTTTTCTATTCTTTCATTTCTTTTCTATTCTTTCATTTCTTTTCTATTCTTGTTTGCCGATCGGATTCAATTGAGGCATGGATTCAGAACCCTGGCCGTGTGAGTAGGTACAATCCTCATCTATATGCACTTCTAACAGACTGTACAAATTCTTCTTTCTTATTCTAAGGCCGCTAACTAAAGGCGACGTGCATGTAGGCATGCTCTGCTAGGTACAATCCTCATCCACATGCAGTTCTAACAGACTGTACAAATTATTCTTTCTTATTCTGAGGCCGCTTACTAAAGGCAGCGTGCATGTGGGCTATTATTCTTCTCGGTCACTCACGGGTTCCCCATCACAACAACTTTCTCTTCTCTTATGTTTTACATTTCTTTAAATAAAAGTTCAGATTTGAACTTCTTTAGTTATATTCTTTAGAGGATGAATCTCAATTTATTTATTTTCTTTCTTTCTTTTTATTCTTTAATGTTCTCATACATGTGTATGTGCATGGAAATATGCTCATTCTTTGCTATTCTTTTTAAATGCAAATGTGAGAATGCATTATGGCATATAAAGATATCATTGGGGAACTAGTATTCTCTACCAACAATATTCCCATACTCAAAATCAATCGTAGATTATTAGACTAAAAATAAACTAATAAATTGGAAGCATTCTTGAGGTAGTCATACGACACAGGTCATATTCAAGAAGGCATATCTCGAGTTATACATATAAGATTGCTATGATCTTGGTCTCATTTTAAAGCTTAGAGAAAGGGCTACAACTTCTAGGTCTCAACCCAATTCGATATGTAAGATGCTCAAAAATCACTCAGAAGACCACAGATTTGACAGGCAACCATGGTAACATGTTTTCTCTTAGGATTTTCATCAAACAATTTATATGCACATGCAAATACTAAGTTTGCTACACTTCCACATCTTTCCCAAGCCACCAAAATAGGAGTAAGAACTCCCTAAAGCCAACCATCAACCTAGCTGAAATTCATCCTCCACCTTTCCACATCCATACTTTCATTTTTCAACCAAAATTCCATCAACTCAACACATACAAATACATCAATTCTCATCACATATTAATAAATCAATTCTCATCCCATACTAATAAATCAATTCACTACACATACTAATGAATCAATTTTCATCACATACTACTAATTCACTTCCCATCATATACTAATAAATTACTTCTCGTGGTCATGAAATTCACATATCAAACAACCTCAATTTTCAATCCATAGTTTCTTATCATCCAAACACACATACAACATAAAATAAATTTCTCTACACAACTTGTGATTAAATCAAGGCTAAAGTTGGATTTACTTACCTTGAATTTAAGCAACTCCAACACTATAATCTCTCTTTGATAGAATTCCCTTTTCTCTTAAACCCTAAGCATATACAACCATAAGAATTCAAAACTTTAAAATTTAACCTCACTTCTTGGTGCAAGAATCTTACCTTTTGATGCTTAGGATTGAAAATCTATCAAAATCAAGCCAAAATCCTATGAATTTCCTTGGAAATTTAGTGAAGAATTTTGAGAGAATTTGGGTAGAGAAATGGCATGAATGGAAGGCTAGAGTGGCTAGGGTTTCTCCTCTTGAACTCTTATTACATAATAATATATAAGTAGTTTCCCATTTTACCCTTGCACTTTCTAAAAATTCCATTTATGTCCCTTAATCAATTACAAGAATGCCCTCATTTTTATTATCTTCTCCATGTTATTCTATTTCTTTTCACTCCCCATTCTTTCATCTAAATATGAGTAAAATGACAATCTTACCCCTAATAACATTTTAAAGAATATTCTTCACACTTGTTCAAGATAACTTTAACAAAATTCAACTAAGGGTATTACGACATGAATAAAGCTATGTACCTTGATGTGGGCATCACAATTCTCTCTCTCTCTCTCTCTCTCTCTCCCCCCCCCCCCCCCCCCCCCCCCCCCCCCCCCCCCCCCCCAACATAAGAATTTCATCCCCGAAATTCAAAAGAACAATTCAGGATAGCGGCTCCGCATATCTTGTTCTACTTCCCGTGGAGCTTCTTCTACTTTATGATTTCTCCATAGGACTTTTACTAATGGAATACTCTTGTTTCGGAGCTTCTTAACTTTTCTATCCAATATCTGTACTGGACACTCCTCATAAACAAGATTCTCTTCTAAGTCCATTTTTTCTACTTTTAATATATGAGAGGGATCACTAACATACCTTCGGAGCATTGAAACATGGAACACATTGTGCACTTTGCTCATATTTGGTGGTAGTGCCAACTTATAAGCTACTTTTCCTACTCATTGTGACACTTCAAAGGGACCAATATATCTCGATGCTAGCTTTCCCTTTCTGCCAAAGTGCATTATTTGCTTGTAGGGAAAAATTTTAATAAACACGTTGTCACGCACTTCAAATTTTACATCTTTTCTTTTTAAATCCGCATAACTCTTTCGTCTGTCTTGGGCTTGTTTAATTCTATTTCTGATCAACTTGATATCTTCTATCATTTTCTGAGTGATCTCAGGCCCAAGAGCTGTTTCTAGAGCATCTTTCTCTCCTACTTCATCCCAATGCAGTGGGGACCTACATCGTCTACCATACAGAGTTTCATAAGGAGCCATCTTAATTATAGACTAGTAACTGTTATTATAAGCAAATTCCACCGAGGGTAACATCTCATGCCAAGTCATTTTATAATCCATACAGCATGCTCTCAACATGTCCTCAAGTATTGTAACTCCCACATGGAGGTACGTAATTTAATTTATACTCTTATACCTTTAGTTGATTTTTGCTAAAGTTATTTTGAGAAAATGTGAAGAAAATGCCTTAAACTTGCATTAAGGGTAAAATGGTCTTTTCACTCAAAATTAGTTGAAATTTTAGGGAGTGAAAAGAGATAGAATTTCATGGAGAATGCAATAAAAATGAGGGCATTATGGTAATTGACTAAGGGACATAGATGGAATTTTAAAGAAAGTGCAAGGGCAAAATGGGAAACTAATATATATTTTTTATGTTATATCAAATTGAAGAGTGAAACCCTAGCCACTCTTACCCATTTGCATGCCACTTTCACCTCCATATTCTCTCAAATTCTTCCATTCTTCTTCAAAGGAAATTCATAGGTTTTGGGTGTTTTTGAGTGGATTTTCAATCTTAAGCTTCTATAGGTAAGATCCTTGCACTAAGAAGTGAATTTTAGTTTTTAAAGTGTTGATTTTGATGGTTTATGCTCATAGGATTTAAGAGGAATAGAGTTTGACCAAAGGAGATTCTTAAAGGGTTGAATTTGCTCATATCAAAGGTAAGTAAATCCTACCCTAAGTATGATTAAAGTTATGTTGTGTAGAGAACTTTCTTTATGCATATATATGTGTTATATGTAGAATTGTTGATGGATTTGGTGTTGAATAATGATTAGAACCTATCCATGAGAAGTTGTGTTGGTGTAGTTGTTATTTGATGAATGTTTGGATGAGATTTGGAAGAATTGAAGTGAAAATTTTGAAGTGTGTATTTTGGGCAGATTTGGTGTTAATTATGGAGGAGTTTATTCCAAATTTTTGGTGGCCTAAAATAGAGATAGAAGTGTAGCCAAATTAGTGTTGATTTGTGTACATGAATTGTTTGATGAAATGCCAAAGAGAAGTGCATGTATGAGAATGATTATGTGTTACTTTGGGATGAGTTTGTAGATGGTAGAGAATGACATGTTTGCATTCCATAATGCATAATTGCATTTAAATATGTGAATTTAGAAAGAATTATAAGCATGAAACCATCTACATGCATACATATTCATAAGAGCATGAAAAAGCACTAAAGTATGTTAAAGAGAAAATAGAAAGAAATGAGAATATTAAAGATATTCAAATCTGAATTTTTCTTAAAGAAGTGTAAAAAAAAAATAAAAAGAAGAGAAGGTTGTTGCGATGGGGAGCCGTGAGTGACATAGTCCCACATGCACGCTGCCTTTAGTGAGCGGCCTCAGAATTCAGAAAGAAGAATTGTACAGTCCGTTAGAAGTGTGTGTGGATGAGGACTGTACCCAGAATTAGAGAATTCACTCACACGGCCAAGGCTCCAAATCCATGCCTCAACCGAGTCCGATCGGCAAGAATAGAAAGAAAGAATAGAAAAAAAAGAAAGAATAAAAATAGAAAGAAAGACTAGAAATAATAGAAAGAAAGACTAGAAAAGAAAGAAAGAAATAAAGAAAAAGAAACAGAAAACAGAATAAGAAAAATAGAAAAGAAAATGCATAATTTATGCATTTGTGCATTTGCATCATGAATATGCATAATACCATGCTCATTATCATGGGTAGTGAAAAATTTAGAAAACAAAGAGAAAAACAGAGAGCAAAGCAGAGAAAGAATAGAGAGAAGAATAGAGAAAGAATAGAGAATACTCGGGAAATGAGTTGTAAGGAAAGAAAATTCAGAATTTAAGCAACGGAGAGAGTAGGGGAGCATAGCGGGTTTACTTACTGAGCTATTAGTGCTCACTCCATTGTTTTTAATGTTTTGTAGGTAATAGGTGAGTTACGGTCACTCGGAACATCACGCAGTGGAAGGGTTGGGCTACACTGTCAAGTTGCTATTTTTGAGAACATTTTGTAAATATTTGTATATAAAGAAAAATTAAATATGGGCCCATACTTTATTACTCGGATATATATGTGTATTTTCTTATCTATATTTTTAATGAGTTTTAGTGATTATTTTACGAGTATACCAGGTAGAAAGAAAGCATTACATTTTTTGTATCAGAGCAAAGGTTTTGGGATTTGACAGTGTGCCTCTCCTACCACGTTAATGGTCCATAGCCGACCACTGTAAGTTAATTCTTTCCTTACTTATAATAAATGAGTGAATTGAGTTGACTAAAAGTGTTGGTTTATGTAGATGAGATGTAGAACCCGAGGAAGCAGTAGGAAGGAAATGAGCACGAGTAAACCTTCCAACCCTCAAGAATCTACTCCCCCTGTCCTCGATGAAGCGAGGATTCGTAATATTATACAGTAAGTCTTGGCAGAAAATCGGGGAGGCTCCATACCAGGGAGAGTTGAGACCCCGGTGATTGTATCGACCCTCAGAGAGGAGAGAGAGAGAGAGAGAGAGAGAGAGAGAGAGAGAGGCTGGTACCCCCGGTAGTGCAAAATCGTATTGAGCCAATTTATGGGTTGCCTAGTCAACACCAGCCATCAGAATTTAGGGGTACAGTGGACCCACTAATGGCAGATGAGTGGTTTAGATCAGTGGAGCGTACGACGACACTTTTCCCTATGACAGACCGATAGAAGATTTAGTATGCCAGTTTTTTATTTAGGGGTGATGCCCGTATATGGTGGGAATTGATGGAGAATACTCATGATACAGCTTTGATGACCTGGGGAGATTTCAGGAGATTGTTTGAGGTAGAATATAGAACAGTTGATCAAGTCCATGAAAAGATTTAGAAGTTTATTAGTTTGCAGCATGGGGCTAATTCAGTTAAAGAATATTCAGTGAAATTCAATTCCCTGGCAGGGTTCGCGCCAGGAGTAATGAGTACACTAGAGTTCAGGAGAGATAAATTTGTGTATGGGTTGAAACCAGAAATAGCTCGAGATGTGATGGCCGATGCCCAGCCCCTTCAGACATACAGTGAAGCTTTGGAATGAGCTTTACAGGTACAAAAATTGGTAAATAAGCTAACCCTGGCAACTCCATCAGTAGTAGCCCCCAGTGTTCCACCTCTTGCTCCATAGAGAGATAGAGCTAATGCCCCCACTAATAGAGAGGAGAGAAATAAGAAAAAGTTTCAACCCAAGAAGAACATGAGGGATTAGCAGAATAAAAAGCCAAGAACTAGTGAGGTTCCCTAGTGCCAGAAGTATGGAAGAAATCATTCTAAGGAGTGTCTTAGAGATTTGGGCCGAAATGTATGTTATAGATGTTGGCAGCCAAAGCATATTATGAAAGATTGTAAAGCCCCTCCTACACCCGTAGCGCAGACATCTAGAAGTACCAATGCTCGAGTGTTTACAGTAGCCCAGAGTGAAGCTGAAGCTAGCCCATCCGTAGTTACTGGTAAGTTATTATTTCATTTAGTTCCCCTTTATGCATTATTTGATTCTGGATCCTCACATTCATTCATTACACATGGGATTTTAGAGAGATTAGGTTTAAAACCTATTAGAGTGGCTTGTCCCATTAAGATAGAGTTACCAGAAGGTGTTAGTGTAATGATACAAGAGATGCTTCTAGGGTAGTCCGTAGTGATCCATGGAAGGGCATTGCCAGTGGATTTAATAGTGTTTGATATGCTTGATTTTGATGTTATTTTAGGCATGGATTTCCTAGGGAGGTTTGGAGTAGAGATTGATTGTCAGAGAAAGAAAGCAAGATTTAATCTTGATGATGGAGATAAGTTTAATTTTGGCAAGGGTCACCGGCTTAGTATGTTAATCAGCAATGTAAAGGCCAGAAAGATGTTAAGAAAAGGGTGCTCAGGATATATTGCTCATGTAGTGCACAGTAGTGATGTCCCACAACCAGAGATTCAGAATGTGCCGGTAGTTCGGGAGTTCTTAGATGTATTTTTGGAAGATTTTTTGGGTTTACCTTCGGAAAGAGAAGTAGAATTCAGTATTGAACTGGCACTAGGGACTGCACCCATTTCTAAAGCCCCTTACCGGATGGCCCCAATCAAGCTTCAGGAATTGAAAAAGTAGCTTCAGGAACTCTTAGACAAGGGTTTTATTCGACCTAGCCATTCTCCCTGGGGTGCTCCAATTTTGTTTGTGAAAAAGAAAGATGAATCTCTACAGATGTGTATAGATTACAGAGAGTTAAGTAAAGTGGCAATGAAGAATAAATACCCATTACCTCGCATAGATGATTTGTTTGATCAACTGAAAGAAGCAACAGTGTTTTCAAAGATTGATTTGAGGTCGGGTTATCATCAAGTAAGGGTTGTAGAGCAAGATATTGCCAAGATTGCTTTTTGGACCAGATATGGGCATTATGAGTTTGTGGTGATGCCTTTTGGGTTAACCAATTCCCCATCAATCTTTATGGACTTAATGAACAAGGTGTTTCAGGACTGTCTTGATCGATTTATAGTGGTGTTTATTGATGATATCTTGGTGTATTCTAAGACAGAAAAGGAATATGAAGAACACCTAAGATTTGTGCTACAGTGATTGCAAGATAAAAAGTTGTTCACCAAATTTTCTAAGTGTGAGTTTTGGCTAGATCAAGTTATCTTTCTGGGCCATACCGTCTCAAAGAAGGGTGTATCAGTGGATCCAAGTAAGGTGAAAGCAATTCTGGAATGGCAACAGCCGAAGACAGTAAAGGAAGTTAGAAGTTTCTTGGGGCTAGTAGGTTATTATAGACGGTTTGTAGTAGGGTTTGCTCAGTTGGCCAAACCGCTTACAGCTCTCACCAAGCAGAGAACTCTTTTCATTTGGTCGAATGCCTGTGAAGAAAGTTTTAAAGAGTTAAAAAGAAGATTGACCACGTCTCTTATTCTTGTGTTACCACAAGAGGGTGTAGATTATGACATTTATACAGATGCTTCATTTCAGGGACTTGGTGTAGTATTGATGCTATAGTTTTTGCACTGAAAATATAGAGGCATTATTTGTAGGAGCAAAGAGTAACATTTATACATATCATAAAAGCTTGAAGTATTTCTTCACCCAAAGAGAGCTGAATATGAGACAGTGGAGATGGTTAGAGTTGGTTAAAGATTATGACTGTGAAATTAAGTATCAACCTGGGAAAGCCAATGTAGTAGCCGATGCCTTCAGTAGAAAAGCTTACTTGTCCCGACTCACAAGGCAGAAAGAATTATTAGAAGAATTGTGCAAAGAACAGATTGAGGTCATATCAGGAAGGATTGCCAGGTTAGAGATTTAGTTTACATTACTAGAAGAAATCAAAGGAAAGCAAGTTGCCGATGAGTGGCGTCAGAAAATAAGTCAACAAATGCTTGAGGGTAAGGTACCAGAGTTCCATCTATTAGATGGTGTCCCCCGTTTTAGGTGTCATTTGTGCATTCCTCAAAATGATGAGTTAAAGAAAAGAATTCTTACGGAGGCTCATGACACACCAGACACTGCTCATCCTGGAGCAACCAAGATGTATCAAGACTTAAAGAAATGCTATTGGTGGCCAGATATGAAGAAGGATATTGGAGATTTTGTAGCTAAGTGCCTGGTTTGTCAATAAGTGAAAGCAAAACACCAAAGGCCATCAGGGTTGCTTCAGCCGCTTAGTATTCCTAAATGGAAATAAGAGAGTATTTTGATGGATTTTATTGCAGGTCTCCCTAGAGTGCAGAAAGGGTTTAATGCTATATGGGTGATAGTAGATAGATTGACCAAGTCAGCCCGTTTTCTTCCAGTAAAGGAGAGCACTACTTCGGACCAATTGGCCCAGATTTACATTAAAGAGATAGTGAGACTACATGAAGTACCCAAGACAATAGTATCAGATAAAGATTCCAGATTTGTCTTAGCTTTCTGGACTAGTTTACAGAGGAACTTGGGTACCAGATTGGTGTTTAATACCGCCTACCATCCTCAAATAGATGGCCAGACAGAGAGAACGAATCAAATACTTGAGGATATGTTGAGGGCTTGTTGCATGGATTACAGGATATCCTGGCATGAGATGTTACCCTTGGTGGAGTTTACTTATAATAATAGCTATCAGTCTACAACTAAGATGGCTTCCTACGAGGCTTTGTATGGCAGACGTTGTAGATCTCCACTACATTGGGATGAGATAGGCGAGAAAGATGAGTTGAATACAACTCTTGGGCCAGAACTAACTCAAAAAATGATAGAAGATGTCTAATCAGAAGTAGAATGAAACAAGCCCAAGACAGACAGAAAAGCTATGCAGACTTGAAGAGGAAAGATGTTGAATTCGAAGTGGGTGATAAAGTGTTTCTAAGAGTTGCCCCCTACAAACTAGTGATGTGTTTCGGTAGCAAGGGAAAGTTAGCACCGAGATACATTGGTCCCTTTGAAGTATTACAGCGAGTGGGAAAGGTAGCCTATAGGTTGGCTTTACCACCCAGCATGGACAAAGTACACAATGTATTTCATGTCTCGATGCTTCGGAAATATGTAAGTGATCCCTCCTATATATTAAGTGTAGAAGATGTGGACTTAAAAGAAAATCTTGTGTATCAAAGGTGTCCAGTTTAGATATTAGACAGGAAGATTAAAGGGCTCCGGAACAAGAGTATCCCTTTAGTGAAAGTCTTCTGGAGAAATCATAAAGTTGAAGAAGCTACATGGGAGGTGGAGCAAGATATGCAGAACCGTTACCCGGAGTTGTTTGTTTGAATTTCGAGGACGAAATTCTTATAAGAGGGGGAGAATTGTAACGCCCACATGTCAGTACATAATTTCATTTATTCTCTTACATCTTTAGTTGATTTTCGCTAAAGTTATTTTGAGAAAAAGTAAAGAAAATGCCTTAAACTTGCATTAAGGGTAAAATGATCTTTTCACTCAAAATTAGTTGAAATTTTGGGGAGTGAAAAGAGATAGAATTTCATGGAGAATGCAATAAAAATGAGGGCATTATGGTAATTGACTAAGGGACATAGATGGAATTTTAAAGAAAGTGCAAGGGAAAAATAGGAAACTACATATAATTTTTATGTTATATCAAATTGAAGAGTGAAACCCTAGCCACTCTTACCCATTTGCACACCATTTTCACTTCCATATTCTCTCAAATTCGTCAATTCTTCTTCAAAGGAAATTCATAGGTTTTGGGTGTTTTTGAGTGGATTTTCAATCTTAAGCTTCTATGGGTAAGATCCTTGCACTAAGAAGTGAATTTTAGTTTTTAAAGTGTTGATTTTGATGGTTTATGCTCATAGGATTTAAGAGGAAGAGAGTTTGACCAAAATAGATTCTTAAAGGGTTGAATTTGCTCATATCAAAGGTAAGTAAATCCTACCCTAAGTATGATTTAAGTTATGTTTTGTAAAGAACTTTCTTTATGCATATATATGTGTTATATGTATAATTGTTGATGGATTTGGTGTTGAATAATGATTAGAACCTATCCATGAGAAGTTGTGTTGGTGTAGTTGTTATTTGATGAATGTTTGGATGAGATTTGGAATAATTGAAGTGAAAATTTTGAAGTGTGTTTTTTGGGTAGATTTGGTGTTAATTATGGAGGAGTTTATTCCAAATTTTTGGTGGCCTAAAATAGAGATATAAGTGTAGCCAAATTAGTATTGATTTGTGCACATGAATTGTTTGATGAAATGCCAAGGATAAGTGCATGTATGAGTATGATTATGTGTTACCTTGGGATGTGTTTGTAGATGGTAGAGAATGACATGTTTGCATTCCATCATGCATAATTGCATTTAAATATGTGAATTTAGAAAGAATTATAAGCATAAAACCATCTACATGCACACATATTCACAAGAGCATGAAAATACCCTAAAATATGTTAAAGAGAAAATAGAAAGAAATGAGAATATTAAAGATATTCAAATCTGATTTTTTTTTTTTTTAAAGAAGTGTAAAAAAAAGATAAAAAGAAGAGAAGGTTGTTACGATGGGGAGTCGTGAGTGACATAGTCCCACATGCACGCCGCCGTTAGTGAGCGGCCTCAAAATTCAAAAAGAAGAAATGTACAGTCCGTTAGAAGTGTGTGTGGACGAGGACTGTACGCATAATTAGAGAATTCACTCACACGGCCAATGCTCCAAATCCATGCCTCAACCGAGTTCGATCGGCAAGAATAGAAAGAAAGAATAGAAAAGAAAGAAAAAATAGAAACAAAGAAAAGAAAGAATAGAAAGAAAGAAAAAGAAAAAGAAAACATAATAAGAAAAATAGAAAAGAAAATGCATAATTTATGCATTTGTGTATTTGCATCATGAATATGCATAATACCATGCTCATTATCATGGGTAATGAAAAATTTAGAAAACAAAGAGTAAAAAAGAGAAAGAATAGAGAAAGAACAGAGAGAAGAACAAAGAAAGAATAGAGAATACTCGGGAAATGAGTTGTAAGGAAAGAAAATTCAGGATTTAAACAACGAACAGAGAAGGGTAGCATAGCGGGTTTACTTACTGAGCCATTAGTGCTCACTCCGTTGTTTTTAATGTTTTGCAGGTAATAGGTGAGTTGCGGTCGCTTGGAACGTCACACAGTGGAATGGTTGGGCTACAGTGTCAAGTTGCTATTTTTGAGAACATTTTGTAAATATTTGTATATAAGGAAAAATTAAATATGGGCCCATACTTTATTACTCGTATATATATGTGTATTTTCTTATCTATATTTTTAATGAGTTTTAGTGATTATTTTACGAGTATACTAGCTAGAAAGAAAGCATTACAAGTACCTGATTTGTTCTCTCAGTTTGGCCATCCGTCTGAGGGTCGTATGCTGTGCTAAATGCTAACCTAGTACCCAAGTTTCTCTATAAACTGGTCTAGAAAACTGAAACAAATCTGGAATCCCTATCTGATACAATCATCCTGGGCACCCCATGGAGTCTTGCTATCTCTCTGATATAAATCTGGGCCAACTGATCTGTTGTGGTACTATCCTTTACTGGAAGAAATGTCCTGGCATAGTTAATCTATCTACTATTATCCATATCGCTTTATACCCTTTTTGAACTCTTGGAAGGCCTGTAATGAAATCCTTTATATATTTTCCCATTTCCATTCAAGAATGCTAAGTGGTTGAAGCAATCTTGATGGCCTGTAGCGTTCTGCCTTAACCTGTTGACAAACTAGGCATTTAGCTACATAATCGCTGACATCCCTCTTCATACCTGGCCACCAATAACTCTTCTTTAAATCTTGATACATCTTGGTTCCTCCTCAAGAACCTTCTTCTTCAACTTAACATCTTGGGGAATGTGTATACAATTCCTGAAACGGAGGACACCTTCTAACAGGTGAAATTCTGGTATCTTACCCTCAAGTACTTGTTGATTTATTTTCTGACACCACTCATCGACAACTTGTTTTTCTTTAATCTCTTTCAATAAAGTAGACTGAATTTCTGACCTGGCAATCCTTCTTGGTATCATCTCAATCTATTCCCTGCACAATTCTTCTAATAATTCTTTCTGCATTGTGAGTCGGGACAAATAGGCTTTTCTACTCAATTTCACAATCATAATCTTTTACCAGCTCTAACCATCTCCTTTGTCTCATATTCAACTCCCTTTGAGTGAAGAAGTACTTCAAACTTTTATGGTCGGTATAAATATAACTCTTAGCACCATATAGGTAATGCCTCCATATCCTTAATGCAAAAACTACAACTGCCAACTCTAAATCATGTGTAGGGTATCTCATCTCATACTCTTTCAATGGTTGAGAAGCATAAGCTATTACCCTATCTAACTGCATCAACACAACACCAAGTCCTTGAAGTGAGGCATCTATATAAATATCATAGTCTACACCCTCTTGTGGTAACAGTAGGATAGGAGCTATGGTTAATCTTCTTTTTAACTCCTGAAAACTTCCTTCATAGGCATTCAACCATATGAAAGGAGTTCTTTGTTTGGTGAAAGTTGTAAGCGCTTTAGCCAACTAAGCAAATCATGCTAGAAACTGCCAATAATAGCCTACTAGCCCCAAGAAACTTCTAATCTCCTTCACTGTCTTCGGCTTTTGCCACTCAAGAATTGTTTCACGTTACTAGAATCCACTGATATACCTTCCTTTGAGACAGTATGGCCCAAGAAGATAACTTGATTTAGCCAAAACTCACATTTAGAAAATTTGGCAGATAACTTCTTATCTCTTAATCGCGATAGCACAAATCTCAAATGTTCTTCATGCTCCTCTCTTAACTTAGAATAAACCAGGATGTCATCAATAAACACCACTATAAATTGATCAAGACAATCATGAAACACCCGGTTCATTAAGTCCATAAAGACTGTTTGGGGCATTGGTTAACCCAAAAGGCATCACCACAAACTCATAGTGCCCATATCTGGTCCAAAATGCAATCTTGGTAATCTCTTGCTCTGCCACTCTTACTTGATGATAACCCGACGTCAAATCAATCTTTGAAAACACTACTGCTCCTTTAAGTTGATCAAATAAGTCATCTATGTGAGGTAATGGGTACTTATTCTTCACTGTCACTTTATTCAACTCTCTGTAATCTATCTACATCCGTAGGGATCCATCTTTCTTCTTCACAAATAGGATTGGACCACCCTTCCATGGATCACTACAGACTCCCCTGGAAGTATCCCCTCAGTTACCACACTAACACCATCTAGCAATTCTATCTTAATGGGCTGTCCCACTATAATAGGTTTCAAACCTAATCTCTCTATGATCCCATGTGTAATAAATAAATGTCTGGCTCTAGAATCAATTAATGCATATAGGGGAACTTCAAAAGTTCTCGACCTTTAATTCTGCCAATCTTTCTTATTCTTCTTGGGCTGAAATCTTTTCTTATTTCACACTTATCTATTATTGAAGGCATCACCCTTAAACAGAAAACTAGCATACCAGATCTTCTCCTGATCTATCATAGGGAACAGTGCCGTCGTATGCTCCACGGACCTAATCCATTCTTTTGCTACTATTGGGTCTGTCGTACCTCTGAATTTTTACGACTGATGTTGACTGGGTAATCCATAAATAAGCTCAAAACGATTCTATACTATAGGGGGTACCGACCTTTCTCTCTTTTCTCTAGTGGTCGATACAACAACGGGTGTCTCAACTCTTTCCGGTATAAATCTCCCCTGATTCTCTACCAATACCTGCTATACAATACTACGAATCCTCGTTTCATCGAAGACGGGGGGAGTAGGTCTTGACGAGTTGGACGGCTCACCCGCACTCACTACATTCTTTTTACCTGATCGGGTCATATATCTCATCTAAATCACATAGCACCAACACTATTAGTCAACTAAGTTAACTCATCTACTATAAGTAAGGAAAGAAATAACTTACAATGGTCGGCTACGATATGTTAACGCAGCGGGAGAGGCACACTGTCAAATCCCAAAACCATGATCTAATGCCAAAAATGTAAAAATTTTCTCTAGCTAGTATACTTTGGGAAACTATATTATGAAATCACTAAATATGTTATAGAAAACATATATGTACAAAAGTATGAGATAGCGGGTGATGAGAATGCAAAATGACATATTTACCCCCCTTAATGTCTAGTCTTTTATACTTATTTGTTGCCTAAATATACTCATTATTATTCTTTTTTGATTTAGGATGCAAATGGAGGCGTTAAATGCAAAACGGAACTAATTAGGTGAATTCGGGTGGTTTTAACATTGCTTCGTAATCTGGGCATAACTCTCTCATCCAAGCTCCAATTTTAGATGATTCAAAATACTGTGGAAAGAAAGAAATCTACAACTTTCATATTTGGAGTTTGGAGGGATACTCGCTGCATGAAGGTTGTAATCGGGCTTGAAGTTGACGCACCTGCACTGCTGATGCTCTGGAATATTTTGGCCTATCATGCAAGTCAATTAGGCAATTTATTATTGGAAGATTTGAAGACCTATTGCACGCAAGTTACAGCTGGACACACTAGTTTCCTATTTTATTTTAGGACTTTATTTTATTTTCAATTAATCAGAATCAGATTAGGATAAATGTTATTTTAGGATATTAGAATATTTTGAGGCGATTTAGTGGAATTCAAATACTTGAATTGGATATCTTTAAGAGGAGAGAGAGATCAGATTGAGATAGAACACACAAGCCTCTCTTTCTCTCTTCTGGAATTCGTTTTCTTTTGAGTTTTTCATAGCCATAAGTGGCTAAACTTTCATAATTTGGTCGAAGGAAACGGAGACCTCGAAATTAATAAAACTGTGAGATCTATCTGTTTTTAGTGTTCAATTTATGTTTTGAGTGTTGGATGTTCTTCTATGCATATTGTCATGATTGTTGCGTTTAATTACTAGGAGGCCTACTAGTTTATTATTTGCTACAATCTACTGCTAAGTTAGATATCAAATCTATAATTGTTTGATCCCTTTAACTTGTGAAGCAATTAGGGTTTAAGAATTTGTTGTGTCAGGAATTATTAAGTCTTAAGAATAACATTCAACAAAATTAAATACAACCGCTTGAGTTTGTGTTGTTTAGCTTCATCATTCTCTCTAGTTCTTAAGGCTGCCACTAGATTAAATCTTTAGCGCTTGTCTAGGGTTTTTTAGTAGTAAGATTAATTAGATCGCTTGTTTCCTAATTAATTACAACTAAGGAGAGATAGGAAATAGTTCCAACTGTGAATACTTAGAGTAAGAATTGATTTATTTTTACATCAATGATCAGTTGTAAGATTCCGATGGTGGATGTTGACTTAGACCAAGTTTCGTTATTTTGATTGATTTCAGTAATTTAGGTTGAATTTATTTTCCTGAAATTGTTTCTGTTTTTACTCAAACCCCTGTAGCCTTGTTCACGTAACATTAAACTCGGCCAGACACTCTCCGTGGGAACAATCCTTACTCACACCACTACGTGTATTTTTAGGGTTTTAATTTTGGCTGCCTATGACAGCACACCAGTGGGCCCAAAAATAGCATTACTTTTATATACAAATCTCTACATCAAGTACCATAGTCACAAAAATAAACTCAAAATACAGTAAGACAGTGTTGCCTTTCTCCTCCGCTGCTTCATGCTCGATCTAACCTCATCTCATCTACTACCTGCAAAAACAGTGAAATCAATGGGGTGAGCACTAATTGCTTAGTAAGTAAACCCACAATACTTTTATTCTTTCTCTGTCACTCAGATCCTGGATTTTCTTTCCTTACACCAAACTTCTCAATTCTTCTCTGCCCTTTAGAAGATTCTAGTTTCTCACTTATGTATAAGTAAGGAAAAATAGGGAAACTAACTCGGGATAGTAGAAATGGTATGATACATATGTACAAATGCATAAACTTTTTCTATGCATTGCATTTTCTTCTTTGTTTTCTTTCTTTTTTCTACGTTTCTTTCTTTTTCTGTTTCTCTTCTTTCTTTTCTATTTTTCTTGCTTTTCTATTCTTCCTTTCTTTTCTATTCTTTTCTATTCTTTTCTTTTTCTATTCCTTTCTTTCCTTTCTTTTCTTTTCTTTTCTATTCTTTCATTTCTTTTCTATTCTTGTTTGCCAATCGGACTCGGTTGAGGCATAGATTCGGAACCCTGGCTGTGTGAATGGGTACAGTCCTCATCTACATGCACTTCTAACGGATTGTACAAATTCTTCTTTCTTATTCTAAGGCCGCTCACTAAAGGCGCGCGTGCATGTAGGTATGCTCTCCTGGGTACAGTCCTCATCCACATGCACTTCTAACGGACTGTACAAATTATTCTTTCTTATTCTGAGGCCGCTTACTAAAGGCGGCGTGCATGTGGGCTATTATTCTTCTCGGTCAATCACGGGTTCCCCATCACAACAACTTTCTCTTCTCTTATCTATTTACATTTCTTTAAATAAAATTTCAGATTTGAACTTCTTTAATTATATTCTTTAGAGGATGATTCTACAATTTATTTATTTTCTTTCTTTCTTTTTATTCTTTAACGTTCTCATACATCTATATGTGCATGGAAATATGCTCATTCTTTACTATTCTTTCTAAATGCAAATTTGAGAATGCATTATGGCATATAAAGATATCATTAGGGAACTAGTATTCTTTACCAACAATATTCCCATACTTGAAATCAATCATAGATTATTAGACTAAAAATAAACTAATAAATTGGAAGCATTCTTGAGGTAGTCATACTGCACAGGTCATATTTAAGAAGGCATATCTCGAGTTATACATATCAGATTGCTATGATCTTGGTCTCATTTTAAAGTTTAGAGAAAGGACTACAGCTTCTATGTTTAGGTCTCAACCTAGTTCGATATGTAATATGCTCAAAAATCACTCAGAAAGCCACAGATTTGACAGGGCAACCATGGTAACATGCTTTCTCTTAGGATTTTCATCAAACAATTCATATGTACATGCAAATACTAAGTTGGCTACACTTCCACATCTTTCCCAAGCCACCAAAACAGGAGTAAGAACTCCCTAAAGCCAACCATCAACCTAGCTGAAATTCATCCTCCACCTTTCCACATCCATAACTTTCATTTTTCAACCAAAATTCCATCGAATCAACACATACAAATACATCAATTCTCATCACATATTAATAAATCAATTCTCATCCCATACTAATAAATCAATTCTCTACACATACTAATTAATCAATTTTTCATCACATACTACTAATTCACTTCCCATCATATACTAATAAATTACTTCTCATGGTCATGAAATTCACATATCAAACAACCTTAATTTTCAATCCATAGTTTCTCATCATCCAAACACACATACAACATAAAATAAATTTCTCTACACAACTTGATTAAATCAAGGCTAAAGTTGGATTTACTTACCTTGAATTTAAGCAACTCCAACACTATAATGTCTCTTTGGTAGAATTCCCTTTCCTCTTAAACCCTAAGCATATACAACCATAAGAATTCAAAACTTTATAATTTAATCTCACTTCTTGGTGTAAGAATATTACCTTTGGATGCTTAGGATTGAAAATCTATCAAAATCAAGCCAAAATCCTATGAATTTCCTTAGAAATTTAATGAAGAAATTTGAGAGAATTTGGGTAGAGAAATGGCATGAATGGAGGGGTAGAGTGGCTAGGGTTTCTCCTCTTGAACTCTTATTACATAATAATATATATGTAGTTTCCCATTTTACCCTTGCACTTTCTAAAAATTCCATCTATGTCCCTTAGTCAATTACAAAAATGCCCTCATTTTTATTATCTTCTCCATGTTGTTCTATTTCTTTTCACTCCCCATTCTTTCATCTAAATATGAGTTAAATGACCATCTTACCCCTAATAACATTTTAAAGAATATTCTTCACACTTGTTCAAGATAACTTTAACAAAATTCAACTAAGGGTATTACGACATGAATAAAGCTACGTACCTTGATTTGGGCATTACAAATTATATATATGAAAAATATGGTTTAAAGAAAACAACTATGTCAATTGTTTAATAGCGAAAGCAAATATAAAATATCTCCCATCATTTATAAGCAAAACATATTCATTATTTCATAAAACTTAGATTATGGACATCAAACTATATACGTTAATTCAAAAACATCTTTTATATAACATCATAAGTTTAATTAAAACAAAAGTTAACATGCATGCCCCCAAGCTTCCTTGACTGCCGCTCGCCATTACCGCTTTAACCATTACCTGCAAAACATGGAAACTAGGGAAATGAGTGTTAATCACTCAATAAGGGTATCGATCATTTAACCTTATGTAACATTCTTAAACTTGGAAAACATCTTATATACTTGTACATGAACCAAACATTAATAACATAAAATAACATAAATGTAATATAACATAACATATTCAGTTCATACATAATGCATAATATAATTCATGTAATGCTTTCCTTTAATGTTCATGAATGACGCACTTCAATGCCATGCATGTATAAATACATGTTATGAAATTATCATACATGGCAGCGGAAAACAAAAATTATTTACATCATAGATTGTTCTTTAGAACCAAGATCATGGCACAAATTTACAGTTTATACATTATACTAGAATCTGCAGAAAAATCAGTTTCGAGTTTAAGAAATCATACGCACATTTGGAGGCTTCTCCAACTTGTCTCTGAATGAATTTCGCTACCGACCCAAGAGTATGATCGAACCAATGTAGTCCACACAAAGACAACACCAAAGAACTAAAGAGGGATTTACCAGATCCTCTTTAGCCTTAAGAACCAAGATGAAATCAAAAGAGATTTGATTCAAGCAAAAAGGCAATCTGGCGTGGAAGAGAGAAAAAGGGGCTGGAATTTTAGTCTAAATGATTGAATGAAATAAATTGATTAATTCACAAAGTGTTGCACTTATATAGTGCACACATTGCCCTATTCCATCATGGAATAGCCTTGGCCTCCAACCCAAACACCCCTTGTATCCAAACAGCCCCATTTAGATATTTTTATTTTTATTTTAATTATAATTATCTCAATTAAATTAAATTAATATATATATATATATATATATATATATATATATATATATATATAATATTAACATTTAACAATAATGATAATTTATTTAAATATATACGAACATATATTTAAACATAATCTCACTTAGATAATTTTAATATCAAATTAAACAAAAGGCTACGACCTCAGCAAATTTAATTACACTGTGAGATTAACAAAATACCCTTTTGCCTAAAAAGACGAAAATGCCCTTCTTATAAACTGGTTCTTAAATTATCTTCTATGTGTGTGACCCATAGGCTCCTTATCATACCGGCAATGTATAGTATCGCGATTAACACCAATTAATTGTCTCATTACGCACAGACCAAGATTGGCCCCTTGCAAGGCATCATGGCCACCTGATAGATTCAGATTCAGCGAAGCAGCTACCTGTCAACGATATGGTTACCGTACAATCCAATCCTTTCATCATCCGTTATCTCAACGAGACCGAGACATAGAAATAGTGTCAACCTCAGTTACTCTCGATATGTATGTATTCAGTTACTAGACCAAAGACTGGAATTATAAACTAGATAGAGCAACAATTCAATCCCACTGTGGCCACAGTTTTAGTGTCACTGCCATTTACTGAATTGCGCCGTGAGATAACTTCCCGCGTACTTGAGAGTGATGAATCCTCTGTCGATCCACCATAGTCTTGTTACACTCCTTGATGCGGTCAATCACTACCATATTGACAACTTTGAATAGAACTGTGTTGGGCTAGTGTCAAACTGTACTAATCGGTGCATAAGGTGCTCTGGTGATCTCAAGTCTAACGATCACATGCACCACCATTCGTTAGAGGATTTGTTCCATAGACGCTAGGGTTACCATCCGTATGGAATCTTCTGGTGGGTCAGTCTAGTGAACTTGCCTACAGTAAGCACCCATGTGTTGCACCAGGTTTTCACCAGACAACCTTGATAAGTGAGATCAGTCACTACCTTTCGACAAGGTCGTTCAACACTATGATAGGCTTACCGTATTATCTGTGCCCTTACTTCAGAATAATACTGGGGCTACGGACGTTTCTAGAATGGCCACCATATGTGCTCATAGGGTTCTCACTATCGAGATTTGAAACACTTGATACCCTTGTCACGGTTCTACCATTCTAAGGACATTTATCAATACATACAATGATGATTTACGAGATATAGAATAAAATGCCTTTTATTGATCAATGAACATTATTACAAAGAGTCAATTCTACAATAATTGATTGGCTCTAAGGCATCTGCTCTAACAATCTCCCACTTGCATTATAGCCAATCATTCATGTAATTAATACCAAATGATCTCAAGTGCCTTTCATGCTTCTACTGCGGCAGAGGTTTTATCAGTGGAGCTACGAGATTGTCGTCAGTATGCACTTTACTGATATGTACATCTTTCCTCTCAATTATCACTCTTATGAGATGGAATTGTTTGAGTACATGTTTGGACTTCTGATGAGACCGTGGTTCCCTAGCTTAAGCGATTGCTCCATTGTTGTCACAATAGATGTCTACTGGATCAACAATCGTGGAAACCATATCAAGTTTGGTGATGAACTTCTTAATCCAGACTGCCTCCTCGGCTGCATCTGATAATGCAATATAGTTAGCCTCTATTGTAGAGTCCGCTATGGTGGTTTGCTTAGAGCTCTTCTAGCTCACTACACCCACGTTGAGACAAAATACAAACCCTGATTGTGATCGATAATTATCTTTGTCTATTGGAAAACTAGCATCACTGTATCCTCTTACAGTGAGCTCATCTTCCCTTCCATAAACCAAGAACATATCCTTAGTCCTCTTCAGGTACTTAAGAATGTTCTTGATAGCCATCCAGTGATGCTTACCTGGATTTGATTGATATCTACTACAAGTGCTCAAAGCACATGAGACATCAATCCGAGTACATAGCATGGCATACATGATGGATCTAATTTGTGACGCATATGGGATCCTCTTCATCCTATCTCTCTCATCTTGTGTTCTAGGACACATTTCCTTAGAGACATAGACACCATGTGACATTAGAAGAAATCCCTTCTTGGATTCTTCCATACTAAATCTTTTCAATACTTTGTCAATATATGCGCTATAACTTAGGCCAAACAACCTACGTGATCTATCACGATAGATCTTTATTCCAAGGATGTAGGCTGCTTCCCCTAAGTCCTTCATGGAGAAGCACTTGGATAACCAAGTCTTTACCGACTGCAAGTTCGGTATATCATTCCCGATCAGAAGTATGTCATCGACATACAACACTAGGAATGCCACTGCACTTCCACTCACTTTCTTGTAAACACAGGGCTCATCTTCGTTCTTGATAAAATCGAATTCTTTTACGGCCTCATCAAAACGAATGTTCTGTAGTGACTTATTTCTACAAGTATACTTTATAACATATACAATGAAAACATACATAATTAACATATGAAAATAGTTGGGCCCAAGTTTTCTTTTTACAAAATATAATTCTTTACATATATAAAAATAACAAGTACAAAAGCTTAGCAACGGTGGACAGTAATGCCAATTCTCTCCTATCGATGACTCCCTTTCGACCGCTCACCTATTTCCTGCAAAAACATGAAAAAACAACGGGGTGAGCATGGATATGCTCAGTAAGTAAATCCCTTAACTCTTCTCCTTCTTTGATTCTTTCCTTACTTAATTCTTTTCTTCTTTCTTTCATTCTTAGTCCTTTCTCTTTTCTTTCTCCGTTTCTAATTCTTACTGTTCTTTCTCTCTTTCTAATTCTCGCTGTTCTTCCCTTCTCGCTGTTCTTTCTTTCTATTCTTCCTTTTCTTTCTATTCTTTCTAACCATGGTGGAATACATGGAAATATGCTTGAATGAAATGCATGTGCAATAATGCATAAAAGTACATTTTCTTTCGTCTTTCTATTTCTTATTCTATTTCTTTTCTTTTCTTTGCTTGTTCAAGCTTTCTCATTCTTTCTTATTCTTGTTCTTATTCTTGCTTATTCTTTCTTTTCTTATTCTTATTCTTCGCCGATCGATCTTGGTTGATGCATGGATTTGGAACCTTGGCCGTGTGAGTGAGTACAGTCCTCATGTAATACCCAAGATATCAAAGGTATGTTCCTAACTCAAATTAGTCCTTTAGATGTTAATTTTATGTTAAAAAGCATAAAATCTAATTAAGGGCAAAATAGTCAATTCATTTGGAACGGTATGAATCAATTATCCATAGAGAGGCTTAGGGGCAAAATGGTTATTTTGCCTATGGATAAGCATTGAAAAAGTCAAGGATGAGTAGGCTTCATTGCATTTAATGGCATTAATTAAGTAATAATTATGTCTAGTGTGAAATGACCAAAATGCCCTTATATGAAGAATTAAGGACTTATGAGTTATACAATTAAAATAATTGGGCCAATTGNTGAGTAGTCTCTCCTAAGCTCTCTACTCTTGTTGGATTCAAATCTTCTCTTAACCTTAAGCATAAACTTCATAAGAACTCAACTTTTACATAAATAAAACATAGATAACGAGCAAGAATCCTTACCTCTTGAAGCCTAAAATCAAAACCCTATAAAAAACCTCTAAAAGCCCTCAAAATCCTTGGAGGAGTGTGGCGGTGGAATGAAGAAAATAAGGGTTTCAAACCCTTAACACTTTAGTTTATAAACACACTTTCCCATTTTGCCCTTACTCTTTCTTGAAAATTCCATCTTTGTCCCTTAATCAATTACCATAATGCCCTCATTTTTAATGCATTCTCTATGAAATTCTATCTCTTTTCACTCCTCACTTTTTCAACTAATTTTGAGTGAAAAGACCATTTTACCCTTAATGCAAGTTTAAGGCATTTTCTTCACATTCTCTTAAAATCACTTTAACAAAAATTAACTAAGGGCTATAAAAACATAAATTAAATCATGTGTCTCCATGCCGAGCGTTACATTTAAGGCATAGAATTAGTTGATGGCAAGTGTAGTTAAACTCATTTATTCTATTTATTGCCTTTTCATTATACATGAAGTTATTGCTATTTATGTTTTATGAGTTGTTATGTTTGATTGAAGAAAATGAAGTGTGGATGTTGATTGTGGTAAAACTTGTAGTATTGGAGGCCACATGGTGTTGAATGCTTGCTATTAGAATTTTTGATGTGTTGTTTGCATTAACTTACAATGTTATAACAATAATGGATGACTATGGGAATGATATTTTACACTTCCTTTAAGATGTTAAAGACTATTACGGGGAGGTTTATTTAATCCATAAGTTGAACTATTGGTTAATTGTTTAGTAGGAATTGATGTGGCGTAGTTTAATATGAAAAATTCGGATTTGGTAAGCTTAGGGGTTATGTTAAACATGCGTTAGTATTTCAACAATAACTTAAGTTATAAAAATTGAAATGAGATGATTCTTGAAGCACTAGAAATTTAAAACATAGCCCTACAACTTTTATGTTTAGGCCAAGAGCCAATTCGTTTAGGAAATGGATGGAAAGTGGCCTGAAATATAAGCTTCTAGTCATTAAAGTTTAAGATTTAACATAATTAATTCTTATGATTATGAATTAATTATATATTGACATGATTAAGTCATGTACTAACGTTTACCCATCAGTTAGATGATCTTTGAAAAATATACATGGTCATGATGTCAATGCATAATTAATGTTATGAAATGGATTGATAATCCATAGATGAATTAAAAGTATTAAGCTCACTAAAATATGTATTTACATGCCATAAGATGTTAGAGATGCATATAGACATGATGGAAAATGCGTAAGCATATCCTCGTATACCCGTAAAGGAAAGATGAATATATGCTTTAGATGCTAAATAACGCGTAAGCATGCCTCCCGATGATATGAGCTCTAGATGAATTTGAGGCTAGATGAATATATGCTTTAGATGCTATTTAACGCGTTAGCATATCCTCGTATTCTGATTGAGGAATGATGAACATATGCTTTAGATGCTAAATAACGCGTAAGCATGCCTCCCGATGATATGAGCTCTAGATGAATTTGAGAATAGATGATATGAAGTGCTTAAGACGCTAAGAAAAGTTCGATCGGCTACACATTAAATGCTTCATTTGCATGTAACGCCCTACGTAGAGGTACATGATTTAAATTATGTTTTATAGCCTTTAGTTAATTTTTATTAAATTTATTTTAAGAGAATATGAAGAAAATGCCTTAAACTTGCATTAAGGGTAAAATGGTATTTTCACTCAAAATTAGTTGAAAAAGTGGGGAGTGAAAAGAGGTAGAATTTCATAAAAAAAAATACAATAAAAATGAGAGCAGTATGGTAATTGACTAAGGGACAAGGATGGAATCCACAAAAGTGTAAGGGCAAAATGGGAAAGTGAGTTTATAAAATAAGATGATAAGGGTTTGTAACCCTTATTTCCTTCATTCCACCGCTACACTACTCCCCCATTTTCTCTCAAATTTTCATTCAATCCTCCAAGGATTTTGAGGGCCTTTGAGTGATTTTTAATAGGGTTTTGATTCAAGACTTCAAAAGGTAAGAATTCATGCTCTTTATCTATGATTTATTTGTGTAAAAGTTGAGTTCTTATAAAGTTTATGCTTAGGGTTAGAAGAAGTTTTGAATCCAACAAGAGTAGAGAGCTTAGTAGAGAAGACTCAAGCATAAGGTAAGTAAATTCCACTCAAAATCCAACTCAAGTTAAAGTTTAAGAATTCAAGTGAGTAGAGATTTCTTTTAAGTATGCATATGTTATGGTTATTGAGAAATTGAGATGAGATTGATGATGAATATGTTTGTCGTGGATTATTTGAATATGAGAAGTGTTGTAGGTTGATGAGGGTTGAGATTCGAAGAATGGAGGAATTTTTTGGGAGGGGGTTTGCAGTGGAGGCTTTATATGGTGATGCTACAAGAGAGATGTCTATCATTTGGATGGTGAGAAACAAATTGAATGTAAATTAATTAGGGTGTGTTATGCAAAAGTAATGTGATGAAATGCCTAAGATAAGTATAAGTTTGGGTAGAAACCCTTATTTATGAACATTACAATTTGTAATTTCATGAGTGCATCCAAGTAAGAATTCATGCAGAACCATCCATATGCATATATTGTGTATTGTGGAGAAATTTAAGAAAGAATAGAGAATAAGACATAAAGAATAAAGAATAAAGTAAGAAGAAAATAAAACACTCTAAGAATAAGAGAAAGGAAGAATAGTATTTAGAATAAGGAGTGGTAAAGAAGAGAAAGAATAGGTTGTTGTGATGCGGGAACCGTGGTGCTAAGAAGAAATTCCCCATACACGCCACCTTAATTGAGTGGCATAAGAAGAAGAAGAATTGTACGACTCGTAAGAGTGTAGTGGATGAGGGTTGTACCAAGAAGAATTTCCTAATGCAAGCCACCTTAATTGAGTGGCCAAGAAGAAAGAAGAATTTGTACGATCCGCAAGAGTGCATGGAGATGAGGACTGATTCACTCACATGGTCAAGGTTCCAAATCCATACATCAACCAAGATGATCGGCAAAGAATAAGAAAAAAAGAAAGGATACAGAGAAGAAGAAAGACATAAGAATGAGAAAATAAAGAATGAGAAAGAATAAGAAAAGAAAAATGAGAAGGCTTGAACAAGCCAGAGAAGAAGAAAAGAAAACAAGAAAGAAAGAAAAGCAAAAGAGAAAAGAAAAGAATAGACAAAGAAATGGAAAGCATTTTATGCATTATTGCATATGCATTTTATTCATGCATATGCACGAATTTCATCATGGTTAGGAAGAATAGAAAGAATAAGAAAAAGAAAGCGAAGAGAGAAATAGAAGAAAGAAAGAACAGTGAGAGTAAGAAACAGAGGAAGAAACATTGAAAGAAAGAGATAAGGAAATTAAGAGGAAAGAACCAAAGAAGGAAAAGAGTTAGGGATTTACTTACTGAGCCCTTTTTATGCTCACCCGTTGTTTGTTCCATGTTTTTGCAGGGAATAGGTGAGCAGCGGTCAGAGGGACGTCGACAAGCAAAGAGGATTGGCATACTGTCACACCATTGCTAAGTTTTTGTATTGTTTATTTGATATATGTAAAGAATTAGTGTTTTGTAAGTAAAGAAACATGTGGGCCCAACTATTTCATATTACTAGTAGTATGTTTTATTGTATATGTTATAAAAGATCTAGTAGAAGAAGTCATTACATTGCATTACATGAGTTTGTTTATTACATAATAGAGGACTTATACTCATGTTAGATGATATTTAGATGTTATATCATGACATGTAATGTGTGTGTACTATGTTTACATACTTATTTGTATGTGTATGCATTGATGTTTATGTAGCCATGGGATAAAATGATGAAAAACATATGATTAGAAAAAAAAAAAAGGGAAGTATACCTAGATGTAAAAGATAAGTGGTGTGTTAACAAATATGTTTAAATGAAGGTCAAATAGCACATTTAGAATGAAATGGATCATTCCTTACTGAGCAATTAGCTCTCACCCTTTCATTGTTGATTACTTTGCAGGTAGACTAGAAGCGAAGGATGTAATAACTCTTTCTAACTAGTATACTTTAGGAAATACAATATAAAATCACTAAATATGATATAGAAATATATGTGTATAAAGGTATAAGATAGTGGGCCCAGAAATTAACTTTACTTTCATGTATAAAGTTTTTACATTAAGTAGGAAAATCATATACATAAACTCAAAATACAACTAGACAGAAGTGCCGTTCTCCTCCGCTTCTTGACATTCCATCCGACCACTTCTCACCTACTACTTGCAAAAACAGTGAAATCAACGGAGTGAGCACTAATTGCTCAGTAAGTAATCCCCTATGCTACTCTTCTTCCTCCGTTACTCTTATTCTGAATTTTTTTCCTTACAACAAATTTCTCTATTCCTTACTATTCTTTCTCAGATTCTAGTTTCTCATTTACTGACATATAAACACACTTAGTGAAACTAATTCTATGTAGAAAGGAAAGCATAATGCATATGCACAAATGCATTTTCTTTTCTGCTTTTTTGCTTTTCTTATTATGTTATCTATTTTCATCTGTCTTCTATTTCTTTTTTATTTTCTTTCATTTTTTGTTTCTCTTCTTTTTATTCTTTCTTGCTTATCTATTCTTTCTTTCTTTTCTTTTCTATTCTTTCTTTCTTTTCTTTCTATTTTTCTTTCTTTTCTTTCTTTGCTGATCGGACTTGGTTGAGGCATGGATTCGGAACCCTGGCCGTGTGAGTGTATTCTCAAATTCTTTTTTCTTATTCTTAGGCCGCCCATTGAAGGCAGTGTGCATGTGGGTTATTCTTCTTTTTGCCACTCATGGGTCCCCCATCGCAAACAACCTTCTCTTTTCTTATCTTTCTTTAAATGTGTATTTTCTTTCTTTCTCTTTATTCTTTAATGTTCTTAACGTTCTATTATGCACGTATGCATGTAGATGGCATTTTTCTTGTTATTCTCTCTATACTCACATGATTAAATGCAAGAATGCAATATGTCATGTGAACATGTCATTCTCTACTTTCTCTACCATCTACAAACTCATATCAATATAACATGCTATCATATTCATATGTATACTTCACTTTGAAATTTCATCAAACACTTTGTATGCACAACAAAGCACTAAGGTGATTACACTTCCATAACAATCTCTAACCGCCAAAATTTGGAGCATAGCTCCCTAAAAGCAACATCAAACCTGGCCGGGAAAACACACTCCATAATTCTACTCAAATTCTTTCTTAACTCATCCAAATTTCCATCAATCACCCTATAAACAAACATCACTCCTCATGGGGGAATTCTAACCATGAATCATCACCAATTCCATCAACAATTCTCAACATGCAAGCACATAAATACATATAAGAATTTCTCTACACAATTATTTCTCAAATCATGACTAGGGTTAGATTTACTTACCTTGAACTTGAGTAATTCCAATACTATAATCCCTCTTGATAGATTTCCTCTTCCTCTTAAGCCCTTTTGAAATTCTGCCAAAATCCTCTGAATTTCTTTGGAAATTGGTTGAAGAAATTTGAGAGAATTGGGGATGAAGGTGGTGTGAGATAAGGGGAATATTGATAAGTGCTTGAAAATACACTTATACTTTGTGGTTTATGGGTATTGTTTGTGGAAAATTAGGATTAATTTGCATGAATTAACTTAATTGTTTCATAAATGCACTTTTCGGGATGACGGGTATTTTTGTTGTGTTTTCAAGGAATAAGGCTTAAAAATAATATTCGGATGAGAGATGATATTGGCGAGAGAATTTGTGATGACTCTAAACAAACGGATCAAGAATCGAAGTTGAATTGAAGAAGTTATGGCAATTTGAAGTTAAACAGGAAATTCTAGATTACGCTCCAGTTGGAGCATGTCTCAGTGTTTCGACAATAACTTGAGCTGCAGATACTTTACTGAGATGATTCTTAAACCATTGGAAAGCTGATTTAAAGGGCTAAATTTCATATGTTTACAACATTTCAGATTCCATCGTTATCATGCTCAAAAATCACTATCTCTAGAGTACTGAAGAATGATGCAAGGTTAGAAGAGGAATTGGACCACGCCGCAGCACACTTATGTTAAGAGTAGATGCCCTAGAGCCAATCAATTATTGTACGATTGACTCTTTGTAATAATGTTCATTAATCAATAAAAGGCATTTTATTCTATATCGCGTAAATCATTATTATTGCAATATGTATTGATATATGTCCTTAGAATTGTAGAACCGTGACGAGGGTATCAAGTGTTTCAAATCTTGATAGTGAGAACCCTATGAGCACATATGGTGGCCATTCTAGAAATGTCTATAGCCTCAGTATTATTCTGAAGTAAGGGCNAAAACTCTCTCTAAAAGCCACGACCACTCTCTAAACCTCTCAAGGTGGGTGAAAGTGTGGAGGTCTCATCTTTTTGGGGCTAATCTTCATCAATCCAAAGCAAAGGAGAAGGTATAATCTCATTTCCATGCTTTGTTTAAAAACCGGTTTTTGAATCCATGCTTTCATGCTTTCATTCTCCATCTCCACCACTCTTCATGCATGTTGATTCTTACATATACAAGTCCCTCTGAAGTGAACCAGTTCCCACCTCTACAGGGATCATCGCTTTGTATCCATATGCTAGTGAAAAAGGTGTTTCTGAGGTGGAGGTTCTTGGAGTAGTTCTGTACGCCCATAGGACTTCAAGGAGGTCGTCAGCCCAATTTCCTTTGGCTACGCCAAGTTTGGCCTTTAGAGTGTGCTTAATCGTTTTGTTGACAGCTTCAACTTGGCCATTTGCTCGTGGTTTTGCTACTGAGGCAAATTTTTTATGGATGCCCAGCTCGTCACAAAACTGTTTGAATTCCTCGTTGTCAAACTGTTTCCCGTTATCCGAGATAAGGGTATGAGGAATTCCGTAGTGGCACACAATATTCTTGAAAACGAAGTCCTTGAGCTTTCTGGTCATGATCGCGGCTAGCGGTTCAGCTTCAACCCATTTGGTGAAGTAATCTACCGCGACCATGGCATATTTGACTCCCTCTTTACCGACTAGCATGGGACCGATGAGATCGATCCCCCACATAGAGAAAGGCCAGGGGCTAGTCATGGTTACCAGCTCGTGGGAGGGAGCTCGCGGTATATTTGTGAACCGCTGGCACTTATCACACCTTTTGACAAAGTTGTAGGCGTCATCTTGGATTCGGGGCCAATGATACCCCTGATGAACAACCTTGTTCGCAAGAGGTTGCGCGGTGGTGTGATTACTGCAGATCCCTTCATGTATCTCCCGCATGATATAATCTGCTTCTTCGCTGGTCACACATCGGAGGAGAGGGGCATTAAATCCTCGCCTATACAGCTGGTCTCCGATGAGGGTGTAGAGAGCAGATCTTGTTCGTAGAACCCTTGCTTCGACCTTATCGTCAGGCAAGATTCCATCCTTGAGATACTGAATAATGGGGGTCATCCATGAGTCTGAGCCCTTTACATTCATGGCTTGTTTGTTTGGGCTGACACTTGGGACTTCGATGAATCAAACTGGAATGCTCTCCTGTGCATCCAAGTCTAATGATGAGGCTATCTTTGCCAAGGCGTCCGCCACAGAATTGTTCTCTCTGGGAATTTGAGTGATTGCAAAGTGCTTGAACGGCTCGAGTGCGGCCTTAGCTTTCTTCAGATAATTGATCATGTTGTCTTCCTTGGCTTGGTACTCTCCCAAAATCTGGTTAATGACCAGCATGGAGTCACTGTGGACGCTGATCACGGTTGCGCCCTGTAATACCCAAGATGTCAAAGGTATGTTCCTAACTCAAAATAGTCCTTTAAATGTTTATTTTATGTTAAAAAGCATAAAATCTAACTAAGGGCAAAATAGTCAATTCATTTGGAACGGTATGAATCAATTATCCATAAAGAGGCTTAGGGGCAAAATGGTTATTTTGCCTATGGATAAGCATTGAAAAAGTCAAGGATGAGTAGGCTTCATTGCATTTAATGGCATTAATTAAGTAATAATTATGTCTAGTGTGAAATGACCAAAATGCCCTTATATGAAGAATTAAGGACTTATGAGTTATACAATTAAAATAATTGGGCCAATTGCATAATTTTGGAAAATAAATGAAATATTTTCCTATAAATGAGATGAAATTCGTTCAAGCCAAAGGAGAGAGCCTTTCTTCAACATTTCTTCCATTTTCTCTCAAATCTTCCATGAAACAAGCTTTCTTTCTCTAGGTTTTCAAGGAGTTTTGCATAATTTTTCAAGGAGAACAAGATAGGAGCCTTGGATCTTCAATTTGAAGGGTTTAAGGTAAGGATTAAAAACTTTAGTTTTGATGTGATTTGAAGATTTGAGGTAGATGTTGAGGTATAATGTTATATATGTAGGATTAAGGTGTAAAAGAAGTCAAAGGCAAAGGATTTGTTGGAGGAAGTCTTTAAAAAGGTAAGGAAGAACCTCCCATGACTTTAGGGTTTATGCTAGGGTTTGTAGATTTTTATGAAACCTTAAATTAAAGCTTTAAGGCATAGAATTAGTTGATGGCAAGTGTAGTTGAACTCATTTATTCTACTTATTGCCTTGAATTCATTATACATGAAGTTATTGCTCTTTATGTTTTATGAGTTGTTATGTTTGATTGAAGAAAATGAAGTGTGGATACTGATTGTGGCAAAAATTGTAGTATTGGAGGCCACATGGTGTTGAATGGTTGCTATTAGAAGTGTTGATGTGTTGTTTGCATTAGCTTACAATGTTATAGCAATAATGGATGATTATGGGAATGAGATTTCACACTTTCTTTAAGATTTTAAAGACTATTAAGGGGAGGTTTATTTGATCCATAAGTTAACCTATTGGTTAATGTCAATAGGAATTGATGTGGCATAGTAAATATGAAAATTCGGATTTAGTGGGCTTAGGGGTTTTGTTAACCCTGCTTCAGTATTTCGACCATAACTTGAGTTATAAAAATCGAAATGAGATGATTCTTGAAGCATTAGAAAGCTAAGACACAGACCTATAACTTTTATGTTTATGCCAAGAGCCAATTCGTTTGAGAAAAGGATGGAAAATGGCCTGAAGCATAAACTGGTTATTAAAGTTTAAGATTTAACATAATCAATTCTTATGATTATGAATTGATTATTAATGTATTATTGTAAGTATAACATGTACTAATGTTTACCCATTAGTTAGATGATATTTGAAAGATATACATGGTCATGATGTTAATACATGATTAATGTTATGAAATGGCATGAAGATGCAATATAATACATGTTTTAAGATGATGTATGTGAGCAAGAGGTAATGTAAATGGATTGATAATCCATAGATGAATTAAAAGTATTAAGCTCACCAAAATATGTATTTACATGCCATAAGATGTTAGAGATGCAAATAGACATGATAGAGATGCATATAGACATGATGGAAAACGCGTAAGCATATCCTCGTATACCGGTTGAGGAAAGATGAATATATGCTTTAGATGCTAAATAACGCGTAAGCACGCCTCCCGATGATATGAGCTCTAGATGAAATTTGAGGCTAGATGATATGAAGTGCTTAAGATGCTAAGAAAGGTCCGATCGGCTAGACGTTAAATGTTTCATATGCATTTAGTTGCATTACATGAGTTATGATGTTATTTACATCATGAGATGATTTATACTCATGTTAGATGATTTTAGATGTTATGTCATGATATGTGATGTGTGTGTACACATTGATGTTTATATAGCCATGGGATAAAATGATGAAAAGCATATGAATTAGTAATAAAAGGGGAAGTATCCCTAGATGTAAAAGATAAGTGATGTGTTAACAGATATGTTTAAATAAAGATCAAATAGTACATTTAGAATGAAACGGATCATTCCTTACTGAGCGATTAGCGCTCACCCTTTCATTGTTGATTGCTTTGCAGGTAGACTAGAAGCGAGGGATGCTAGAGACAGCGGGACTACACGTGAGGGGAGATGATTTATTATCATCTCGATGTTTTTATCTTGATGTAAATATGTAAATGATAAATATTTGTGAAATACATTTGGAAGCTTCCACCCTATAAATATGTTTTGATTGTGTAATTTCTTAAAGTTTGTAAATTATAAGTTTAGATCCTGCGTGATATTTTATATGCATGTTTTGGATATTATTATTATTATTATCGTTATACAGATTTTTTCTAAATACAACTCGTTCTCCAGACATGTATCCTCGGGATTCTCATTGAGGGATATTCAGAGGATACCTGACTGGAGGGGGGTTTTACACGCCCATTTCCTTGGCCAACCTGAGTCCAACGAGCAGAGCTTTGTACTCGACCTCATTATTAGTTGCTTTGAAACCAAACCGGAGAATGCCGTGAATGCAGGCCTCTTCAAGACTCAACAAGAGAAGGCCTGCTCCAGCCCTCTTTCTGTTCGATGATCCATCGACATAGAGGGTCCACGTTGAGAGATTTTGAATAGTTTCCTGGATGACTTCATTGGGCTGTTCTGACTCGTTCGCAGGATGATGCGAGAACTTTGAGATGAAGTCGGCAATAGCTTGCCCTTTAATAGCTGCTCTTGGTTTGTAATGGAGATCGAACTGGCTGAGTTCCATGGCCCATTTGAGCAATTTTCCTGACGCCTTCGGTTTTTGGAAGACCTGCTTGAGTGGGTAATTAGTCAATACACGAACTGTATGTGCATGGAAGCTATCGGCAAGGCATAGGCTAATCGCTCCATTTCCGGATACCGTATCTTGGCATCCATCAGACGCTTGCTCGTATAATACACTGGCCATTGCGTTCCGCTCTCTTCCCGAACAAGAGCTGCATTGACCGTGAACTACGAGACAGACAAGTACAAAAGGAGGATTTCTTGTGGGAGAGGTTTGGACAGGAGTGGTGGCTTCCCGAGGTGTTCCTTTATTCTTTGGAAGGCCTGTTTGCACTCGAGAGTCCATTCGAACTTCTTATTGGCCTTGAGTACATTGAAGAATGGAAGCAGCGATCTGTTAGCCTTGATATGAAGCGACTTAGCGCCACTATACGCCCGTTCAGGCTCATAACCTATTTTTTGTTAGACGGGCTCTTCATATCAAGGAGAGCTTGGATTTTTTCGGGGTTGATCTCAATACCCCACTGGTTGACCATGTACCCTAGGAACTTTCCCGAGGATACTTCGAATGAACATTTAAGGGGGTTCAACTTCATTCGGTACTGCCGGAGGATGCCAAACATCTCAGCAAGATGTGCTACATGATCTGAAGCGATGTGGGATTTTACCAGTATGTCGTCTACATAAACCTCCATCGATCTGCCTATCTGTTTGGAGAACATCCAGTTAACCAGTCGCTAGTAAGTTGCACCAGCGTTCTTGAGGCCGAAGGGCATAACTTTGTAGTAGTACAGTCCCCGATCTGTAATAAAAGATGTATGCTCTTCATCTGACCTGTACATCGGAATTTGATTGTATCCTGAGTACGCATCCATAAAACTTAGCAGCTCGTGCCTCGAGGTGGCGTCCACGAGCTAGTCAATTCTTGGCAAGGGGAAACTGTCCTTCAGACATGCCTTGTTGAGGTTGGTGAAGTCGATGTAGGTCCGCCATTTGCCGTTGGGATTCTTTACTAGAACTGGGTTAGTAACCCAGGTTGGGTAGAGTGCTTCTCAGATGGACCCATTTCGAAGGAGGTTATCCACCTCAAGCTTCAAGGCAGCATATCGTTCCGGGTCCATCGCTCTCCTCTTTTGGTGAACTGGCTTGGCTTCACTGTCGACGTTTAAGGCATGGCAAATAACATTCGGGTTGATCCCAACCATGTCTGCGTGCGACCATGCGAACACATTAATGTTCTCTTTGAGGAAGTTGGTCAGTTCGGTAGCGAGCTAGACATTGAGATTTTTACCGATCCTTAGCACCCTGCTCGATTCTGTGTGGTTGACCAGTACTTCAGCCAAGTCCTCAACTGGCCCACTGGAAAGGCAATCCTGAATGCGAGGATCTATATTATCCTTGGCTGGGCCAGGCTGTGGCTCTATCCGGCTGATCGCCATTGTCTATTTGTGATAGCTGCGTGAAGTGCCTTTGCCTTTGCACGCCATCTGAACTGCTTTCATACAGCATTCCCGGTCCGCGTGCTGAGACCCACTAACTTCCTTGATCCTTGTCGGGGTGGGGAACTTCATTTTCAAATGGTATACTGAAGTGACTGCCTTGAAGTGTCTTAGCAGAGGTCGCCCCAGAATTCCATTAAAGGCGGATGGGCAATCTACTACTAAGAACTCGATTACTCTGGTCACTTCGTCGAAGTCACCCAACGTGACTGGGAGTGAGATCGTGCCCTTGGGGAGCAGGTGGTCCCTTGTGAAGCCATATAGGGGGAACGAGGTAGGCTTCAGGTCTGCCTCGTCCAAATTCATTCTCTTAAAAGTTGAAGCGAACAGGATGTTCACAGCACTTCCATTGTCCACTAACATTCTCTAGACATTATGGCGCCCTATGAGGGGCGTTATCACAAGGGCATCTTTGTGAGGATGATGCAGCCGAGCCGCATCTTTTTCGGAGAAGGAAATTTCCTCCTCCCGACGAACCTTCTGTGGTTGCTGCACCACGCTTATCGCTCTGATGGGCTTGTGGTGCGCCTCGCGAGCATACCTTTCTTGGGCACCTCGCGAGTTTCCCGCGAAGTACGGTCCCCCAAAAATTAAATTGAGCGTGCACACACCTTTCTGATCGCAGCACTTCTTACTTGACTCCCCTTGATTCTTCTCTTGCGAGGGAGCAGAGTCATCAATATACTTCTTGAAATGTCCCTGCTTGATTAGGTTTTCAATCGCCTGCTTGAGAGCTCAGCATTCATCAGTATGGTGCCCATTGTCCCGATGATAGCGACAATATTTTTTATTATTTCTTGCTGTCGCTGGAGTTTTCATGGGCTCGGGCTCTCCGAGCAGGCCAGCCTCCTCGGATTTATTGAGAATAGCTGATACAGATGTGTTTAGTGGAGTATATTAATTTCTATCACGATCGCGACGAGGGACGAGGGCGTAGGACTTTTTGGGCTCGTAACGAGGTTTCTTCCCTCTTCGCTGATCGTCTACGTCCCCCCTGCGATCAGCTCTTCTATTATCTCATTGACCAGGTGCACTGCCCGAAGCCCTGTGATCGCGACGGCAGAGTGCTGCCATTGAACTTTCTATTCAGAGGTACTTCTCTGCAGGATTATAGAATCCGGTAAGGGAAACATCATCCTCTGCCTGTAATTCTTTCCACAGGTCGGTCTGTGGACGGACTCCAGCTATAATAAGAGTTCGAACAGACTTTTCAAGAGTATGAGCCACCTTGTTGAGCTCTCTATGGAAACGGTCAATGTAGGACTAGAGGGATTCATCCCTTTCTTGCCTTATATTGCGAAGATAGCTCAAAGGCATCAAGAACTTCTGATTTGCCTGAAAATGCCTCAGGAATGTCGCGCTCATCTGAGGCCACGAACTTATCGATCCCGCTGGGAGCGACTTGAACCACCGTTTGGCATGGGAGGTCAAGGTCACTGCCAAATAATGGCATTTGGCTACATTTGAGACCTGGTGAAGCTTTATCAAGTCGTTAAATTCATACAAATGATCCTGCGGGTCGGAGTTCCCATCAAACGCCAGCATATCAGCCATCCTAAATCCTGTTGGGAGTGGAGCTGCTAACACTTCGGTAGAGAAGGGGGATGCAGATGCGACCTGCCCCTGCTCATTTTGCTGAGCTTGCAGTCTATCTAGAGCTCGCTGCAGCTCCTCAATTTGCAGTAATGGAGCCGCTTGGGGATTGCTTTCACCCATGCGAGTTCGACTCTCGCGATTACGGTTGAGGAATATCCGGAGGTCGGGTTCCTCTTCGCCTCGGCCAACTGTTCCAGCCATTCTCGACATACGTCGACTAGAGGCATGTGATGGCGATGAAGGGTGCGGGGTATTTTCACGACCTTTGCGGTGGTAAGAACTGCCCTGCAAAGTGTGGGACCCTCTCGTATAGTGACGATCAGGATCGTTTTGCTGGTGGTGATAGGAATCGCCCCGACCAGCACTTTTAGGGGCGTGCTCTTGCGATGTGGCATGGGATAGCTCAAGCTGCGTCCTTTCACCAGTAAGAGTTTGCTGGCCCTTTGGAGCCAGTGGGCTTGCTTTTTGCCACTTGTTTTCCCTTTCGTCTACGCGCTGCAATGCTCGCGGCACGGGTTATTTCCTTTTGTCGTGCTTTCGCGCAACCTGCAGGCGTTTTTGGCTGTTGCACTACCACAGCTGACGTGGATGGCACGCCTTGGTCTAAACGGTCCAGCCTGTGGTTGACCGTTGCGGTTGACCGTTTGGAGAGTGTTGTCAAACCTCTCCAGGTAGCTTTTAATAACAGGGTCAAGCTGTGAACTTGAGGGGATATCTCCTGTAGCATTTTGTGGGGCTGAAGGTTTTCTGGAAGAGGTGTCCCCCTAAACTTGGGGGAGTTCCTCAGCGCCCTGGTTGGTCTGCTCAGATTCTGGTTGGCGGGCCATTTTTTGCTGTAGGACCGATAGGTTGGAGATTCTCCTGATGAAGGATGACCACTAAATCAGCCATCCTTCTAGTGCCAAACTGTTGATGCACGATTTTAACACCAACTAAAAGCACACGTGAAATGTTGAGTTGACCGTGAAAGTCACACGTGAAAGGTTTTGGAAAAAAAATGAAAATAAATGCAGTGAGAAAGGAGTTTTAAAGTGGTTCGGATGCTAAGGAAGCAAATCCTACGTCCACTGATGTTTTTATTTATGATGATGGTCAGGTCGCTTTAGACGACTGACTTTACACTGATGATACAAGGTATCAAAGACTGTCTTTTCTAGAGAGTGAGTTCTTATCAAGAGTAAAATGTGCGAATCCCTTTAATGAGAGAGGAGCTCCCATTTTATAGTGGGATGCCTTGAGGTAATCATCACTGAATCTGTAAGTTGGTGGGATGATCCGTGCAAATCTTCATTTAAAGCAATTCACGTGATTTGCTGCAGGGGTTGGACACGCGGGATCATCACAACTCCTTGCTGGCCTGACGTGCACCCATTACTTTGACGGAAGCAAGCTGTGGGTGCCACCATGATCACACGAAGCAGTTGCATCAGAATGGCAGTAGGCTCTTCCCGAGGTCTGACCTTGCGCACTTAACTGGGCGCCACGTCAGCTCTAAGTTCCCAGGGATAACATAATACAATTGTTATTGATGGTTAAGGCAACTGTTTGGACAATGTGCAATTGAATTCGAACATTTAATATGAATATGACTTTTTAATTATCAATAATATAGATATAGCAATCAATATATATTTAATTATTATTATATTTTTCTCTTTGAAATAATACGTGTATAAAATTTGTGCAATATAATCATATTATGGTAAAGTCTTATTTCATCTGATGTTTTAATTATTAGGTTGATATAAATTCGTTTATTTTCTTAATCAATTAATAGTAAATGAAAAATTGGTTTATATTATCAGTAAGTTTAGAGGTTTTTTCACTGCCAATATTGTTCAGCTTTCCATGAGTGATGTTTATTCCATAGTACAGCCAAAAAGAAAATTATGATCATTTTGTTGGGCACATCCATAAGCAAATAGTGATAACAAGATTCTATAAAATATTTCGTTTCAAATATTTCGTCGACTTTAGTAGTTGACAAAATAATTTATTGGCTTTCCGAGTCACAACTGTCATAGAATAGTGTTAATAGCTGTGACTAAATTGCCTGTTACATTGTTTGTCATGTTGATTTGTCGGTTTCCAGTGAAATAGTTCGTTGCAAAGTTTTTTCCTAGTTTACCACTTGACAAATAATTTGTTCGAAGGTGATTTAACTTGTTATCAAAGCTGGTCGCCATAGCCGTCATAGAATAGTGTTAAAATCTATGAGCAAATTGTTCGTCACACACATTTGTAAAGCTTTGATGTTCCCAAATAAATTGTTCAGCATGTTCATTTTACTTGTTCACTGTCTATGTTGTAAATTAATATATTAATTTTGTATATACAATCGAAAATTAGTAATATGCTATGCGATTTTATTTATTTTTTGTTTGCTGTTACATATTGTATTTAACACATTGTTAGGGTCAAAAAAGTCCTCGGCCCAAATGGAATAACACGTCCGACAATGAAGAAGAGATCAGGCCCAATCCCGATGCGGTCCAAGCCAGAGCTCCCCGGGTAAGGCCCATTTGATACGAAGTACAGTCGGTCCAAACCATCTGGACACAAGCCTCCTAATCCCAGTACACTTCCTGAACCTATAAACGAATTCAGAGCCCACAGTCACCTACGGATCACATTCCTACTCAAACACTGATAAAGTAGTCCATTACCATCCCAACTCCTCCAAGGTCCGTGTCAGAGTCATACTTGGACTCCCTTTCACGCCATGATAATGGGGCCAAAGGATATATCCCTGGAGGAGACGGATTACTATGAGAACTCCCAGTCCCACTAGGATTGGGAGACCATATAGTCACTATTTAAACAGAGGCTAGCCCTCTCACATTGCAGCTGTAGTCACAGTCCCTGACTAGACTTCTGGTAACCTCTCTACTCCCTAGCCCTCACTAAGTCAGTCTCTTTCAGCCTTACTGACTTGAGCGTTGGAGTGCCTACAGCAAACACCACCCTGGTGTTTTTCGTCACTTCACGTATGTTTCTCTACGTGTGCAGGTACAGCATATCGCTAGTGGCCTCAACACGGGATCAGTCTCTCCTTCCGTACAGGTAGATTTTTATGTCTACAATTTGGTGCCTATTGTGGGGCCTTTAGCAATCATTCGGCTCAACGAACCCTGCTACGTGAAGGAACTTTCCATGGCTGACAATTCTAACAACACTAACCCCGGCCTCGAGGCCAAATTGGAGGCTCTAACCGCCCTCATGCAATAGAATTCAAACAAGGTAGCCACATTGGAAGCTGAGAATACTGCCATCCGCACCGAAAACGCCTCCATCAGGGCTGAAAACTAGTCTCTGAAAGAGAAGGTAAGTCAGTTTTATGACCTTGAGCTTCTACCTTCTCAGGTACCATCCAATCGATTTTGTGCCTCGGTTCCATCTATGCAACCTCTCCAAACCCCAGAGGCTAGACCCGTGGCCTTAGATAAAAGGTTGCATCAACTATGTTCGTCGGTAGTCAACGATTCGGTCCTGACCCATGGAGAAAGAGATCTGCCAACGGAATCCCGCTCGACCGAACCAAGTGACAGAAAGCCCACTCCAACAAGAACCGCTCATCTTAGCCATCCCACCTCACCTCCAGTCAACCATCCCTACACAAAACCCATTCAGCTCGGCTCACCCTCGCGGGTCGAATGACCACCCAAATCAAACCATCCCGCTCGAGTCCATCCATCCCAACGGACCGAACAAGTACCAAACAAGCCCCCTGACTATTCATGTAGGGCGAAACACTCGATCAGTTACAATGGGATTCATCCAACCAGAGGGAGTGAACAGTGATCCAAGCTACCAGGCCATACATGAAGGAATGATCCACTAGGCTACACCATGCGGAATGACCCAACAAAATTTGCCGAATGCAATGGTCGACCAAGTCAAACGGGATGAACTAGTGGTATCACCCTCTCCCATGGAACAGATTCTGGCCAAGAGACTGGCTGATGTAGAGGCAGTGATGAACCGCATACTAGGAATGCCGATCCCCATAAAGAAGAGCAGGCTCCACTGTTACATCGATTTGCCTTTTGCAGATGCGATCGCCCTAGCCGACATGCCCCCACAAATTTACTATCCCTAGCATGAAGCCCTATGACGGCACAACCGACCCAGATGATCACATAGCCTCGTACAAGTAGCGAATGTTTACTGTTTCAATACCCCGAGCACTGAGGGAAGCCTGCATGTGTAAAAGTTTTGGTTTAAGCTTATCTGGTCCAGCACTTCAGTGGTAAACCAATCTCCCTAACGGTTCCATCAACTCATTCGCACAGCTCACCGACACCTTTGTGGAGCAATTCACCAGCAACAAGAAACTTGAGAAACTATCAGCTGACCTGTACAGAGTATACCAGAGAAGGGGGGAGCCGCTGAGAGAGTATGTCAACAGATTTAACAAAGAGAAAATTTCCATTCCTTCTTGTAACCCCAAGACAGCCGTGGATGCTTTTAGGAACGGTCTCCTCTTGGATAGGGAATTATACAAAGAACTAATGAAGCTTGGCTGCATCACAATGGAGGACGCCTTGGTAAGAGCAGTAATCTAAATAAGGTAGGAGGAAGATGAGATGAATCGAGCAAGTCATGCTAGGTATGACCCAAGGCGGAATGATAGAAGGCCAAAGTTTAGAACGATTGAACCCCATCACCAACCCCCTCCTCATAACCAGAACAGAAAACCATATGACGGCCAACCACTTAGAACCGACAACAGAGCAACCGGACTGATCCGATACAAAATCCCAAAATACAATCTCAACATTGAGCCAGCCCAGGTGGTGGCAATCATGAAAGGAATGGGATCTAGTGTTAAGTGGCCAGGCAAGCTCAATGCTGAAGCAAGGAGAGACACGACCAAGTGGTGCGAGTTCCATGACGACCATGGACATAACACCCCGAACTGTATTGCCCTATGATTGGAGGTCATTGTATTATTAAACAAAGGACATCTTCGAGATCTATTGACAGATAAAGGGAAGAGTACCATCAGCCAGAAAAGCACGAAAGAAATGTCTCAACCTCCGCGGGAACCTACGCCAAAGGGATTCTGCAATATCATCTCAAGAGGGTCAAAGATCAGTGGGGTAAGTTACTCCTCAGCCAAACACTATGCCAGAGCCAATAGCCACTATGAAATACAATCCATCCATCCATCCGTCCTTTCCGTCACATTTCCACCAGGTAATTCAGTTTGAAGACGATGAGCTGGTCACCCTGGCAGCCCTTCACCATAATGCTTTAGTTGTCTCCCTCCAAATCACCAACATTCTGGTTAAGAGGGTATTCATAGACGGGGGATCATCAGTGAACATTTTGTTCCTTGAAGCAGTGAAGGCTATGGGTCTGGAAGAAGCAAACATCAATAGAAGGCCGACCTTATTAGTAGGGTTTAGTTCTGAGCAAAACTACACCATTGGAGAGATTGTCCTTCCTATTTATGCCGGTGGAGTAAACAAACAGAACGTCTTTCTAGTGATCGACTGTTCTTCACCATACAATGTCATCTTGGGCCGACCCTGGATCCACGACATACAAGCGGTCCCATCCACTTTCCACCAAACGATCAGGTTTCCTACCAAATGGGAGTACCAGAAATCAAGGGCAACCCGAAAGCTTCTAGAGATTGTTACAAGAACGCCTTCAAGGGCAAGGGTAACGCTTCATAGCAATTACAGTCCCATCTAACCCCTCCAACCGAGTCGGATCAACCATCTATGGAAGAGTTGGATGAAGTGCAGATATATTCGGACAACCCTGAGAGAAAGACACACATAGGTTCCTGTGTCAGGCCTGAGACAAGAGAGAAGCTAATAGAATTCCTCAAACAAAACCAAGACTATTTCGCCTGGTTCCACGCCGACATGACAGGAATCAATCCAGAGGCAATGGTCTACCACCTCAAGGTAGATCCAGATCACCAGCCAGTGTAGCAAAGGAGAAGGAAATTCATGCCATAGCGCAACTGGATCGTCAATGAAGAGGTTGAAAAGCTACTGAGCAACGGTATGATCAGAGAGGTCCACTACCCCGAATGGTTGGAAAGAGTCGTAGTTGTAAAGAAAAAGAACAGAAAGTGGAGGGTTTGTATTGACTTCACAGACTTAAACAAAGCGTTCCCTAAGGATTCCTTCCCGCTCCCACATATCGATATAATGGTCGATGCGACCGCAGGCCACGAGCTCCTTAATTTCATGGACGCTTTCTCAGGATACAACCAAATCTTGATGCACCCGGACGACTAAGAGAAGACAGCCTTCATCACAGAGAGGGGAACATACTACTACAAGGTGATGCCATTCAGTTTGAAGAACGTCGGGGATACTTATCAGCGGCTAGTCAACAGGATGTTTGCCGAACACCTCGGGGACACTATGGAAGTTTACATCGATGACATGCTCGTCAAGTCCCTGATAGCTGAATAGCACCTTGACCACCTCAGCCAAGCATTCACTGTCCTAAGGAAGTATAACATGAAGTTGAATCCTGCCAAATGCTCATTTGGTGTCTCGTCAGGTAAATTCTTGAGCTACATGGTAACTCAGCAAGGGATTGAAACCAAACCCGACCAGATTAGAGCGATCCTTAATATACCACCTCTAGCTTGCATCAAAGACGTCCAGCGCCTTACAGGACGAGTAGCCGCCTTGAGCTGCTTCATCTCCAGATCTGTCGACAACTACCACCTTTTCTTCCACGCACTCAAGAAATCCAAGAAGTTCAAGTGGACCCCCTCCTACGAGGAAGCCTTGCAACAATTGAAAAGATACATGACCTCCCCTTTGCTCCTTTCGAAACCTGTGGATGGGGAAAAGCTTTACACCTATCTGGCGGTCTTATAGACAACAATCTCAGTAGTGTTAGTTCTGGAAGAGGATGCGAAGTAGCTACCAGTCTACTATGTAAGCAAGTCACTCCTTGACGGAGAAACACGGTATAATCAGCTGGAGAAACTGGCCCTCGCACTCATCCATGCATCTAGGAAGCTTAGGCTGTACTTTCAGTGTCACTCCATAATCGTACTCACCTCCTTCCCACTTAAGAAGATACTACACAAACTAGAGCTATCAGGTCGACTCACGCAATGGACAGTAGAGCTTAGTGAGTTCGACATATCATACTAGCCTCGTACTGCCATCAAGTCCTAAGCATTGGCAGACTTTATCGCGGATTTCACCTCGTGCACCACCGTCCAAGCAGAAAGAGAGTTATTATGCATGAACAGTGGGTCACCTTCCAAGTGGACTCTCTCAATTGATGGCTCAAGCAACATGAATGGGAGCGGGCTCGGGCTCGTACTGACTACAATACAGGGAGACGTCATCCAGCGGGCAATACAATGTGGGTTCAAGTGCATGAACAACAAAGCCGAATATAAGGCTCTCATCTTTAGACTCTCCCTAGCCAAAGAAATCGGAGCAAGGAGACTGGAGGTGAAGTCCGACTCCCAGCTCATGGTCAACCAGCTGCAAGGTACTTACCAGGCACGCGACTCGAGTATGACGGCTTACTTGAACTTGGCCAAAGAATTACAGACCCAATTCAAAGAATTCTCCATCGCCCAAGTCCCAAGAATAGAGAACTCTTATGCTGACGCCCTTGCTAACCTCAGCTCAGCACTTCAATGTTCTTCTTAGCCATCATCCCTCTGTTATTCCTATAATGGCTAGCTAACTTGAAGGAACAACCAGCAAACAGGTCGCCCAAGGAAGCAATGGACATTGAGCTAGCTGATTTCTGGATGACCCCAATAGTGAAGTACTTGGAACACAACGAGCTTCTGGCTGACAAAAATGAAGCACGCCACTTGAGAGCAAGAGCCGCCAGGTTCATCATATATGAAGGTCAACTCCTCAGGAAATCATTCTCTGGTCCCTACCTCAAGTGCACAGGCCCCGAAGAGGCCAAACGTGTTCTTGCATAACTACATGAAAGCAAATGTGGAAACCATGTAGGGGGACGTAGCTTGGCTTACCAGGTGATCACCGCTGGATACTATTGGCCAACCATACGCATTGATTCGGCTGCTTATGTTAAGAAGTACGACAGTTGTCAAAAATTCACTCATTTCTCACACCTCCCACTCAAGCGACTCCACTCCATCCTCACACCTTAGCCCTTCATGAAGTGGGGAATGGATATAGTGGGAAAGCTATCGACTGCACCCGAGCAACGAGTTTTTCTATTGGCTGTGATAGATTACTTCACTAAGTGGATCGAAGCTGAGACTTTCGCACAAGTTAGAGACCGAGAGGTAAAAGCTTTTATCTGGAAACATGTCATCTATAGGTTTAGGATACCGAAGGAAATCATCACCGACAATGGATCCCAGTTTATCAGTTCAGGCTTCAGGGATTTCTACGACATTTGGGGGATCAAGCTAAGCTTTTCCACCCCCCAAAACCCCAGTCCAATGGCCAGGCCAAGTCATCGAATAAAACCATCATGTAGACCTTAAAAAAGTGATTGCAGAAAGCGAAGGGTGCATGGGCAGATGAGGTACCCGGAGTCTTTTGGTCCTACCGAACTACAACTTGCTCGTCAACAGGCGAGGCCCCCTTCTCCCACACATTAGGTTCTGAAGCAGTCATCTTGGCTAAAGTATTAGTTTTGTCCACCAGGCTCCAATGGGTGGATGAGGAAACCAACAACTAGAACCTTTGCCAGACCCTGGACACCGTCGATGAGCTACTCGAGCGGGCAAGCATCCGCAATGCAGTCTATCAGCAATAGGCTGCTAGGCACTACAACCGCAACGTGGGGATCAGAACTTTCAAAACAGGTGACTGGGTCCTCTGGTAGGTCTTTCAAAACACTAAGGAGATCAACTCTGGCAAACTCGACCCCACCTGGGAAGGTCCCTACAAGATCATCAAAGAAGCGGGGAAGGGTGCCTACCGACTCTAAACTCCCGAAGGCAAATACATCAGCAATAGTTGGAATGCAGTCCACCTCAAACGCTACTACTTTTAGGTGAACTCATCCGTTTACATGTTTGTTTTCTTTTTGTTTTTAATTAAAAGGGATGAGTGGGCTATCCACCTCCTTCATAGACAGTCGGCCTCATGGCCTGAATTCAATGAAGTATTATTCAGCAATTTACATCTTCGATCGGCATATCCGATTAATGAGTTTACATATTATTTAGCAATTTACACCTTTGGATCGACTTTGCTCGATTCACAGATTTACACCTTCGGATCGGCCCTGCCTGATCCACGGACTTATACCTTCAGATCGGCCCTACCCGATCCATGGACTTACACCTTTGGATCAACCCTGCTCGATTCATGGATTTACACATTCGGATCGACCCTACTCGATTCACAGATTTACACCTTTAGATCGGCCCTGTCCGATCCATGGACTTACACCTTCGGATCGACCCTGCTCGATTCATGGATTTACACCTTCGGATTGGCTTTGCCCGATCCACGGACTTACACCTTTGGATCGATCCTACTCGATTCACAGATTTACACCTTCGGATCGACCCTACTCGATTCACGGATTTACACCTTCGAATTGGCCCTACCCAACCCATGGATTTACACCTTCGGATTGACCCTACTCGATTCACAGATTTACACCTTCGGATTGACCCTTCTCGATCCACAGATTTACACCTTCGGATCAGCCTTGCCCGATCCACAGATTTACTCCTTCGAATCAGCCCTACCCGATTCATGAATCTACACCTTCGACCGGCCCTACCTGGTTCATGAAGCTACACATCCAGTCGGCCAGACCGAGTGAAAGGTTCTTACACCTCATAATCGACAAGTCATTGACCCAGCCTAACAGAGAGTCTACACGACTTAGCCACTAGGCTGCACCAAAATCACAACACAAGCATAAGAGTTCAACCCCTAGTGCATCTATAAACAAAGAAGTAATCAACAACTCATTCACCCATCAGGAAAGCATAAAAAATAGAACAACAAGTATTAAAATATAAACAGCCTCAAGCGGCTCAATTCAGAAATACAATAAAAGGCACACATGCCAAGAAAGGGCATCGCAGGTCCCAAAATACATGAGCAAAGCAAAAATAAAGCTAAGTGTCATCGGTACGAGTTGTCTCTCCCATCTCCGACTCGGTTACCCCATCCCCATCCCCAGTACCTATCCCTGCAGCCTAGTCGCTCACATCCCCAGTAACCGATGGCCCCGACTGGCTAGCAAGATCGAGCACTTACTCATCCATCTGCTCCTCTGTATGCCCATCACCCTCCTTCAGCATCTCCTGCATGAGCTGGATGTCCTTATCCGGATTCCAGTGAGAGGTCTTACTGGCCTTGTACTCGAGCATGAGCTCCCCCCGAGCCCTAATAATGGTATCATCAGCAATCGTGAGGCATTGCTCCTTGAGGGACTCAACCTCTGCAGTCTTTTCGGCTAACTCTCTCCTTAGCCTCTCCAACTCGCCCTCGGCCGCCTTCAGATGCTACTGGCTCTCCTGCTCGGCCTTTTGGGCTATCGCCTCTCTCTGGCGCAAACTGGTGTTCGCCTTGGACACATCTTGTATCTTCTTCTCCTGCGCCACTACGGACTTCCTCAAATAAAGACTGCTCGTGAGTGCCTACACAACAGAACGATTTCATTAGTATAAAACCACGCTGAACACAATAAAGAAACTTTTGCCTTACCTGAAAAGCACGGGATGTCCCCAGTCAGCGACTGCAACCGCACCCATCTAGTTCAAACGGGTCTTGTCCGTTAGGAACAGAAGGAGTCAGCCAATTTGCTTATGGAAGCCACATCAAAATAGGTCAACACGGAAGCCAGAATCTTGAAGATGATCATTTTAGTCTCCTCATACAAGAACGCAGTCTGGGACGACTCGGCTTCGACTGCGGGCTGACGGCTCGATTGTGTCACCACTACATCATCTGCTCTTTTATCCTCTCTGGCTGAGGATTCCCTCTTCCTCTTTTCCTAACGCCGGACGATGGACTCACTCGCACTTGGGACGCTCAACTTCTTCATCAGTCTCTCTACAAGAGCAAACTCTCCAACAGTTGTGGGTTTAGCCTGGACTTACCATAAGTGTTATGATTGCAGTAGCGAGTCAGAAGCACATCCCAAGTCTGTCTCAACAAAGGGAAGGGAATACCTCACCGAATCGCTTCCATTCTGGCCCATAGATGACTGGTCCTGAGATTGGCCTCCCCTAATACTACTCGCCAATCCCTCTGTGCCTTAGGAATGGCTAGTACCTTCTGGGTCTGCACGTCCAAGCCATCTGCGCTCTGCCCAGCCTGATTGAATTCAAGATCTATAAAGAAGAAACATAATAAGATTTAGTAATCAAAATACAAAAAAAGACAAGGTTTCTCACCAGTGGCTAGCCAAGTGCTTGGAATATCGCCCTGCCCTCTCTCCCCAAAGATCGCCTCACCCCTCACAAAGAAGTATCGATCTTTCCAGTTCTTATCACTGGACCAGAGGTCGATCACCAGATGAGACCGATCATGCCTGAGGTTGATCAGATATTGACCTTTCTCCTTGTCATTTTCCTTCAGAAAATACGAGTATAGCTACTCATGTAGCCCAAACATCACCTGGTTCCGAACGCAAAGGTCCTCTAATGCCATGAGGTTCCTCCAACCATTCGACATGATTTGTGACGGGGCAATCATGAAGTGGTTCAGCACCTCCAAAACGAGGCGAGGAATAGGAAACCTCAACTCATTGTGAAACCACTTCTCGTAAACACTTACCCAACCTTTTGCCTCCCAATCGACCCGTTCGTACGACTGTGATGCCCGGATCTCGACCAAATTCAGAATGTGATACATTGTCTGGATCTGCCACACGTCATTATCTTTCAGCATGTGCGGATAATCCTTACTCAAAATACCACTACCTTGCTACCTCGGCTCGTCCTCAAAGGCATTACTGGACGAGGATGGACTACCAACTCTTTCGGAGTCTTCCCCACTCCCCCCTCGCCTGCCCGAGCCATTCGGATTAGTAGTGCTCATCCCTGGAGCAGCAACATTCATGCTGGTCGGAATACCCATGGGGACACCCCCATTGAGCATCACCACCATGGTTGGAGCATGTTCATACTTATTCCCAACATCTGTCTTAGCCCCACTAGAACCACTCGATTCCGACCCAGACATGTTCAACCTATACACTTTGTACTTGACCACCACTCGACCCTCAACTCCAACCGAACTGATCCTTTCTGAAATCCTTGAATCCCGCTTGCCAAGCCCAACCGACCGACCTCTCTTGTTCAGAACCTACACTACCCAAAGCCCGTGTCAAATGACCAATCGCTCCTCACTGCCGACCAGCCCAGTCCTTTCAAACTCAACACTCTCCAGTACACACTCACCCCAATGATCGACCACGATTCAGGGCCCCACCCTTTCTACAGTTTCACTTGCCCTAGACTACCGACTACTCCAAGACAATGGGACAGTCGTGTATTCCCTCACTCGTCCTGGCCGACCGAACACCTATTTAGTCTTGCTCTCACTATAAGTACCCAACCCTTCAGTCGGTATGACCGGGAGACTTGCCCCTCCTAACTCAATCGTTAAAAACCTTACCTAGCTCTCCTACTCGACCCAGCCAGGAAGACCGAGATGAGCCGAACCGGGACACCCGCAAACTTGGTTTCGTCTTCCTTCGTTTTCCAAAACCCAACCCCCCCCCCCCCCCCCCCCCCCCCAAAAAAAAAAAAAAAAAAACTCTAAAGCTCCAAAAGCCAGTTAGACTCGCTTGATTCACTCCCCAATCTTCCAGAAAAACCAAGTTAAACAACAACCTTGCCCTACCGGAAACTCAAATCGCCGTAAATCTGACCAAAACCTAGTCGATCTACTCTAAAACGAAAGGAAAAAAAAAAAAAAAACCTTCCTGTTTGCCCCCCAAATCAGCATCAAACTACTCTAAAAACAAACTCTTCCCACAACGCAATTCAACCTCTTCAAAAATCAATGAACAAACATGAAGAAAACAGAAAAAGCAAAGAAGGAGGAGTTTTACCGTGAAAATGGCCCAATCTCGGAATCCTTCAAAGCAATGAAGAAAGCCAGAGTTTCAGAGAAAAAGAAAAATGCGAAAAGAAAAGAAAAATGGGAGACGAAATGAACGGTCGCGTGCCTAGATACTTATCAACAAAAATGTGTCAGATACACGTGTCACCACACGATTAGACATCGAAAATCGCAAGTTTTTAATTTTCCCACCCAAGTTTAGAATGCATCCCAATCGTACACGTGTCAAAAGATGTTCAAGCCAGCTACACTTAATCCGTAAGAGGTAACCATTCGTTCGGGTTACCCTACCGAGCGGGATTGACATCACTGTACCTAGCCACTCAGCCTTAGTTATCCAAGATCACGCCAAGCACCTCAGCTAAGCAAAACACCTCAACAGAGCATAAGCCTCACCACTCGGTCACCCCAATCGAGTGAGCGACTATACTGACCGGCTCACTCGAACTCGACCAATCCCAAAGCAACGTAACCAAGTAGGGACTAATGTAACCCACTCGTCTGGCAGCACCGACTGAGTACACCTTCAGCGTATTACTCAATTCATTCACCCATTCGACCCAACGGACTGAGTGAATCAAGCTTCAGCAGACAAATCTTCATTTTTGTACTCGGTCGGACACCCCGAGCCAGTATGTGTGCACTGGGTTGTTCGCCCATTCAGCCTCATACACTAATTGATGGAACCCTTTTGGATCTATCAAATACCTCGACTCAGGTAAAGGCACCAAGCTTGCTCACGACCATGGGTCGCCCCATCCAACTGATAAGTCATACCGAAGAACTGACCAACTGCAAGCATGGCCACACGGCTAATCGGTTGACCACGAAGGCCGACAAGATATGCCTCAAGCGACGCCTACTCTCTAAGTTAAGCACTCCTAAACTCAGAGAGTGGGGGGCAAACTGTTAGGGCAAAAAAATGTCCTCGACCCAAATGGAATAACGCGTCTGACAATGAGGAAGAGATTAGGCCCAATCCCGATGCAGTCCAAGCCAAAGCTCCCTAGGTAAGGCCCATTTGATACGAAGTATAGTCGGTCCAAACCATCTGGACACAGGCTTTCTAATCCCAGTACACTTCCTGGATCTATGAACGAATTCAGAGCCCATAGTCACCTACGGATCACATTCCTACTCGAACACTGATAAAGTAGTCTACTATCATCCCAACTCCTCCAAGGTCCGTGTCAAAGTCATACTTGGACTCCCTTTCACGCCATGATAATGGGGCCAAAAGATATATCCCTGGAGGAGAGGGATTACTATGAGAACTCCTAGTCCCACCGAGATTAGGAGACCAAACAGTCACTATTTAAACAAAGGTCAGCCCTTTCACAAGGCAGATTACATTACACCTTTAGACTCCAGAGTTCCCGCTTGAGAACTTCACATTACATCCATAGTCACAGTCCCCGACTAGACTTCTGGTAACCTCTCTACTCCCTAGGCCTCACTAAATCAGTCTCTTTCAGCCTTGCTAACTTGAGCGTCGGAGTGCCTACGGCAAACACCACCCCAGTGTTTTCCGTCGCTTCACATCTGTTTCTCTACGTGTGTAGGTACAGTAGATCGCTAGTGGCCTCAACCTCACGGGATCAATCCCTCCTTCCGTACAGGTAGATTTTTACATCTACACACATACTATTTCATAGTCTACAAAACATCTTTTGCAGATGATATCTTGTGGTGTTGTTATTCTGTCTCAGTGTACAATATTTTGATCCTCTTGATTGCAAGTTCCTAATATTTTTCACTTGAGGACAATTTCTACTGTTGGCATCATAGATTTGAAGGTTTCTCGGAAATTTCTCATCTTGTAGAAAGAATTTGGTTCTTTCACCAATTTGAGGAGAATTTGTATGCCGTTGTTATCATATATTGTTAGCAACGCAATTGCAAAAATATGTAGTGACTGTCGGGTCTTTGTTTTCTAGGCTGTAGCCGGCATAGGTATACCGGTGTAATCATCATGTTTGATGAATACTAAATGTGTTCCAAGAAGTAACAAAGCATGTTCATTTTCTGTGTTTGTCAAGATCTTTAAAATTGAAAGCCCTTCTGGTGTAATTGTCGATAGTTTGTGTCTTTGTTTAAAGATCTATCTTTTATGGAGAACTTGCTTTACGTTCGATTGTTTGCATAGAAAATTGCATCTAAAATTTGTTAGATAAAGGAAACATTAATTGTATATAGCAATATGTAATAATCAATATTCTACACGTTAGTAATACTTACGTCAAACGAACTGTTTGTAGAATTTTGTTGCTATTCTTAGTTGCTTTGACGATAATTTTTTGTAGTATTTCTTGTGGTAGTTGTAAGAAATTTGTTCTCTGTGTCGGCGAAATTTGGTTAGTCATGATGATTTTTTCTTTTGTTTAAATGTTTGTAACATTATGTTTTTGTTGTGTCAATTCTTGTTTATATAACTTTTGAGTTGACACTAAATAGTCGTCATATTATTTTGAATTAAATATGTCGTTTACTATTTTTGAAAACCTAGGGGGTTTTTTAGAAATTTTTAAATTTATAAAAAACTAAAATTTTAAACTTTCAAGGGTATTTTAGTCTTTTCACTATTATCAAACGAAAATCACTAATAGAACATGACGGAAGGTACCTATTTGTCGTTTCAAAACCTTTTGGATATCAACTTGTTGTTTCGGCAAACCTTGGTTATGTGTAAGTTGTTCGGCCTCAATGTCAATGACATAACCCCAAACTTTTTAATTTTTCCACTGTTTTTTTTCTTTTCAATTGCAGTCTATTGTTCTTGGGAATTTTACCTTAGAATATATTGGGAACGTTAAATATTTCATTCACAACGGTAAACTATTTTTTTATTTTTATTTTTTTTGTCTTTATTTTGTTTTACATTTGCAGATAAAGGGTTTGAGTAAATGTTTAAGACATAATCAGGTAGAAATTTGACGTTTTAAATAGTTTGTAATTTACTTATATCTTCATTTGTTGTAGCTAAATTGTGATGTTTGCTAATTCATATTACATTTTTTAAATTGTGGTTGATTGGTTTAATTATGGGTATTTTTCTACCGTTTTTATTAATTAGTTATTAGTTATTGATTTAATTGTAAATTGGTGAAGAAAATTTTTAGTGGAATGAATGGTTTGTTATTTGTTGATGACTAATTTGATTTTTCTCTCCTATGTCTAATAACATGTTATTTTACATTGTACCTAAGGATACGATGAAGTTTGTTCATGTCATGTCAAATTGATTGAAGAAAAAAATAATGATACAGAATGTTACGCCTGAAAAATATAGGGCTGACGTAAGGTCCAGTCAGCGTGCAAAAGTCAGAACATGGGTACACCCGCAGCCTGCTTCTGTCAGAACGCAGACCAGCCAGAAGCTGTAGTGATCCCACGTGTCCAATCCCTGCGCCAAATCGCGCAAATCACTCTAGAAGGTGGGCAATGTGACATAAAGAAGGATTTGCACAGATAATCCCACCAACTCACAGATCCAGTAATCATTAGCTCAATGCATCCCACTATAAATTGAGAGTTCCTCTCTCATTCAAGGGATTCGCTCATTTTTACTCTTGATTAGCTATTCTCTCTGTAATACAAAAGCATTCTCTTTCTTTACTACACTGAAGGTCAGTCAACTCATGCAACCTGATCTCTATCATTAATAATATAACAGTGGACGTAGGACTTGCTTTTTTAGCATCCGAACCACTTTGAAAATGCTTTTCTCATTGCATTTATCCTTTTTTCTTTTATTCAATTGTGTCTTCTGAGCTAGCTCAGCGTTTCACACGTGTATTTCGTTGGTGTCAAAATCATGCATCAACAGTTTGGCGCTAGAAGGAGGGCCTGATTTAGTGTTCATCCTTCATCAGGAGAATCTCTAACTTATTGGTCCTACAACAGCAAATGACCCGCCAACCTGAGCCTGAGCAGACCAACCAAGGTGCTGAGGGGATCCCCCAAGTCCAGGGGGACACCTCTTCCAAATACTTCAGTCCACAAAATGCTGCAGGGGACATTCCCATCAAGTTCACAACTTGACCGTCATTAGAAGCACCTGGAGAGGTTCGACAATACTCTCCAGTGGTTAACCAAAGGTTGTGAAAGAACATCATGCATGCATGAAGAGTGGTGGAAATGGAGAAGAAAGCATAAAAATGGATTCAGAAAACGTTTTTAAAAACAGCTTGGAAAAGAGATTATACCTACTCCTTGCTTTGGATTGATGAAGATTAGCCTCAAGTAATGAGACCTCCAACTTTAACACACCTTGAGAGGTTTAGAGAGTGGTCGTGGCTTTAGAGAGAGTTTGGTTTTGCTTTGAGTGAAAAATGTGTGTTATGAACAAAAATGCAACCTTTTGCATTTATATATACTTGGGCAATTTTGCAATTATTTATTGTTCACTTCAAAGCCCAATAAAATCTTATTTTATAAAAGGACCCCACGAATTTATTATGCTACCCTTTGAATAATCAATATTATTCAAGGGCCCATGTAAACAAACTAGTTTACAATAACAACCCATAAAGTTACCCTTTTACACTTTAAACTATTAAAAGGTTATTTTTGTTCATCTCATTATCAACACTTTAGATATAATAATTAATATAATAATTATTGCTTGACCATTTTAATCCTTAAAATGTCACAAATAGTTTTATTGTAACTATATACCATAGAAATCCCGTTATTACCCTCGGAAGGTGCTAGCCCTCTTCGATAATCATTTCTCTCTCTCATCCTTCTCTAACTTCCAAGGCTATTGGTGTGACCATGTAGGTCCACCGTGATTTAGCGTGAGCCGGTTCTGGATGAATCCGGAAACCTGTCCGGAGGCCCAACGACTATGGTAACAATCTAGCAAGTGCCATGGTCCCTAAACCACGATGAAGAAATACTTTCGAAACATTTCAGATCATACGTACCATGTAGGTAAAGTCCCTCAATGAGTATCTAATTGAGTATGGATTCATGGAACGTCAAAATCCTAAACTCGATCTTCTATCGAATTGTCGACAATATGTCTGAAACATTGTCATCCAAAATTACTTTTGTTTGACTAATAATAGACTCTGGCTAGAGATTCAGTTTTCTGACATTTATCGATGTTCGTCTAGGAACTCGATCCGTATAGAGTCAGCGGTACTCCCGATCCAATTTTCGAGTCAATGGATCCCCTCTTGACCAAGTTCGTTTCCGCATATGAAAAACACATGACCAAATAGGCTTTATTGTACAAAACATGATTAGTCTCGTACTTATACACCATATGAACCATACGCATCCATATCGGATCCGACTACAATGTCTCAGGTCAAAGGACTACATCAGCACTGATATAACCAAACGATAAATCATTGACACATGCTTTTCCAAGTGATTTGTCGTTATTCGGTCACGTTCGAAAAACAGTTCACCAACCGTTAATCCATACCAATGCCCCAGTGACATGACTATCATCGTCATTCGTTTATATGAACTCATGATATCTTTCGGAAGCATCCGGTATGCCTACTGTGCAATATAGTTGCCCAAATTATATTGATTCCATAGGGAACCCTTTTCGATAATTCATTTACCTATTAAATGAATCATCTAGACAATTCATATACATACTTTATTTTAAATGCATGACTGAATAAAAGAAGCATTACATATATGAATTGAGAACTCTTTCTTTATTATTTATGATATAAATATAGATACAAGACAAAATGCTCTGAAACCGACAACACGAATGGTTTCTAGGGCATACACTAATAACACTAACAAACTCCCACTTGCACTAAAGCCATTTGATGTTGTATCTCATACCTATTTCAAGAGTGGTCCAATTGCTTCAGTGTCATCGCCTTAGTCAGTGGATCAGCTACATTTTCTGCTGAAGAGTCTTCAGAATCAAAATCTCTCCAGCTCCAACGAATTCTCTCAAAATGTGATACTTACGCTGAATGTGTTGGATTTCTGGTGTGCCCTTGGTTCCTTTGCCTGTGCAATAGCTCCAGTATTGTCACAGAACATGCTTATCGGGTAAGCCATGTTCGGAGCCACACCAAGTTCAATTATGAACTTTTGCCCAAAAAGCCTCATTCGCTGCTTCTGAAGCAGCAATGTATTCAACTTCTGTAGGGGAGTCAGTGTGGTTGTCTGTTTGGAACTTTTCCAACTAATAGCATCTCCATTACATATAAAATGTACCCTGACGTAGACTTTTATCACAATATCTGATTGGAAATCGAAATCTGAGTATCCTTGAATGTTTAAACTCGGAACATCCATAACTTAGAACTGAGCCTAGTTCTCTCAAGTACTTAAGGATCGATTTACAAACCGACCAATGTTTCTCCCTGGGTTTGACTGATATCTGCTCGTAACACTTACAGCATAAGCTATATCAGGTCTTGTACATAGCATGCGTACATTAAGCTACTGGCAGATGCATAAGCCACTTACGCATCCGCTGCCGCTCTTCATCGGTCTTTGGACCCATCTCCTTAGAAAGTGAAGACCGTGAGTGAAGGGCACAAAAGACCTCTCTTAGAGTTCTCCATGCTAAATCTTTTTAGCATTTTCTCTATGTACAATTTTTGGGATAATCTAATTACCCTTTTCGTTCTATCTCTATAGACACGAATGCCAAGGACTATGTCGCTTCTCCTAAGTCTTTCATTGAGAAGGTTTTGGACAACCAAACCTAACCTCTGTCATCATGCCTAATCATTTCCCATCAAAAGTATGTCATTTACATATAATATGAGAACGTGATGGAGATCTTAACCCATTGTATACACAGGGCTATCCGGATTCTTGACAAAACCAAATGATTTGATTATATCGTCAAATCGAATGTTCCAGCTTTTGAAGCTTGCTTCAATCCATAAATGGATACAATGCAATTTGCCTACCTTATGTCTTTCAGCAGAGGATACAAAACATATCGATTGTTCCATATAGATGTTTTTCTCAAAACCCATTGAGGAAAGCTGTTTTGACATCCATCTGCCAAATTTCATAATCATGGTATGCCGATGGCTAGCATTATACGGATGGATTAATCATAGCTACAAGCGAGAAGGTTTCCTCATAATCCAATCCTTGTTTCTGAGTATAACCTTTCGCCACCAGTCGAGCTTTGAAGGTCTCTACCTCCCCATCCTTGCCAACTTTTCTTATAGACCATTTACAACCTATAGGAACTATTCCCTCTGGTGGATCCATAAGCGACCATACTTGATTGGCAGCATTGATTCTATCTCAGAATCCATCGCTTCCAGCCATTTTCCTGAATCTCATCCAGTATTGCTTCTTCGTTGCTTCTAGGATCATCACCATGATCATCTACTCCCACTAAGTAAGATTCAAAATCTTGCTCATGTAGGAACCCATATCTCTCTGGAGGTTTCGACATTCTAGAAGACTTTCGTATGGAACCATAGTATCTGATACTGAGGTTCGCTGAGGGGATGTTCCATCTTCAGCAATCTCGATTCTTGGCTCTTCGAACTCTTCCTAAGTTCAATATTCTTCCAATGCCGCCTTCCTCAAGAACTCGTTCTCAAGGAAGCGCGCATTTCTACTGATCCAAACTCTTTGATCAATTAGGAAGTAAAAGCAATCCAAACTATCTTTAGGATATCAATGAACCGAACCTTTCAGATTTAACAACCAGCTATCAGATTTAACCAATTTAACATAAGCTGGGCAGCCCCAAATTATTGAACATCATTTTCCATTAAATAGTACATAATAACCTGCTTACACAAAGCAGAAATAGAAATGATGTTTCTAGTGGCTTTTTCAAAGTACAATACTTTAAACAAATTCAAAACATGTCCTGAAGGTAGTCTTAGTAGGCAAGCCCCATGGCCTCAGCTGTAACTCGTGCCCCATTTGCCATCCTCAAAATGATCTCGCCCTTTGTCACTCAGAACTATTCTGAAGTACCTGCAAAGACATACAAACATGAGATGTTGCTGCTGAATCTAATATCCAGAATGAATATCTGAATTAACAATTAATTCATATTCAATCATAAGACATTGGTGTACCTGCTTTTCCTTTGCCTTTCTTCAGACTGTTCAGGTATTGAGGACAGTTCCTCTCCAGTGTCCATCTTTTCCACAGTGGAAACATTTTCCCTTTGCATGGCCTTCTCTGCCTTGCCACTGGCTTCTTGAGCTCTTATTCTTGGATCCAACTTTTGGAACTCTCTTGGTAGCACTTTGGGGTTTTATTGGCCTGCTAGTGGAGGCAGCAAAGACATCCTCATGTCCTTTCCCTTTCACTTTGTCTGTGTAAATCTTTAAGCATTTAGCAGTTCAGAGAGGTTTCTCTCAATCCTATTGAGATTGTAGTTAGTTAAATGGTTTATAAACTTGGAGGAAGGGATTGTAGAATCAAATTCACTTTGAGGCGGTCTGGCATGACCACCCATATCATCCAGTCGATCCAATCCATGATCATTTTAAGAGTATGATCGCTGGAGGGTCCCCTCTCAACTTATGCTAAAGAGGGATGCACACAATTCATAATCAACACTCTTGGATTTTCGCTATACAACTCTGTAGAGCTATGAGGATATCATAAGCATTTGAAACCTCTTCATGCTTAGTTTGAAGTTCTCTATTCATGGAGGCTAACATGTAATTTTTAGCCTCCTACTATCCTCTCTCCACTTTTCAAGAGCATCAAGCTCAGCTGTGGAGCATCGGTCCCTATCAAGTGGAAGAGGTGCTTCTAGGACATAAGCAATTCTTTCAAAATCTAGAACAATTCTAATATTCTTAGCCAATCTTTTAGGTTGGGTCCGGTTAACATGTTATTGCCATTACCTTAGGAGAACATGTTGGCCATTTTTCGATTATTTATCACAAAGATGAAACTGCAAAGAAAAGTAATTTATTAGTGTCTGTAATCTTTTAAACCTTTAATGCATAATCAAATTAGCTCCCACTATTTTATTCGAGTCTACACTCCCTAAATAGGATCCGGAAATTTTCATTGGATTAAATTTCTTAGTGGGAATCAATTTCTTATCAATTCAATTAACCTCACATAATAGAATTCTGGTTAATTAAGTCTAATAAGTAGGAAACTCTTTCCTTTATATCACTATATAAGGTTTGATTCATATTCCTTGTCCTAGCTTCGGATACCTACATAAAGAATCTTTTGGTACCCTAGGCAGTAAATCCGAACCATTGTGCTTTCTTAGGATGGCATTTTCATCATGTCCTCACATAATAGAATTCTGGTCAAGATGAAAATATCCATCCAAGAATAAGATCAACTTAATTTATGATATAAAGATTGTATCCCTCACATAATAGAAATCTTGGGATATTAAAATTTATACAAAAAATTTAGTTATCCCATAATGGGAGACTTGGATTTAATAATTTTAAATTGTGGGAGATTTAGGTTTAACCTTTAGTTAATTCATTTTAGCATGCCATGTTTAATTAACCATTCATACATATCACATATATGCATAAATTAAAGCATGTGGGTTGACCATGGGGCTTTTCGAAAATACATCCTAAAGGCAAACTATTTACCTAGTACTATATCTCGATTGGATCGTCATTCGGATGCTCTTTGGTTCCCGTCTAGCCGATTCCATTACATATTGGATCTTAGGCATGCAGGCCCGATTAAATAATAAAAAAATTTAATATTATAGGCCATTTAATAAAGAATATTACAATACATTTTGAAATTTTGAAACCAAATGGCGCCAATGATCAACCCTCTAATCTAATACATTCATCACATAAATAAATATTAAACATTCATACCAAATATAATAAACAATTATTTAAAGGCATGAATATAAACAATTATTTAAAATATATATATATATTCATAATATATATAAATATAAATATATCTCATATATTAATAGATATATATATATTCATGTGGTAATATAATCATAACTTTGGGGCATGCAACAATTACACATTATAGGAATCATTACACAAACACTTTTGTCATATTCCACCAAAGATATTTATTAATTGTTAGCATCATTTCCATACTTTTCACAAAAGTCATGCATGGCATAGATAAATGGGTTATCACTCCAAGAGTAATCATTCTATGACACAAGTTACTTTTAGCTAAAGTAATACCTTTTATGACACATTTATCTTCTCAAAGACAATCATGTCATCTTGCACATCATTTTTGAAACCATTCAAACAACCAAATTATTACATTTCAAAAATAATAATTTATGCCATGCCATGATGCATTATAAGATAGTTTAATCAAATTAAACATCCTACATTAAATTTACCACCATCATACATAATATCACAATTCATCATATGAATTAATAATCCATAACTTTATGCTAACATCAATTCCACCACTAAACACTTGCAACATTTGCATACACTTCATGCAAAACATACTTTAATCAAATTAAAGATAACACATTTAGCATGTCAAAGCATAAACCATTTAATCAAAGTAATGGAAATGAACATGCATGAACATTTTTCTAAATGAATCATCATGCAACATTTCCTAAAACCTCATTCTCATTACATGAATGAAATGACATTTTTATGGCAAAACTAGTCATGGCCGAAAATGACATATAGCATGCCATGTAGTTTTCAACAAATCTCATGCAATAATCATCATTCAAACATACTTTAAACTATTCTAACATACCCAAACACTATTAGGCAAGAAGAAAAACAGTTTCCCAAAACAAAGAGATGGCCGAGACATACACATGCACAAACAAGCTTATTACATCAAACAACTTATCCACTACAAAGGCATGCTCATTTAACCATTATCATCATTCAAAACATATAAGAATGAGAAGAAAAATGAACATATACCTCTGATCTATGTATGGCGGAGACATGCATGTAAAGATCTACTATGGAAAAAAACAATTTTGAACCATATCACTAACGTGCAAACTCACAACCAAGTTTGATGAACATAAAAACACATGGAAAATGTCATTTAGTTATAAATTCGACATGCAAGGAGCTTTTAGCTCTGATACCATTTGAAAGAACAGCAGCATGCATGAAGTGTTGGAAATGGAGAAGAAAGCATAAAAAAGGATTCAAGAAAATAGTTTAAAAAACAAGCTTGGAAAAGAGATTATACTACTCCTTGCTTTGGATGATGAAGATTAGCCTCAAAGTAATGAGACCTCCACACTTTAACACCACCTTAAGAGGTTTAGAGAGTGGTCGTGGCTTTTAGAGAGAGGTTTGGTTTTGCTTTGAGGGAACAATGTGTGTTATGAACAAAAATGCAACCTTTTGCATTTATATATACTGGGCAATTTTGCAATTATTTATTTTCACTTCAAAGCCCAATAAAATCTTATTTTATAAAGGGACCCCAAGAATTTATTATGCTACCCTTTGAATAATCAATATATTCAAAGGGCCCATGTAAACTAAACTAGTTTACAATGACAACCATAAAGTTACCCTTTTACCCTTTAACAATTAAAAGGTTATTTTGTTCATCTCATTAATCTTAACACTTTAAGATTTAATCTTAACACTTTAAGATATAATAATTAAATATAATTAATTATGCTTGACCATTTTAATCCTAAAATGTCACAAATAGTTTTCTATGTAACTATTACCATAGAAATCCCGTTATTACCTCGAAAGGTGCTAGCCCCTTCGGATAATCACTCTAACTTCTCAAGGCTTGGTGTGACCATGTAGGTCCACCGTGGATTAGCCGTGAGTAGGTTCTAGATGAATTCGGAAACCTGTCCGGAGGCCCAGACTATGGTAAACATCTAGCAATGTGCCATAGTCCCTAAACCACGATGAAGAAATACTTTATCGAACCCATTTCAGATATACGTACCATGCAGGTAAAGTCCCTCCATTGAGATATCCTAATCGAGTATGGATTCATGGAACGTCAAAATCCTAAACTCGATCTTCTACAGAATTGCGATCAATATGTCCGAAACTTGTCATCACAAACTTCTTTTGTAGACTAATAATAGACTCTTGCCAGAGATTCAGTTTTCTGACATTTATCGATGTTGTCTAGGAACTTGAATCCGGATGGAGTTAGCAGTACTCCCGATCCTATATTTCGAGTCAATGGATCCCCTCTGACCATCGTTCGTTTCCGCATATGAACAACGCATGACAAATAGGCTTTATTGTACGAAACATGATTAGTCTCGTACTTATAAATCGTATGAACCATACGCATCCATATCGGATCCGACTACAATGTCTCAGGTCAAAGGACTCATCGTGCACTGATATAACCAAACGATAAATCATGACTACAATGCTTTTCCAATGATTTGTCGTTATTCGGTCATGTTCAAAAAACAGTTCACCAACCGTTAATCCATACCAATGCCCAGTGACATGACTATCATCATCATCCGTAATATATAACTCATGATATCTTTCGGAAGCATCCGGTATGCCTATGTGTAATATAGTTGCCCAATTAATTGCTTGTAGGGAACCCTTTTCGATATTCATTTACCTATTAAATGAATCATCTGGACGATTCATATACATACTTTATTTTAAATGTATGACTGATAAAGGAAGCAATTTACATATAGAATTGAAGAACTCTTTCTCTATATTTATGATATATATGATACAAGACAAAATGCTCTGAAACCGACAACACGAATGGTTTCTAGGGCATACACTAAATACACTAACAGATTTGAATACTTCCTTACCTTTACAGATGATATGTCACGATATGGGTACTTGTATTTAATGAAATACAAATCTGAATCCTTGGAAAAAATTAGAGAATTCAAGAATGAAGTAGAAAATCAAACTGGAAAGATATTAAAATACTACGATTAGATTGTGGGGGTGAATACTTGAGTACAGAGTTTCAGGAGGGAGTTCTTAAAAAGAAATGGGATCATCTCACAATTGACTTCTCCTTATACACCCCAGCTTAATGGAGTGTCTGAAAGGAGAAATCGTACCTTATTGGATATGGTACGATCGATGGTGAGTTTTACAGACTTAACAATGTCTCTGTGGGGGGTACACTCTCCAGACCGCTGTGCACATCCTTAATAGGGTCCCGTCTAAAAATATCCTGAAAACACCGTATGAGATATGGTATGGAAAACGTTAAGTCTGAATTATATGAAGATTGGGGCTGCCAGCTTATGTTAATTGGTTAAATCTGATAAGCTGGATGTTAAATCCGAGAAGGGTCGGTTCATTGGATATCCTAAAGATAATTTAGGAGATTGCTTTTACTTCCCAATGATCAAAGAGTTTGGATCAGTGAGAAATGCATGCTTCCTCGAGAACGAGTTCTTGGAGGAAGGCGGCATTGGAAGAAATTTGAACTCAGGAAGAGTTCGAAGAGCCAAGAACCGAGATTGCTGAAGATGGAACGTCCACTCAGCGAACCTCAGTATCAGATACTATGGTTCCAGTATGAAAGTCTTCAGAATGTCGAAAACTCCAGAGAGATATGGGTTCCCACATGAGCAAGATTTTGAATCTGACTTAGTGGGAGTAGATAATCATGGTGAGATCCTAGAAGCTACGAAGAAGCAATACTGGTAGAGATCAGGAAAATGGCTGGAAGCGATGGATTCTAAGATAGAATCATGCATGCCAATCAAGTATGGTCGCTTGTGGATCCACCAGAGGGAATAGTTCCTATAGGTTGTAAATGGGTCTATAAGAGAAAAGTTGGCAAGGATGGGGAGGTAGAGACCTTCAAAGCTCGACTGGTGGTGAAAGGTTATACCAGAAACAAGGATTGGATTATGAGGAAACCTTCTGCCTGTAGCTATGATTAAATCCATCCGCATAATAATAGCCATCGCAGCATACCATGATTATGAAATTTGGCAGATGGATGTCAAAACAGCTTTCCTCAATGGGTTTTTGAGGGAAAACATCTATATGGAACAACCGATAGGTTTTGTATCCCCTGCTGAAAGACATAAGGTATGCAAATTGCATCGATCCATTTATGGATTGAAGCAAGCTTCAAGAAGCTGGAACATTCGATTTGACGACATAATCAAATCGTTTGGTTTTGTCAAGAATCCAGATGAGCCCTGTGTATACAAATGGGTTAAAGATCATGCATCATGTTTTCAATTATATGTAGATGACATACTTTTGATGGGAAATGATATAGGCATGATGACAGAGGTTAAGGTTTGGTTGTCCAAAACCTCTCGATGAAAGACTTAGGAGAAGCGACATATGTCCTTGGTATTCGTGTCTATAGAGATAGAACGAAAAGGGTAATGGATTATCCCAAAAATTGTACATAGAGAAAATGCTAAAAGTTTAGCATGGAGAACCTAAGAGAGGTCTTTGCCCTTCACTCACGGTCTTCATCTTTCTAAGGAGATGGGTCCAAAGACCGATGAAGAGCGGTAGCGGATGCGTAATGTGCCTTATGCATCTGTCGTAGGTAGCTTATGTATGCAATGCTATGTACAAGACCTAATATAGCTTATGCTATAAGTGTTACGAGCAGATATCAGTCAAACCTAGGGGAGAAACATTGGTCGGTTGTAAAATCGATCCTTAAGTACTTAAGAAGAACTAAGGATCTAGTTCTAAGTTATAGAGTGTTCCGAGTTAAACATTCAAGGATACTCAGATTCTGATTTCCAATCAGATATTTATGATAGAAAGTCCACGTTAGGGTACATTTTTATATGAATGGAGGTGTTGTAGTGGAAAAGTTCCAAACAGACAACCACAGCGACTCCACTACAGAAGTTGAGTACATTACTGCTTCGGAAGCAGCGAAGGAGGCGTGTTGGATGCGAAAGTTCGTAATTGAAATTGGTGTGTTTCGAACATGGCTTACCCGAGAAGCATGTTCGTGACAATACTGGAGGTATTGCACAGGCAAAGGAACCAAGGGCACACCAAAAATCCAAACACATTCAGCTAAGTATCACATTTTGAGAGAATTCGTTGGAGCTGGAGAGATTTTGATTCTGAAGACTCTTCAGCAGAAAATGTAGCTGATCCCATGACTAAGGCGATGACACTGAAGCAATTGGACCATCATCTTGAGAAGATGGGTATGAGATACAACATCGAATGGCTTTAGTGCAAGTGGGGGTTTGTTAGTGTATATTAGTGTATGCCCTAGAAACCATTCGTGTTGTCGGTTTCAGAGCATTTTGTCTTGTATCTATATATATCATAAATAACAGAAGAAGAGTTCTTCAATTCATATATGTAAATTGCTTCATTTATTCAGTCATGCATTTAAATAAAGTATGTATATAAATTTCTAGATGATTCATTTAATAGGTAAATGAATTATCGAAAAGGGTTCCCTACGGAATCAATATAAATTTGGGCAACTATATTGCATAGTAGGCATACGGATGCTTCCGAAAGATATCATGAGTTGATATAAGTACGGATGACGATGATAATCATGTCACTGGGGCATTGGTATGGATTAACGATTGGTGAACTATTTCGAACGTGACCGAATAACGACAAATCACTTGGAAAAGCATGTAGTCAATGATTATATTTGGTTATATCAGTGTACAATGTAGTCCTTGACCTGAGACATTGTATTCGGATCCGATATGGATGCGTATGGTTCATACGGTGTATAAGTATGATGAGACTAATCAGTTGCATACAAGTAAAGCCTATTTGGTCATGCGTTGTTCATATGCAGAAACGAACGATGGTCAAGAGGGGATCCATTGACTCGGAAATATAGGCTGGGAGTACCGCTGACTCAGAGTTGAGTCCTAGACAGAACATCGATAAATGCGAAAAACTGAATCTCTGGCCAGAGGCTATTATAGTCATGCAAAAGTAAGTTTGTGATGACAAGTTCCGGACCTAGTGATCGACATTCGGTAGAAGATCGAGTTTAGGATTTTGACGTTCCATGAATCCATACTCGATTAGGACATCTCAATGGAGGGACTTTACTGCATGGGACGTATGATCTGAATGGGTTTGATGAGTATTCTTCATCGTGTGGTTAGGGATATGGCACATTGCTAGATGTTTAACCATAGTCGGTGGGCCTCGGACAAGTTTTCGGATTCATCCAGAATGGCACACGGCTAATCCACGGTGGATACATGGTCACACCAATAGCCTGAGAAGTTAGAGAAGGATGAGGAGAGAAATGAGTATTCGAAGAGGGCTAGCACTTCCAAGGGTAATAACAGGATTTCTATAGTGATAGTTACATAGAAATCATTTATGACATTAAGGGTTAAAATGGTCAATCAATAATTAATTATATTTAATTATTATATCTTAAAGTTTTAAGATTAATGAGATGAACAAAAATAACCTTTTAATAGTTAAAGGGTAAAAAGGGGTAAATTTTTTGGGTTGTTAATGTAAACTAGTTTAGTTTACATGGGCCCTTGAATAATTTTGATTATTCAAAGGGTAGCATATTAAATTCGTGGGGTCCTTTATAAAATAAGATTTTATTGGGCTGGAAGTGAAAAATAAATAATTACAATATTGCCCAAGTATTATAAGTGCAAAAGGTTGCATTTTTGTTCATTCTTGACTAGTTGACAAAAACACAACCCAAAGCTCTCTCCAAACCCAAGGCCACTCTCTAATCTCTCAAGGTGGTGTTAAAGTGTGGAGGTTTCATCCTTTTGAAGCTAATCTTCATCAATCCAAAGCAAAGAGTAGGTAGAATCCCTTTTCCAAGCCTTGTTTGAAAACCGGTTTTAGAATCCATGCTTTCATGCTTTCATTCTCATCTCCACCACTTTCATGCATGCGATTCTTTCAACCTGCATGTTCCCCACAAGGTGCGGCCCTCCAAAGATCATGTGACACTACTATACCCTTTGTGATCACGTCGCTTCCTTCTTGTTCCCCTTGACTTTCTCTTGCGTAGGAGCAGAGTCGTTAATATACTCCTTGAAATGCCCCTCCTTAATAAGCTCTTCGATTGCCAGCTGACAGCTCAACATCCTCATGTGTAATGCCCGTTATCCTGATAGAAGCGACAATACTTTATTATTTCTAGCTGACACGGGAGTTTTCATGGGCTCAGGCTCTCAAGCAGGCTGGCTTCTTCTGATTTGTCAAGAATAGCCGATATACATGCATTTAGAGGTGTATATTGATCTCTGTCGTGATTACGACGAGGGACGGCAGCATAGGACTTTTGGGCTCGTAGCAAGGTTTCTTTCTTTCGCTAATCGTCAGCGGCCCCTCTGCGATCAGCTAATCTGTTTCCCCCGACCAAGCGTACTGCCTGAAGCGCCGGGGTGCGATGGCAGAGTGCCGCCAATGAATTTCTATTCGGATGTACTTCTTTGCAAGGTTATAGAATTCGGGAGTGAGGGAAACATCGTCCTCAGCTGTAATTCTTTCCACAGGTCGGTTTGTGGACGAATCCTGTATGATGAGAGTCCGAACAGACTCTTCGGGAGTATGAGCCACCTTGTGAGTTCTCTGTGGAAACGGTCGATGTAGGACTGGAGGGATTCATCCCTTTCTGCCTTATATTACTGAGGTAGCTCAAAGGCATCGAGAACTTTTGATTTTGCTTGAAAATGCCTTAGAATGTCGCGCTAAATGAGGCCACGAACTGATCGATCGCTAGGAGTGACCTGAACCACCGTTTGGCATGAGAGGTTAAAGTCACGGCAAACAACGACATTTTGCTAGATCTGAGACCTGGTGTGAAGCTCCATCAGGTCATTGAATTCATATACTGTGGATAAGAATTTCCATCAAATGCTCACATGTCGGGCATCCTGAATCTTGATGGAAGTGGAGAGACTAGCACTTCGGGGAGAGAAGGGGGACGCAGACATGACCTGCCCTTGCTCATTTTGCTGAGCTCTTAGTAGATCTAGAGCTCGCTGTAGCTCCTCAATTTGTGGCAATGGAGCCACTTGGGGATTACTTTCACCCACGCGAGTTCGACCCTCGCAATTACGGTTGAGGGAAAGTCCGAGGTTGGGTTCCTCCTGCCTCAGCTGGCGTAGTTCAACACACTCTCGACACATGCTAGCTAGAGCCATGTGATGGTGATGAACAGTGTGAGGTATTTTCAAGACCTTCGCGGTGGTGGTACGAACCGCCCCACGAAGCGTGGGAACCTCTTACACGATGACGATCGGGATCATTTTGCTGGCGTTGTGATAAGAATTGTCCCGCCAGCACTTTTACTAGGGTGTACTTGCGACGTGGCATGGGACAGCTTGGGCTGTGTCTTCACCGAGCCTTAACAAAAACTGGTATTTTACTGGGATGCAGTCGATGTTCGCAGGCTTTTGGAGCCCGTTAGGCCCATTTTTGCCACTTGCTTCCCTTTCGTCGATGCGCTACAGGCTCGTGGCATGGGCTATTCCACTTTGTTGCGCTTTCGCATGACCTGTAGGCGTTTTTGGCGGTTGTACCGCCCCAGCTGATTTGGATGGCACGGCTTGGTCCAAACGGTCCAACTGTTAGTGTATATTAGTGTATGCCTAGAAACCATCGGTGTGTCGGTTTCAGAGCATTTTGTCTTGTATCTATATATCATAAATAATAGAAGAAAGAGTTCTTCAATTCTATATGTAAATTGCTTCCTTATTAGTCATGCATTTAAAATAAAGTAGTATATGAATCGTCTAGATGATTCATTTAATAGGTAAATGAATTATCAAAAAGGGTTCCTACGGAAGCAATATAAATTGGGCAACTATATTGCACAGTAGGCATACCGGATGCTTCGAAAGAATATCATGAGTTGATATAAGTATGGATGGACGTCGATAGTCATGTCACTGGGGCTTGGTATGGATTAACGGTTGGTGAACTGTTTTCGAACGTGAGAATAACGACAAATCACTGGAAAAGCATGTAGTCAATGATTTATCGTTTGGTTATATCAGTGCACGAGTAGTCCTTTGACCTGAGACATGTAGTCTGATCCGATATGGTGCGTATGGTTCATGCGGTGTATAAGTACGAGACTAATCATGTTTCGTACAATAAAGCCTATTTGGTCATGCGTTGTTCATATGCGGAAACGAACGATGGTCAAGAGGGGATCCATTGACTCAAAAATATAGGATCGGGAGTACCGGACTCCATTCGGATTCGAGTTCCTAGACAAACATCGATAAATGTCAGAAAACTGAATCTCTGGGCAGAGTCTATATTAGTCATACAAAAGTAAGTTTGTGATGACAAGTTTCGACAATATTGATCGACAACGGTAGAAGATCGAGTTTAGGATTTTGACGTTCCATGAAATCCATACTCGATTAGGTAATCTCAATGGAGGGACTTTACCTACATGGTACGTATGATCGAAATGGGTTCGATGAAGTATTTTTTCATTGTGGTTAGGGACTATGACACATGCTAGATGTTTACATAGTCGTTGGGCCTCCGGACAGGTTTCCGGATTCATCCAGAAACGGCTCACGGCTAATCCACGGTATAGACCTACTGGTCACACCAATAGCCTTGAGAAGTTAGAGAAGGGTGAGAGAGAGAAATGATATCCGAAGAGGCTAGCACCTTCGAGGGTAATAACGGGATTTCTATAGTAATAGTTACATGAAAAACATTTGTGACATTTTAAGGATTAAAATGGTCAAGCAAAATTTAATTATATTTAATGATTAATCTTAAAGTGTTAAGATTAAATCTAAAGTGTTAAGATTAAGAGATGAACAAAAATAACCTTTTATAGAAAGGGTAAAAGGTAACTTTATGGGTTGTCATTGTAAACTAGTTTAGTTACATGGGCTCTTGAATAATATTGATTATTCAAAGGGTAGCATAATAAATTCGTGGGGTCCCTTTAAAATAAGAGTTTTATTGGGTTTGAAGTGAAAAAATAAATAATTGCAAAACTTGCCCAAGTCTAATAAATGCAAAGGTTGCATTTTTGTTCATAACACACATTGTTCACTCAAAGCAAAACCAAAACTCTCTCTAAAAGCCACGACCACTCTCTAAACCTCTCAAGGTGGTGTTAAAGTGTGGAGGTCTCATTACTTGAGGCTAATCTCATCAATCAAAGCAAAGGAGTAGGTATAATCTCTTTTCCAAGCTTTGTGTTTTTAAAACCGTTTTCTTGAATCCATTTTTTGCTTTCTTCTCCATTTCCACCTCTTCATGCATGCATGTTGTTCTTTCAAAATCCTCCCTAGCTAAAGTACTAAATGGTCCACACACATGTATGTATGAGTTCTAAAAGTTCTTAGCTCGCTGCTCCTTTACTCTTAAAGGGAGACGGTCATCTTTCCTTGAGACATGATTCACAGGTTGGATAGGGTTCAGAAACAATGAGTTTAGGATCCACTTTCTCCAAGCTGTATTAATCTTCTCTCTCCTATATGACCCATCTATGATGCCATAGAATTTTAGGATTTATTTAGATCGAGTTTTTATTAGAAATGGTATTGATTGAAGCATAGTCATTCAATTCTAAGACTATACAAACCATTTGTATTCCAAGCTTTACAACTAAAACATTTCCAAAATGTATTGAACATTCATTTCCATTAAACAGTACATAATAACCTGCCTTACACAAAGCAGAAATAGAAATGATGTTTCTTGTTGGCCTTTTCAAAGTACAATACTTTAAACAAATCAAAACATGTCTTGAAGGTAGTCTTAGTGGAGCAAGTCCCCATGGCTCGGCTGCACCTCGTGCCCCATTTGCACATCCTCAAAATGATCTCGCCCTTTGTCACCTCAGAAACATTCTGAAGTACCGCAAAGACATACAAACATGAGATGTTGCTGCTGAATCTAAATCAGGAATGACTATCTGAATTAACACGTAATTCTATCAATCATGAGACATTGGTTCGTACCTGCTTTTCCTTTGCCTTTCTTCAGACTGTTCAGGTATTGAGGACAGTTCCTCTTCCAATGTCCATCTTTTCACAGTGGAAACATTTCCCTTGATTGGCCTTCTTGCCTTTGCCACTGGCTTCTTGAAGCTCTTATTCTTGGGTCCAACTTTTGGACCTCTCTTTTGTAGCACTTGGGCTTTTTATTGGCCTGCTAGTGGAGGCGGCAAAGACATCCTCATGTCCTTTCCTTTTCACATTCTGCGTGAAATTCTTTAAGCTCATTTAGCAGTTCAGAGAGGTTTCTCTTAAATCCTATTGAGATTGTAGTTAGTTATAAACGGTTTATAATTGGAGGAAGGGATTGTAGAATCAAATTCATTTGAGGCGGTCTGGCATGACCACCCCATATCCATCCAGTCGATCTAATCCATTGATCATTTTAAGAGTATGATCAGCTGGAGGTTCCGTTCCCTCAACTTCATGCTAAAGAGGGATGCACACATTCATACTCAACCACTCTTTGATTTTCGCTATACAAATCTTGTAGAGCTGATGAGGATATCATAAGCATTTGAAACCTCTTCATGCTTAGTTTGAAGTTCTCTATTCATGGAGGCTAACATGTAAATTTAGCCCTCCTGCTATCCTCTCTTCCTTTTCAAGAGCATCAAGCTCAGTTGTGGAGCATCCGGTCAATATCAAGTGGAAGAGGTGCATCCAGGACATAGGCAATTCTTTCAAAACTAGAACAATTGTAAGATTCTTAGCCAATTTTTAGGTTGGATCCGGTTAACATGTTATTGCCATTATCCTTAGGAGGACATTGTTGGCCATTTTTCGATTATTTAACAAAGATGAAAATGCAAAGAAAAGTAATTTATTAGTGTCTTGTAATCTTTAAACTTTTAATGCATAATCAATTAGCTCCACTATTTTATTCGACGTCCTACACTCCCTTAAATAGGAGCAGGAAATTTCATTGGATTAAATTTCTAGTGGGGAATCAATTTCTTATCAAATTCAAATTAACCTCACATAATAGAATTCTTGGTTATAATGTCTAATAAGTAGGAAACTCTTTTCCTTTTATATCATTATAAGGTTTGATTCATATTCCTTGTCCTAGCTTCGGATACCTCACTAATAGAATTCTAGGTACCCTAGGCTAGTTAAAATCCGAACCATTGTGCTTTCTTAGGATGGCACTTTTCATCATGTCCTACATAATATAATTCTGGTCAAGGTGAAAAATCCATCCAAGAACAGATCAACTAATTCTATGATATAAAGATTATATCCCTCACATAATAGAAATCTTGGATATTAAAATTATATCAAAGAATTTAGTATCCCATAATGGAGACTTGGATTTAATAATTTTAAATTGGGGAGATTTAGGTTAACTTTTAGTTAATTTATTTTAGCATGCATGTTTAATTAACAATTCATACATATCACATATATGCATAAATTAAAGCGGGTGGGTTGACCATGGGGCTTTTCGCAAAATACATCCTAAAGGCAAAACTATTACCCTAATACTATATCTTCGATTGGATCATCATCGGATGCTCTTCGGTTCCCGTTAGCGATTCCATTACATATGGATTTAGGCACATAGGCCCGATTAAAATAAATAAGTAAAATTTAATTATTACAAGCCATTTAATAAAAGAATATTACAAACACTTTTGAATATTTTGAAAACCAAATGGGCCCATGATCAACTCTCAATCTAATATCATCATCACATAAATAAATATTAAACATTCATACCAAAATTAATAAACAATTATTAAAGGCATGAAGATAAATATATAAATATAGCTCATATATTATAGAATTGTATATATATCATGCGGTAATTTAATTATAATTTTGGGTGATGCAACAATTACACATTTTATAGGAATAATTACACAAACACTTTTGAATATTCCACCCAAAGATATATTATTTAACATTATCATCATTTCAATATTTTAAAAAGTCATGCATGGCATAGATAAATGAGTATTACTCCAAGAGTATCATTCTATAACACAAGTTACTTTTAACTAAAGTAATAATTTTATGACACATTTGTCTTCTCAAGACAATCATGTCATCTTGCTCATCAATTTTTGATACGATCAAACAACCAAATTATACATTCAAAAATATAGAATTTATGTCACGCAATGATGCATTATTATAGATAATTAATCAAATTAAATATCCTACATTAAAAATTACCACCCTCATATATAATATCATAATTCAATATGAATGAATAATCCATACTTTATGCTAACATCAAATTCCACCACTAAACCACTTGCAACATTTCATACACTTCATGCAAAAATATACTTTAATCAAATAAAGGATAACACTTTTAGCATGTCAAAGCATAAATCATTTAATCAAAGTCATGGAAATGAACATGCATGAACTTTTTCTAAATAATCATCATGCAACAACCATCCAAGCATACATTTCGAGCCCTTTATGGAACAACTTCAAAACACATTACAAACTTATTTATTAAAAAACAGAATCAAATGAACAAAGAACATGCATGGCCGAATCTAGCAAGAGATATTCTATGCACATTATCAAGGCATGCATAACACTTTTGTCACCATAAATATATATATTTATAAATTAAACATATAATGATTCTTGCATGCTTCAAATTAAAAATTAAACATCTTTTACATTTATGTTACTGGCGCGAATCTGATTTCCAATGAAAAATAATAAACATTTCATTATCATATTACTAGGCCAAAACAAGAATGCATGTTCACTTTCATACATGATTAACACAAGAACACTTGGAAAATGTCATTTTTGCTTATAATCATGACATGCAAGGAGCTTTTAGCTCTGATACATATTGAAAGAATCAGCCTGCATGAAGAGGGGTGAGAGTGGAGAATGAAAGCAGAAAGTATGGATTCTAAAACCAGTTTTCAAACAAGGCTTGGAAAAGGGATTCTACCTACTCCTTTGCTTTGGATTGATGAAGATTGCTTCAAAGGATGAAACCTCCACACTTTACACCAACTTGGAGATTAGAGAGCGGCCTGGGTTTGAGAGAGAGTTTGGTTTTTGTTTTTTGAACTAGTCAAGAAATGAACAAAAGGCAACCTTTTGCAACTTATATACATTGGGCATTATTGCAATTATTTATTTTCACTTCCAAGCCCAATAAAATCTTATTTATAAAGGGACCCCACGAATTTAATATGCTACCCTTTGAATAATCAAAATTATTCAGGGCCATGAAACTAAACTAGTTTACATTAACAACCAAAAATTTACCCTTGTTACCCTTTAACTATTAAAAGGATATTTTTGTTCATCTCATTAATCTTAACATGTTAAGATAAATAACTAAATATAATTAATATTGCTTGACCATGTTGAACCTTAAAATGTCACAAATGATTCTATGTAACACTATACAAGAAATCCCGTTATTACCCTCGGAAGAGGTGTTAGCCTCTCTCGGATATCATTTCTCGTACTCTCCTTCTCTAATCTCTCAAGGCTATTGGTGTGACCATGTAGATTCCACCATGGATTAGCCGTGCGCAGTTCTGATGAATCCGAAAAACTTGTCCAAAGGCCAACGACTATGGTAAACATCTAGCAATGTGCCAATAGTCCCTAAACCAACGATGAAGAAATACTTCATCAAACCCATTTCAGATCATACGTACCACACAGGTAAAGTCCCTCCATTGAGAATCCTAAGGAGTATGGATTCATGGAACGTCAAAATCTAAACTCGATCTTCTACGAAATTGTCGACAATATGTCTGGAACTTGTCATCAACTACTTTACTTTTGTATGACTAATAATAGACTCTGCCCAGGATTCAGTTTTCGAATTTATCGATGTTCGTCTAGGAACTCGAATCCGGATGGAGTCAGCGGTACTCCCGATCCTATATTTCGAGTCAATGGATCCCCTCTTGACCATCGTTCGTTTCCGCATATGAACAACGTATGACCAAATAGGCTTTATTGTACGAAACATGATTAGTCTCGTACTTATACACCGTGTGAACCATACGCATCCATATCGGATCCGACTACAATGTCTCAGGTCAAAGGACTACATCGTACACTGATATAACCAAACGATAAATCATTGACTACATGCTTTTCTAGGTGATTTGTCGTTATTTGCTCACGTTCGAAAAACAGTTCACCAACCGTTAATCCATACCAATGCCCCAGTGACATGACTATCATCGTCATCTGTACTTATATCAACTCATGATATCTTTCGGAAGCATCCAGTATGCCTACTGTGCAATATAGTTACCCAAATTTATATTGCTTCCGTAGGGAACCCTTTTCGATAATTCATTTACCTATTAAATGAATCATCTGGACGATTCATATACATACTTTATTTTAAATGCATGACTGAATAAAGGAAGCAATTTACATATATGAATTGAAGAACTCTTTCTTCTATTATTTATGATATATATAGATACAAGACAAAATGCTCTGAAACCGACAACACGAATGGTTTCTAGGGCATACACTAATATACACTAACAGAGGTGCCCAAGAAAGATATGCTCGCGAGGCTCATCAGGACCCAATCAGTGTGATGAGCACGTCACAGCGACAACAAAAGGTTCGCAAGGAGGAGCCAATTACCTTCTCCGAAAAGGATGCAACCCATCTGCATCATCCCCACGACGACGCACTTGTGATTACACCCATCATAGGGCACCATAATGTCCGCAGGATGCTATGGACAATGGAAGCGCTGTGAACATCCTGTTCTAGACCGCTTTCGAAAGAATGAACTTGGACGAGGCCGACCTGAAGCCTGCCTCGATCCCTTTATATGGTTTTACAGGTGACTACCTGATCCCCAAAGAAACGATCCAACTTCCAGTCATGCTGGCGACTATGACGAAGTGACTAAGGTTACTGAATTCTTGGTCATGGATTGCCCATCTGCCTTTAATGGAATTCTGGGGTGACCTCTACTAAGACACTTCAAGGCAGTCACTTTGGTATACCATCTCAAGATGAAGTTCCCCACCCTGACAGGGATAGGAGAAGTTAGCGGATCTCAGAGCGCATCTCACGACTGTTACATAAAAGCAGTGAAAATGGCATGCAAAGGGAAGGGTATCTAGCGTGGCATTCCCCGCCAGACTATGGCGATCAGGCGAATCAAGCCACAGCCAGGTCCAGCCGAGAATAATATGGACCCTCGAATTCAAGATAGCCCTTCCAGTGGGCCAGTTGAGGATTTGTCCGAAGTGTCGATCGACCAGGAGGAACCGAGCCGAGTATTAAGGATTGGGAGTAATCTCAACCCCCAGCTCGCATCTGAACTGATCAGCTTCCTGAAAGAAAATATCAATGTGTTCGCCTGGTTGCACGCAGATATGATCGGGATCAGCCCTTATATCATCTGCCATGCGTTGAACATCAACAGCGAAGCCAAGCTAGTTCGCCAAAAAAGAAGGGCGATGGATCCGGAGTGATATGCAGCCTTAAAGCTAATGGTGGATAACCTCCCTCGAAACGGGTCCATCAGAGAAGCACTCTACCCGACCTAGGTTGCCAACCCGGTTCTGGTAAAGAAGCTCAATGGCAAGTGGTGAACCTGTGTCAACTTCAGCGACCTTAACAAAACATTCCCTAAGGATAGCTTCCCCCTGCCAAGAATCGACCAGCTCGTGGATGCCACCTCGGGGCACGAGCTGCTAAGTTTTATGGATGCGTACTCGAGGTACAATCAAATTTTGATGTACACGCCGGACAAAGAGCATACATCCTTTATTACAGATCGAGGACTGTACTGCTATAGAGTTATGCCCTTCAGCCTCAAGAATGCTGGTGTGACCTACTAGCGATTGGTTAACCGGATGTTCTCCTACCAGATCGGTAAGTCAATGGTATGTAGATGACATGCTGGTCAAATCACATGTCGCTTCAAATCACATAGCACATCTCACTGAGATGTTTGACATCCTCCGACTATACAAAATGAAGCTGAATCCTCTCAAGTGTTCGTTCAGAGTATCTTCAGGAAAATTCCTAGGGTACATAGTTAACCAGCGGGGAATAGAAATCAACCCCTAGAAAATTCAAGCTCTCCTCGATATGGAAAGCCCTACCAGCAAAAAGCAGGTCGTAAGCCTTAATGGGCGAATAGCGGCGCTGAGTCACTTCATATCGAGGCTAACAGATCACTGTTTACCATTCTTCAATGTTTTGAAGGCCAATAAGAAGTTCGAGTGGACTCCCGAGTGCGAACAGGCGTTCCAAAGTATAAAAGAACACCTCGGGAAGCCACCTCTCCTGTCCAAGCCTCTTCCGCAAGAGATCCTACTCCTGTACCTATCCATCTCCCAGTTCGCGGTTAGTGCAGCCTTAGTTTTGGAAGAGGAAATGGTCAATAGCCAGTATACTACGCGAGCAAGCGTTGTTGGATGCCAAGATGCAGTATCTGAAAATGGAACGATTAGCCTATGCCCTGCTGATCGCTTCCAAAAGGCTGGGACCTTACTTCCACGCCCATACTATCCATGTAATGACTAACTACCCGCTCAGGCAAGTCCTCCAGAAACCTGAGGCATCGGGTAAATTGCTTAAATGGGCCATGGAATTGAGTGAGTTCGATCTGAAGTACAAGCCAAGATCGACTATCAAAGGGCAGGCTGTTGCTGACTTCATCTTAGAATTTTTCTATCTTCCAAGTGAGTCGGAGCAACAGCCCAGCGAAGCCATCCAGGAAACTACTCAGAATCTGTCGACCTGAAGCCTCTACGTCGATGGATCATCGAACAGAAAGAGGGCCGGTGCAGGTCTTCTCCTTTTGAGTCTCGAGGGGGCTCGCGTTCACGGTATTCTCTGGTTCGAATTTAAGGCAACCAACAATGAGGCCGAGTATGAAGCTCTGCTCGCTGGATTACGATTGGCTAGAGAAATGGGCGTAACCAAGATCACATCTATAGCGACTCCATGCTAGTCGTTAACCAGATCTTAGAAGAGTATCAAGCCAAGGAAGAAAATATAATCCGCTATCAGAAGAAAGCTAAGGCCGCACTCGAGCCATTCAAGCACTTCGCGATCACCCAGATTCCTAAAGATAGCAACTCTATGGCAGACGCCTTAGTGAGGATCGCCTCATCGTTGGACTTAGAAGCACCGGATAGCATTCTTGTTCGATTTATCGAGGCCCCTAGTATCAGCCCAGTCGAATAGGCCGTGAATGCAACAGAATCAGATTCCTGGATGACTCCCATTTTTCAATACCTCAAGGATGGAACCTTGCCTGACGACAAGGTTGAGACAAGGGTTCTGCGAACAAGATCTGCTCATTACACCCTCATCAGGGACCAGCTATACAAGCGAGGGTTTAGTGCCCCTCTCCTCCGATGTGTAACCAACGAAGAAGCAAAGTACATCATGAGGGAAATACATGAAGGGATCTGTGGTAATCACACCACCGCACGATCTCTTGCGAACAAGGTTGTTCGTCAAGGGTACTATTGGCCTCAAATCCAAGATAACACCTACAACTTTGTCAAGAGGTATGACAACTGTCAGCGGTTCGCGAACGTACCGCGAGCTCCTTTCGACGAGCTAATAACAATGACCAGCCCCTAGCCATTTTCCATGTGGGGAATTGATCTCATCGAACCCATGCCAGTCAGTAAAGGGGGAGTCAAATATGTCATGGTCGTAGTGGATTACTTCACCAAGTGGGTGGAAGCCTAACCGCTAGCCGCGATCACGACCAGAAAGATCAAAGACTTCGTTTTCAATAATATTATGTGCCGCTACGGAATTCCTCATACCCTCATCTCGAATAATGGAAAATAGTTCAACAACGAGGAGTTCAAGCAGTTTTGCGGCCAGTTGGGCATCCATAAAAAATTCGCCTCAGTCGCAAGACCGCAAGCAAATGATCAAGTTGAAGCTGTCAACAAGACCATCAAGCACACTCTAAAAGCCAAACTCGACAAGGCCAAAGGGAATTGGGCTGACGACCTCCCCAAAGTCCTATAGGCGTACAGGACAACTCTGAGAACCTCTATCTCAGAAACCCTTTTTTCGCTAGCATATGGTTGTGAAGCGATGATCCCTGTGGAGGTAGGAACTGGTTCGCTACGGAGGGACTTGTACAATGAAGTCGACAACAAAGCACTCATGCGAGCAAGTCTTGACCTTGTTGAAAAACATCACAGCAAGGCTTCGCTAAGGATAGCAGCCTATCAACAACGCGCGAAGAAGTTCTTCGATTCCAAGGTCAGATGAAGAGACTTCCAGGTCGGCGACCTTGTGTTAAAAGAAGTTCTTCTCGGCACTAGGGAACCAAGTGCGGGAGTGTTTGGACCGAACTAGGAAGGTCCATACCGCATCGACAAAGTGATAAGACTGGGGACTTATCATCTCGCAAGGCTGAATGGTTCCAAAGTACCTCGAGCTTGGAATGCTGGGCACCTTCGACCATACTATCCGTAATTCCGAACTCAGTTTTCCCTGTAAATTAATTTTTGATCTTTGTAAATTATTTCCCTATAAAGTATTATTTTGTTAGCTTGTAACAGTCTTTGCATGTAATCTTGTTCATATAAATGTGTTATCATGTTCGCATAGACTTGTTCCAATATTTCAGACAATGTAAACTCCTGTATAATAAAGCGAACAGAAATTGTAAAAGCAAAATGTATTTCGTTAATGCAAAGAGTACAACAGGCAAAATGATAAGACTATTAGCCCTAATCTGACTCCTCGAGGACTAACCTCATCGTCCTAAGGCTGGTCAGCTGGGGGCTTCTCTGAGGCATGTCCCGAACCCTCTGTCTGATTGGATTTTCGGGCGGTTGCCGCCACATCATCCTCCCGCACCATGGACAACAGAGTTTCCCACTAGTCCTCCAGGAGGTCAGACATATCAAGTAGCCTTCTCCTCGACCTCTGCTGCCTGCCTCTGCATCTCTTCGGTCAGGGAAGCAACCTTTCCCTGACTTATCTTAAGTTCGGCCTCGAGAGCTTGCCTTTGCTTCTCGAAGGCATCCCTTTCTTGATCTACTCGCCATGCCCGCAGAGAGGTCGCTTTGAGCTCCTGGTCCTTCTCTCCGACCTCCTTGGAGAGTCTGGCTATGGTCCTTTGAAGCTCTCTCATTTCCTTTCCATGCTTCTCGAGCTCAACTTTTTGGAAGTCTATCGTGCGAAGAGCCGCATTTCTTTCGTTTAGGTATCAGTTTCCCGACTCAGAGGATAGGTTTCTTTCCTCTTCGACGGCTTCCAGGCTTCGCTTGAGTTGTGCGTTCTCTTCCTTTAGTGCGACCTGTCCCTTTGCAGCTCCCAGCCGAACCTTCTCCAGGGACAGTTGCATGGAAAGCAGGGCCTGCGAACGAGAAAAAATAGCGAGTTAAGTTTATCAAAATGAACTAAGGGAAGTCCTCGCCAAGGATAGTTCGTTTACCTTGCTTAAGTGCTGGAGGGTGTGGACATTGGGTCCACATCGTTGGAACCTAAGAACTGCTCAAATGCTTCTGAGAGTCCACACTCCGGCAAAGTGTAGACTATCATCTGCAGGTACTCTGGCAGGTTCCCCAGCGAGTCTAGCACTAGAGTTCCCTTCTTCGTGCCTTCCGCAGGGGGTGTGTCACCCATCGGTTCCTTACCCGACCTCTTCCCAACGTCTGGCTGCGACCCCATGGGTTCATCACCCTCGGATTCAGTCTCTGACTCTTCGACCTGGATTTGCCTTCTCTTCTACTTTGCTCGTTGAGCCGTTGTCTTTAGCCTCGGGCGAGTGGCCGATGGCTGAAAAGCCTTCACTGTTCGGAGTGGTACGTCCTCTAAAGTCCCAGCAGGTTGCACCTGGGCACCCGATGTGGCACCTTTAACCGGGGGATCGGCAGGAGCCACATCGGTCGTCTTGGTGGTCTTTGATCGCGAGAAGTTGAATTGCCTTCGTCGCATCGGTTCTGGCACCTTTGGAGGCATGGTCGCTGCACACAAGTATCGTTAGCAAAAATATTTCATTTCACGACCAGAAAAGAGTCAGTTAGCAAGACTTACTCAGTGGGGGTTTCTAAAGAAGCGTTCGCATTGAAGAAACCGTATTTTTGTAAATTCGCGGTCGTCAAGAGCTTCTTTGCGTCACGACTAGCCTCGGGTAGGAAACCGAAAGATACGATCATATCCCCTCGGCAATAGAAGGTCACCTGGACAAGTAATAAGAATCCTTGTCCTTGCTCTTTTTCAAGTAATACGAGCAGCCGAGCTCCGTCACGGTTAACTAGCCTAGCCCGTTCTCACAACACGCGATGTACATGGCAACAGCAACAACATACACGTTCGGAGTGAGCTGCATCAACGCTATCCCAAAGTAATCCAAGATCGACCTAACAAAAGGGTGGAAGGGGATCAATCCCCCACCCTTGATGATCTCCTTGGAGATCGTGGCCATCCCACTAGATGTGTATAGCAATGAGTGGGCCACGTCGAGGAAAACATCCACGTCAATACCATACTACTTTATCACCCTCTCGAGCTCTTCCCCGGTAAGTACCGTAGACCTCAAGAGTGATACTCGGAGCACCCTACGAGGACGAACCAGTTCCTTCCTCGGATCTGGTCGTTGAGGGGCCCATTCTACTGGTCTGCAAAAGCGACAAACATGAGGGTCATTTAGCCATCGTACGATGACATGGAAAGAAACTCCCTAAAACCTAGAGAAAACCCTAACAGCATGATTCGAGCCGCCATTCATGGCTCAAACCCGATATGAGCGTTCGTCTCCGATGAGTTACCGGAAGACTAATGCCATTTACCAACCACGGGAATAAGAAAATAAAAGCAAAGAAAGATTCTTACCTCTCGGAGTACGAAAATGGCTTCTGCTTTGAATATCGAAAAAACGCTGGTTTGGAAGGCAAAGACTCCAAGCTTGCGAAAATCTCTTGCTCTCTGTGAAAAAGACGAGTGTGGCGATATTGCCTGAGATTTGAGTTTTTATAGCATGAGAAACGACGTTTTTTTTTTCTCAGAATCAAAACTACATTTGGGCGGCAAAATTTCTCACCACTGATCATTACCACGTGTCGCAGATCAGTGAGGAAGAGTGAGCTTCACGATTAAAGAAAATCAAATCTTCATCTTTTCCGTTGAAAAACTCAAGCGACGGCACTCTCTCCCTCTCAGCATTAATTACGCCCTAATCTGCATTTAATGCTCTGATAAGGGTTGTCGTTTCAGCATGTCACACATTTAATGTTCTGATAAAGTGGTACCGTGTCAGCATACAACACATTTAATGCGCTTGGTTGGCACTTATCACGCACAGGACACGTCCGTCAGCACAAAAACTGATTCATTAAATGCACATGTACCAAAAGTATAGCAGATAATGCCTGACGAAGTCAGGTCGTTCATCCTTAACAAGCAATGGCCATACGAGGTTGTGTTCACAAAGAGTGCTACCTTGACCTATTTTCAAGCAGTTCGGAATCACCAAAATTTCCAGAAATCCTCCAATCGCGGCATGACTTATAGTTTCCAAGGTTCGATCCTCAAACCTTAAAAACTAGGGGACTTCTGTTATGCCCAAAAAATATAGGGCTGACGTAAGGTTCAGTCAGCTTGCAAAAGTCAAAACATGGGTACACCCACAGCCTACTTCTGTCAGAATAATGGGTGCGCGCCACACCAGCCAGAAGTTATGGTGATCCCACGTGTCCAATCCCTGCGCCAAATCGCGCAAATCACTCTAGAAGGTGGGCAATGTGACATAAAGAAGGATTTGCACAGATAATCCCACCAACTCACAGATCCAGTAATCATTAGCTCAATGCATCCCACTATAAATTGAGAGTTCCTCTCTCATTCAAGGGATTCGCTCATTTTTACTCTTGATTAACTATTATCTCTGTAATACAAAAGTATTCTCTTTCTTGTACTATCACTTGAAGGTCAGTTAGCTCATGTGACCTGACCTCTATCATTAATAATATAACAGTGGACGTAGGACTTGCTTCCTTAGCATCCGAACCACTTTAAAAACGCTTTTCTCATTGCATTTATCCTCTTTTCTTTATATTCACGTGTGTCTTCTGAGCCAGCTCAGCGTTTCACACGTGCATTTTGTTGGTGTCAAAATCACGCATCAACATAGAAGAGCTTCCATTATGTAGATTGATAAAATGCAGAAAACATATCACCAAGAGAATGTTGATCGAAAATCTGGTATTGATTTTCAAGCTTTACCTGCTAAAGATTTAGATAATATAGTCTTGAATGTCGCCAGACATGTATATTTTTTGACACTATTGATTTAAGATTTTCATTTGTAATATTTTTAATATTCTGATATTAATTTTTTTTTTTTTTTTTGAATTGTTTGAAATAAGGTCATGATGTTATGTTAGAAGTCGGGAATGGTGGCTAGCTTCAGAAGCCATGGTGTCAAATTTAGAGCAACAAAACGAAGTCATAAGCTCTGACAACCGTAAAATTGAAGAGGAGAAGAAGGTTTTGAAAGAGAAGTTAGATAAGGTTGAACATGATTTGAAACGTTGTGATGATGCACTTAAAAGTGTCGAACACAAAATTGGAATTCAACACGAAGAAAATGAACTCTCAAAAAAAAAAAAAAAAAGGAATTGTGTGAGGAGATTGCAAAGATAGAATCTTTAATTGTTTAGGCTGAAAAAGAAAAGGAAGAGGCTTGTGATATTGTGACATATATGTATGTGGCCACCAGGAAAGCCTGTGCAAATGCATTCAAATTGAAATATCCAAATAAAGACTCCGTGTTTTTAGAGAAAGTTGTGTTGAAGGAGGACCCTCTTCTTCTAGCAAAGTTTGTGTTACAGTCTGTAGAAATGAAAACGGTGTGTAACTGCTGTTTGTAATATTGAATGAACTTTTGATATGGTCTTTTTGGTACAATTACAAAAGCAGCAATAGATCTATCCTTGTATTTTGTTGAACATTTCTTTATAAACAATGTTTTTTAATTTCTCTCCTGATTCATCTTCTTGTTGCACCAATAAGATCTTGATTCCTTCTCTTGAAGTTACCCTTGATAGAGCAACGTATAACTATCCATGAGTAAATACCTGATGCTTCATGTATAACTCCACTATTTTCAAAGATTGGCCTTGGCTTTTATTGATTGTCATGCAAAATGCAACTACAATTGGCAGTTGTCTTCTTTTCAGTCTGAAGGGCCATCTTGCGTCGGCATTGGACATCACTATTCTTGGAATCACAACATTATGCCCAATATTTGATCATGTAATAATCTCTGCTTGTGTGCACCAATTCACTAGATGGGTTACAATTAATCTCGTGCCATTGCAAAGACCATCTGCTTGGTTCAAATTATGTAGCAACATAATTGGAACCTAAACTTTTAACTTTAATTCGTGTTTCAACATACCGGAGCATATCAAGGTGTTTAGAAACTCAATTAGGTATAGGATATCATCATCGTTTGACGTTCCTCCTGCTTTGCAAGTTGTATCCAAACTGTAGTATGTCTTCTCTTGTGACGACAACGTCTAAATAATATACTCATTTAGTTCATGAACTATGTCGTTTTTTGCTGGGGGCAGTTTATTAAAAGGACATTTCAAGTTTGCATTTAATTAAAAGGCTATCAAGTTTTAAAGTGTTAACTAAATAAACATATTATTGATTAAGGGTAATTAGTGCTTAATTAGGATTAATGAAGTATTATGTAATCTTTTTAAAATTATACTATATTCCCACAAACCCGAAATTGTTGCAAACAAACCCAAACACCTTCCCGCCATTAACGCATCTCTGCCTCTACATCTTCTTCTCTTCTTCTTAGCTTTGTCTACATCTTCTTCTTCCTCTGCATCTTCTTCTTCTTCCTCCTTCCTCTGCATCTTCTTCTTCTTCCTCCTTCCTCTATATCTTCTTATTCCTACGCCATTAACACTTTATTCTTCCTCCACCATTAACATCTTCTCCGCCAAAGATCCCCTTTCTCCTCCTCCTGACATTTCCTCTAAGTATGTGTATTTCCTTTTTACATTTCATATTTAGATTTACAAAGATTTAATAATGGATGGGGTTTGGGTTAGGATTTTGATTTTGATTTAGTTGTTTAGGTTATTGGGTTGTGTTTGATGTAATGCAAGTTGAAAGGAGTGAAATTTGTTGAAAATTTATTCTTGGTATGATGGAATCCATTGTAGGTGGAGATGATAGAAAATGTGTTCTGGGTATGATGGATCGCTTAAGCGATCTGGTATATCGCTTAAGCGATCTTGTAGGTCTGGTAATGTAGTAGATAGATCGCTTAAGTAATCAGGTATGCAGCAGATAGATCGCTTAAGCGATCTAGTAAAAGTCTAGTGTATGGGAGCAGATCGCTTAAGCGATCAGTAAATGGCATAAGATCGCTTAAGCGATCATGGTTGTTTATACTAGATCGCTTAAGCGATCAATTGTATCGCTTAAGTGATCCAGTATAAATAACCATGATCGCTTAAGCGATACAGCAGACCATTAAGCCACTCTACTGTGGCAGATTCTTTTAAAATATTTGAACCCTTAGTACAGCATTTATAATTTTTTTTTTTTTCTTCATTACAGGTAGTTAGCTATTATACACATGGGACAAGTTTGTTTTGGGTGTTGAATATTTTGGGTGAGTGGGTGGAGGGAGCACGTAGCTGGCAGTGGATTGGGAAGAGCAAAGAGCTATACCAATTGCTGTGACATAGGTTAGTTTTGATGCGTTGATTGATGAATAATTAGAAGAGGTAATTTGCGTTGCTCGCGTAGTGATATAGTTGTGAAGTATCTTTAAGCAGAGTTCCTGAAAATTATAAGTCCTCCTGTTATATAAAGTCGGATAAAAGTGTGAAGTATATATGATTGATGTGGCCGATAATGGTTGGAGGTCGATTTACGGGTTTCTCTTGTAGAAAAACCGTTCGAATTGGTTCAAGGAAGGGGATAACGAGGAGTAGGCGGAGATTTGCCTGTTTTAATTTGAACTACAAGGCCAATGATTTGTTAGTTGAAAAATCAAGAGTAGACGGTCAATTGGGTGGTGAGGAGGACACTGTAAAGAGGTTGGTGTAGTGGGGCAGAATGAAATTTGAGGAGAGGACCCCGTAGATGTTCCCACAGATGTAGAGATTCCTTTAAATACAGATTATGCAGAGGCGTAGTTGTGAGAGAAACACCATGGTCGTTTATGCAGGTTCAGAGAGGGCAGTAGAGGTAATAGTGAATCAGGTCAGTTTTTACAGATGGATCAGAGTTGTACATAGGGTATTTATTTGCAACAAAGAGGAAGTGGTGAAGAAGCTAAAACTTGCTGCCATGAGAGGTAATTTTGAGTTCATCACCAAAAAGTCAAATTCATTGGCTGTGACAGTTGCATGTCGTGACCAAAAGTGCAAGTGGCGGATTTATTGTAGAGGTGGCAAGTCGGAAAAATTTATGTTTAGCACATATACCCGTGGACACACTTTGGTTTGGGACATATTTCAGTGAGCATCGACAAGCGTCCGCTAATGTTATTGGACAATTTGTCAAAAGTCGGTTCGTTGAAGGAAAATGTCCATCTCCTAAGACATTCAGAGACTTGTGTGCACAGAGTTGGGATGTGCTGTTAGTTATTGGAAATGCTGGAAAGGAGACAACATGCACAAGATTTTGTTAGGGGCACGCCGAGCACGGGTACGCAGTATTAGAAGCGTATCGTTATATGCTTGAGTTGACAAACCAAGGTAGCAAGACGACTTTGAAGTGGGACAGGAATATGATGTTTAAATATTTTTTTATTGCTTCGATTCTGCTATAAGGGGTTTTGTAAACATGAGAAAGGTGTTGGTTGTTGATGGTTGCTTTCTGACGGGAAAGTATGGAGGTACATTGTGGTGGCCACTGCGCAGGACAGCGAGAATCACACTAATACTATTGCATGATGTGTGGTTAACTCTGAGAATGACGAGTGTCGTGGACTGGTTTTTTCCGCAGTTACATACGATAGTGCCTGACACGGATGAGTTATGCATAATATCCGATAGGCACAACTCTATAAAGAAGGGATTGCCACTATTCCGTCAAGCACATCACGGATTCTGTATGAGGCACCTTGGTAAGAATATAAAACAAAAGTTTAAGTGTGCTGGCCTCCTTCAGACATACTACATGCAGCAAAAGCTTATCGGGTTGATGCACTCGAGGCAGTTCCAGCAAATCCGAACAAGGATGATAGAGTTCTAATTACTTGAGCCTATGTTGGTTTCGAGCAGGAGTAAGCTTACTTTCCTGGAAGAAGGTTTGATTCATGACCACGAACATAGCCGAGTCCATCAATTCGAAGCTTTTTAATAGAAAGAGAGTTTCCAATAGTTCCACTTTTTGATGCAATCCAAAGGACACTGTCGCGGTGTCCATGAGCGTTGTGGAGTAGATAATTTTACTACAACCCTTGTTCCGTCAACTGAAAAATTATTGCGAGAATGTATGAACTATCAAATCACTGTTTGCCTATCCTCTAATGCTCAAGAGTTCACTGTGTGTGGCTATGTCCGGATTGTCTAGTTAACCTTGTTAGAAAACTTGCAGCTATAAGTGTTGACATTCACGTTTACCTTGTCCTCATGCACTAGCAGCATTGAAACACAACGGAAGCCGAATTTTGGTAAGAATTACATGGAACTTTGCTCCCCTCTCTATATGACAGATCACACATGCTAGCTTATCAGAAACGATATATCCGGTCCGCACCAGAAGAGAGTGGGTAGTGCCGCCAAAGGTGCTAACATTATCTCCACCCGCCATTCAAGAAGACAGCAAAGGGGAGAAAAAGAGTTAAGCATATTCCATCAGCCCTTGAGGTTCCGCAAAAGATGAATAAGTGCTCAATTTGCAAGCAACTTGGGCACAAGAGAAGCAGTTTCCAAAAGCAATCACATGCACATCCAGAAAATTAGGTTCGAAGAAGGATGAAATTCAGCGAGTTGCCAAGGCCAACCGTTGATGAGTTATTGTTTTCAATTATTGATGTTATAAATTTATATTTCTTGTTCATGGCCTAAATATTTGTTGTTGATTTTAGTTTGGAATTAGGTTGTGAAATTGAGGAGAAAGTATGGAATTAATACATGTTGTAATTTTAGTTTGTCAATTCGGAGAAAAGCAGGAAAAGTATATATCGCCAATGATCGCTTAAGCGACTAGTATATCACTTAGCGACTACGGTTTTTCATACAGGATCGCTTAGCGATGTAACGGATCGCTTAAGCGATCATGCAACTGGGCAGATGATTCTGCCCAGGGGCACGATCGCCCAAGCGATCCACGTTTGCTCAATCGACCAAGACAAAAAGACAAGAATCGCTTAAGCGATATACGGATCGCTTCGATCGTGCACCCAAAATATTGATTCTGCCCAGGTGCGCGATCGCTTAACAATTTACGATCGCCTAATTGACGAACACAAAAGAGAAGAATCGCTTAAGCGATCATGCACCTGGCAGATTTGATTCTGCAATCACATGATCTCTTAGCGATCCACGATCGCTTAATCGACCAAGACAAAAAGACAAGAATTGTTTAAGCGATCGTGCAACTGGGTAGATGATTCTGCCCAGGGGCACGATCGCCCAAGCGATCCATTCGCTCAATCGAACAAGACAAAAAGAGAAGAATCGCTTAAGCGATATCACGGATCGCTTAAGCGATCGTGCACCTGGAAATATTTGATTCTGCCCAGGTGCGAGATCGCCTAAGCGATTTACGTCGCCTAATCGACGAAGACAAAAAGAGAAGAATCACTTAAGTGATCATGCACCTGGGCAATCAAATCTGCCCTTAACGATCCACGATAGCTTAATCGACCAACTAAAAAGTAAAGAATCGCTTAACATCTATGATCGCTTAAGAGACCCTGTGTAAACGAAGTTCCTTTTATTACGATCGCTTAATGGACCAACGAAAGATTTGAAAATTTAACAACACCCCTACCACCCAACTTCTCAGATCACTGCCACCACTGCTGGAAACCTATCGAAAGGGCGTTATGACGCATTGCGGCGGATTAGCTGATAGGGCGTCGATATGGCCTTTTCAGGCCACATCGACCATGGATGTGGCCGAAAAGGCCAGATCACGGCCATATCTGGCCGTCGATGGATGGAAAATACGACTGATTGGCCGTCAACGACGACCAAAGATATGGCCATCATTTTCGGTCAACAATGCCCAAGATTTGGCCGTCGTTGACCTCAACTCAACCTTTCGTTTGAAAGTCGATGACGACCTGATGTGGCTTTTTTCGGCCAGATCCACAGGGATTGGCCAGAAAGTTGCATCTATGAATTACCGGCCATTTTGGTCATTTGTAGCCGTCAGTGGTGCCAGAATCTAGGACGTTGGTGGGTGGGGGTGTTTTTGTTACTTTTGAAACTTTTTCAGGCGGTATTAATTAAATTAATTCAGTTAATGGGTCTAAAATTTATTAAAAAAATACTTATATTTGCTAAATAATTAAAAAAGAATATTATGGGAATAGGATTATAATTTTTATCGATATTAAACCAAACGCACCCTTATGTTCTGAACAAAGACGAATCATAACCCTATATGTTTAGCATAGACTATACATTCTACACTTTATATGTTTCATAATGACGTAAAAGAACTAACCTTTAACTAATATAATACGATTGTAGTCAACAAAGACGATCGTAAACCCTATATTGTTAGCATAGACGTACATTCTACACTTTATATGTTTCATAATGACGTAAAAGAACTATACCTTTAATATAATATAATAACGGTCATAGTCCATAAAGACGAATCGTAAACCCTATAGTTTACATAAAGGTATACATTCTACTATCTACTTATGTTTCATATTGACGTAAAAGAACTATAAGTTTAATATAATATAATAACGTCATAGTCCACTGAGACGAATCGTAAACCCTATATGTTTAGCATAGAGGTATCATTCTACACTTTATATTTTCATACTGACGTAAAAGAACTATACCTTAATATAAATATAATAACGGTCATAGTCCTACGAACATCATAAACCCTATTTGTTTAGCATAGACGTATACATTCTATACTTTATATGTTTCATATTGACGTAAAGAACTATATGTTTAATATAAATATAATACGGTCTAGTCAATAAAGACGAATCGTAAACCCTATATGTTAGCATAGACTTATACATTCTACACTTTATATGTTTCATAATGACGTAAAAGAACTATAGGTTTAATATAAATATAATAACGGTCAGTCCATAAAGACGAATCGTAAACCCTATATGTTTAGCATAAAGGATACATTCTACACTTTATATGTTTCATATTGACGTAAAAGAACTATACCTTTAATATAATATAATAACGGTCATAGTCCACAAAGACGAATCGTAAACCCTATATGTTTAGCATAAAGGTATACATTCTATACTTTATGTTTCATATTGACTAAAAGAACTATAGGTTTATATAAATATAATAACGGCCATAGTCCACTGAGACGAATCGTAAACCCTATATGTTTAGCATAGAGGTATAATTCTACACTTTTATGTTTCATACTGACGTAAAAGAACTATACCTTTAATATAATATAATCGGATCATAGTCCATGAGACGAATCATAAACCCTATATGTTTAGCATAGACGTATACATTCTACACTTTATATGTTCATATTGACGTAAAAGAACTATAGTGTAATATAAATATATAACGGTCATAGTCAACAAAGACAAATCGTAAACCCTATATGTTTACATAGACGTATACATCTACACTTTATATGTTTCATAATGACGTAAAAGAACTATAGGTTTAATATAAATATATAACGGTCATAGTCCATAAAGACGAATCGTAAACCCTATATGTTTAGCATAAAGGTATACATTCTACACTTTATATGTTTCATATTGACATAAAAGAACTATATGTTTAATATAAATATAATAACGGTCATAGTCAACAAAGACGAATCGTAAACCCTATATGTTTAGCATAAAGGTATACATTCTACACTTTATATGTTTATACTGACGTAAAAGAACTATACCTTTAATATAAATATAATAACGGTCATAGTCCACTGAGACGAATCGTAACCCTATATGTTTACATAGACGTATACATTCTATCTTTATTGTTTCATACTGACGTAAAAGAACTATGGTTTAATATAAATATAATGGCATAGTCCACAAAGACGAATCGTAACCCTATATCTTTAGTATAGTGTTAATCGCTAAACCGATGCTCTGAAATACTAATAATATCCGAATACATAGGAACACTTAAGCGATCGTTCTTTTACTCCTGCTCACTTAAGCGATCTAAAATCGCTTAAGCGATCGTGGCCAAGGCAGATGAATTGGCCAAGATCTATGATCGCGCTCAGCGATCTGTATTGCTTAAGCATTGATTGCTTTTACTCCTGGTCACTTAAGCTACCATTGTTTCCTTATGCGATTCAAATAAAACACTCTTGATCGCTTAAGCGATCTGAAATCGCTTAAGCGATCTTGGCCAAGGCAGAATGCATCTGCCCAGATCTATGATCGCCTAAGCGATCTTATGTATCGCTTAAGCGAGTGCTTCCTAAACGAGCTCTGTCGCTTAAGCTATAGGATCGCTTAAGCGATCATTATCAAGGCAGAAGAACTCTGCCTATAGGTAATCGCTTCAGCGTCTGACGTAGCTTAAGCAATGCTTCCTAAACGAGTCTCTATGCTTAGCGATCTTTATCAAGGCAGAATGACATCTGCCCATATGGGTAATCGCTTAAGCGATCTGACGTATCGCTTAAGCGGATGCTTCCTAAACGTCTCTGTCACTAACGATTTTAGATCGCTTAACGGCGTTCTATAAGGCAGAACATGACATCGCCAGATGGTCTCGCTTAAACGATCTAACGGTTCGCTGCGATGCTTCCTAAACGTGTCTCTATCGCTTAAGCGTATTTAGATCGCTTAGCGATCATATCTGGATAAGTCTTAGTCATTTGGAAACATTTGTACATCCCTCATTCCCTCGCAAATCCGAAAAGAATTTGTATCAAATTCATCACAAAATCAAAATATAGGAGACATCAATGTAATTGAAAGAAAATAAAAATAGGCATGGGATGCGGCAAATATCAAAAATATATGGACAACTAACCATTAGCCCCAACTTGGGTGAATCAAATAATCACACCTGTATATCACACGTTGTAGTGATACACAAAATGAAACAAAATGCTAAAAACCATTATCGGCTTGGTGAAGCAAATGATCACACCATACATAGTAAATTCAACCTGCTAATGAGATATCTTATATGGACAAAAAAAATTATCTGCCAAATGTCAGATCCAATTCTTTAACAAAATTTCCTATACACTGCCAGCAACCTCCCTCAAATCATTATTTTGTACCATGCCTTCCCAGCAACCTCTCTGCTCACTCAAAACGATCCATCTGCCCATGGAAGCAATCGACAGCCAGCCCTTCCAACAGTCTCTCATTGTTTCGTCATTCAACCCATCCATCGGGGTGTTGGTCATGTCGAACTCAATAAATTTCAGGGCATATACCCCACATTCACAGCACTACAATAGGAAGAGACATTAGCATTAGAATTAACTTATAGAACAATTGTATTATATAAGTTAGTTTTATACAGAAGTTACATTGACTCATTTATTGGGCCGGTAGAGCGCTTATTGGCCACTTTCCAGTTAGTACTTCATCACCCAAGTGCCCAAATCCCGTTGTCACGCAACAGCCGCGGAACAACCTGTACAGTGGCTCCAACTCCACCTCCACTGCTTGTCTCGACAATAGTGGGGTTGCAGTCAAGATCTTTAGCAACCCTTCCTCTAGATGTGCAACGACTGCTATCCAGTGTATCTCTTTGACGAGGATAATGCAGTAACTCTTTTGACAAAGCCCAACTGTGGCCATATTTGGTGATCCCCCCATATTACTGCATCATTCTGTCATCAAAATGAAATCATCAGGGATGCAGTCCATCTGTACTGGGCCAATCTTTTTGCTTCGGTTCTTTACTACACCACTAGCAACGACATTTTTAAGTAAAGTGCGATATGCCAAAACAAGCCTTTGGCCAAACGCTACATCAGTGATGGCACAGTCGTATACAATAATGACCATCAATAGTCTGTCATTGCCTCATTGTGCCAATATCTCATCGATATGCTGCATCAAATAAGAACAACAGATAAGTATGGAAACATAGGCAAAAATAAGGAAAATTAAGCAAAAAAAAACTCACCGAGTCCTCAAGCCATGGCACATCGTCAACAACTTCCTAAACCATTCCCGGGTAATCCCCTGTCTTACACTTTATATGGCCATTACTTCCTGATCCATTGTAATAGGCATAGAAGAGTTTTTTCTTTTCCTCTATTGTGCCTATACAATCGACATTTGACTACAATTCCCCTTGCCCACTTCCTCCCTTCCTCCGCTTCCTCCATTTTCATCCCTGCTTTTCTTCCGCTCCCACCTCGCCCTCCTCCATTATCACCGCCCCACTTCCTCCACCAACCTCCTCTATTTCTGATTCTTGCTCCATTTGTTTCTTAATTTTCTTATTCTTCCCCGTGTCACTACCATGTAAGGCGATTTCACAAAACTTGCTCTTCCGACTCTCTCTCTTCAAGCCAATCTGCACTTCAACCACCTTAATTCTCCCGCAACTTCCTCCTCCACTGTACCAACTTTCTCTCGCAACTTATACACTTTCCTCCAGCCTTTCAGGCACTCTTCCATCTTGTCAAACCTTGCATAAACGCCTGTTGTAAAACTCTCAAACTTGCTTCAACGGCTGTTGTAAAACTCTCAAACAAGCCATTTATGAGGTCAACAACCTCATTCTCACGATGCCGATGTCTCGGAAAAGCGGTACTTGTTGTACGGTTTGCTGAGGCATATGAACCTCTTCCTCCCTCTTCTCCTTCTCCTTCTCTCCTCGGACCTCCGACTGATTGGAGCTTCATCCTCTTCGGTGTCAACCACGTTGTGAAGCAGTGGCCCTGCAACTGCCATCATATGCGTGACCCCTTCTAGGTCCGCCAGGCGGTCTATCCCTTCATCGCTTGCATCCTCCAGTGCCTTGAAAGATTTCACATAGTCCTCTTCTGCTCTCACCCCAGTAGCGTGAGAAAAGGGACGGACAGTCCCTGCAATAAGACAAAATCAATCAGATTAAAGCGAAATTTTAAAGCAACTGCATATGCAAAAGCTTAGTCCTTCAATCTTACCGCAGCTGCTTGAATGTCAACATCTATTTGATCGTAATCCGAATGGGTGTACCTCTGGACATGCCACCGCAACATCCTAGGAAATTGCTGTTCATAGCCAAACTATTGCTCTTCCCCCCCCCCCCCCCGGTTAGCGAAGATAGGGATGGCCTCATACATCCAGCCTGCCATTGAAAAAAAAAAAACAGTCCATATCATAATTCAAACACATATGTTACAAAAAATAAATAAAAGCTATTAATATTTACTTGCATTGCCCATGGAAGCCAAACAAATTGTACGTGCTTGATTTATCCTTCCATCCCATTGGGACTGCTTTACCGCCATGTCGAGTTTTGTCATATTGATGGTGTCGTCATATGATTTCAGTCCCATGGATAAAATTAAAGAACTTCAAGTTGCTTGCAATCAAAAACCAATCTTTCTCAACAGCTTTTGTTGAGTCACCAGCTAATAAGATCGAATGTAAAAACAAAACCAAGCACACTTTTACTTTCTCTTTAACATATATTCAACTGTTTCTAGACTCTTCTCTAAACCCTGTGCTGTAATAGAGTTACCCCTGCAAAACTTTATAAGAAACTGTATGGCTCCCCGACTATTCTTTACTCTCTCTGCCTTCTTTTCTGGCACTTCCCCACATCCTAAGCTCGTCACGAGGGCATATTCCATCATTTTTTTTTTTTTTTTTTTTTTTGCATCTTACTGAGTGCAGCAACATGTATGCACTCCGCCCCCAAAATGCCTTTTTCCAATGATTTTCGAGTCGTTAAAACTGACCAAAACAAGTTTCACTGAAATATCGTTTACCATTCCTAATTCCATCCAAAATGTCCTGTATCTGTCAAACTTCCCAATTGGACCTGACCGTCACCTTGCAGGGAAGTAGGGCACCTTATCGCTTATAGGTCCAACTCGTAGTCTTGATGTTTACGGCCCGCACAATCTACACAATCGATATAAACAAAAGTGATCAACAAAATAAACCCAAACAACTAATAACAAGATATCAACAATAAAGTTACGACTGTGTCGGTTAAGCGATGTCAGATCGGTTAAGAGATCTTGACTCTGCCTTGTGCAAGATCGCTTAAGCGATTTTATATCTATGATTCTGACTCCAAATGATCGCCTAAGCGATTGCTTAGGCGATCTTAAATTGCTTAAGCGACCAAGAGTCAACTTAATCAATCGTTAAGCGATATAAAGGATTGCTTAGCCGATCTTAGATCTGGGCAGATGGAGTAAAAGGTTAATTGCTTAAGCAATACAAATGATCGCTTAAGCGATAGTTAAGAACATACCCTTTCTTCGGCTGCATGCTCGTTCCCGCCCGCCTCATCCCATCGCCTGAATCCTCAGAAGACTCCTCCTGCCCTGAATTATCACTGGAATCCTCCCCTGGCCTGAATGATCGCCCAACTCCTCGTCTTTAGAACCGTTTGACGATTCTTCCCTCTGTTCTTGTGCCGTGGGCGTCTTCCTCTCCCTGTCGACCACGTTCACTAATCGGATGATCCACCGGAGCAGCCATTAAACTGCTTGCGCCACTGAAATCTAGGATTCGAAGTGGCGTTGGTGTGTCGTCGTCATTGTGGAGTGTTAGCCATGGTTTTGGATTGAATTTGGTGTGAAAATTTGTAGTTTGGATCGGAAATAGGCTGTATCACCGGAAATCGCACAGATCCATTTACAGTTGAAGAAATGATTTTTGGGTTCAAGAAATTGATAGAAAATCGTGACTTATCACACAGAAATCGCGTCTTATTCCGTTTAGGGTTCAAGAAATTGAGTTTACGATTGAATATGGTGTGAAAATTTGCGGGGTTCGATCGAAATTGCCTGTCTCCCTTTGGTTCAAGAAATCGATTTTTGCCCTAATGAATTTCGATTAAGCGAGGTGACAGTTACTGCGGCTTGTTTTGAGATTTTCAAATTTTAAAAAAAAAAATTTGTGTATTCAACCCAATATGTTTAATCCTTTCATTTTAACCTATTTTACGTGTTTATTTAGTCGCGCTTGGTCGGTTGACGATCTCTTACAAAAGGACAACAAATCTGCCCAGACAAGATATCACTTAATCGATCCTTGGTATCGCTTAAGCGATTTGTCGCTTTTACTCTTGGTCGCTTAACGATTAGAATCTCTTAAGCGATCTCTTCTGAGGCAGAATAAAATCTGCACAGATCTATGATCGCTTAAGCGATTCCTCACTTTGACTCTTGGTCGCTTAAGCGATTTAGGATCTCTTAATAGAATAAAATATGGCCAGATCTATGATCGCTAAAGCGATCCTCTTGTATCGCTCAAGCGATTCCTCGCTTTGACTCCTGGTCGCTTAAGCGATTTTGGATCGATTACGGATCTCAGTAGGCAGAATAAAATCTTCACATATCTATGATCGCTTAAGCGATCCCTTTGTATCGCTGAAGCGATTCGTCGCTTTTACTCTTGGTCGCTTAAGGATTAAGATCGATTAAGCGATCTCATCCGAGCAGAATAAAATCTGCCCAGATCTCGATCGCTTAAGCGATCATCTTGTATCGCTTAAGCGATTCCTCGCTTTTACTCTTGGTCGCTTAAGCGATTTAGGATCTCTTAAGCGATCTCTTCCGAGCAGAATAAAATCTGCCATATCTATGATCGCTTAGGTGATCTCTTGTATCGCTTGGCGATCCTCTGTATCTCTTAGCGATTCCTCACTTTTACCTTGGTCGCTTAAGCGATTAGGATCTCTTAAGCGATCTCTTCCGAGCAAAATAAAATCGTCCCAGATCTATGATGGCTTAAGCAATCCTCTGGTATCTCATGCGATTCTTCGCTTTCACTCTTGGTCGCTTAACGATTGTAGATCGCTTAAGCGATCATTTGAGAAAAAATCTTGGTCGCTTAAGAGATATTTTGGTCGCTCATATATCGCTTAAGCGATCATGAAAAAAAAAATCCTACATTTCTCCGTATTAGTAATAATCGTCATTTATAACAACTTTTACTCCTAAATACGAAAAAAATAAGCAGCAAAATGAGTCATTTACATCAATCTAATCCATCACAGATCAAATATAAAGAGACACAATGTAATTGAAAGTTTATACTATAATATCATTCATAATAGTGCCAAAAATGAATAAATCCTAAGCCAGTTTGAAAGTTTTGGAATTCGGTATAATCACTATCTGAGATCATCTTTTCGTACCATGGCTTGCCAGCAGCCTTGATTGCAGATGCCGCCACTATGAGAAGTTTTCAAATTCGGTATAATCACTGTCTGAGATCATTTCATGGTACCATGGCTTGCCAGCAGCCTTGATTGCACTGCCTCCCCTAGCCACCACCTTGATTGCAGATGCCTTGTCGGCAGCCTAATCTGACAGCCCAAGCCAGTTTGAGGAGTTCCCTCTCATTGTTTGCCAGCAACCTGCAAATTTTCCAGCACCACTGCAGCCACGTCAGCTTTTCTAAATAAAACACAAAAAAAAAAAAAGTTTTTCAGGGCCAATTTGTTAAATGGAAAGTTGGGATGTCGGGACAGTAAAATGTTCTCTCCTCACGAACCGAAGTTAAGGAGTGCAAGATTTAAAAGTTCACTGAGTCCGTCTATTTCAGTAAAGCTGTGTATAAGCATGACACCTGCAACATCAGCACCATAACCCAAGTTCAACATGAACATCACATAAACTACAAAATTAAAAGTACAAGCTCCAAACCTTTTGATTGGGTTGTGGTCACTCAAAACGGATTCATCTCCCCATGGAAGCACCAACAGCCCAGCGCTCCCGAAAGATGGTCATTGTTTCGTCATTCAATCCGTCCATCAGGCTGTTGGTCATGTCGAACTGAATAAATTTCAGGGCATATGCCCCACAATCAGCACTACAATAGGAAGATGCCATTAGCATTAGAATCAGCTTATAGAACAATTGTATTATGTAAATTAGTTTTATACAAATTTACCTTGACATTTGTTGGGACGAGAACGCGCTTGAGTGGCCACTTTCCCGTCATGTTTCATCACCGAGGCCTCAAACATCCCGCTTTCCGCAACAGCCGTGGGAACAACACGGACAGTTCCTCCAACTCGGCCTCCAACTGCTTGTCTCGAAAAAATGTTGGGTTGCAGTCAAGGATCTTCAGCAACCTCTCCTCTAAGAGCACGACGACTGATATCCAGTGCATTTCCTTGACCAGGATGATCAGTAGACACTTTTAACCTTTGCCCAACTGTGGCCATATTTGGGCCTGTCCCCCATTACATACTGCATCACCTGTCATCAAACTTAAAATCATTAGGGACGCAGTCCAAGTCTTCTGTCCTGATCATTTCGCTTGGCCCTTTTACTACAGATGTACTATGATATGTCGATGCCAGTGTATGCCAAAGGCCACATCGGTGATGGCACAATTGGGAATATGTAGATCACCATTGCTGGTTTGTCGCAGCCTCATCAGTGCCAATACCTCATCGATGGTGCTGCATCAAATAAAACAAAATGATAGTATACAATACCTCATGGAAAATATAACAAAAATAAGGAAAATTAAGAGAAAATAACTCACTGAGTCGTGAAGCCAGCTACCCATCGTCAAATCTTTTCAAACCAATCCCGAGAATAATCCCCAGTCTACACTTTCAAGGGCATCACTTCCGGATTCATTGTATAGGCATAGAAGGGTTTTTTCTTTCCTCCTCTTGGCCTATCAATCGACAGTGGACTCCATTTTGCTTGCCCGCTTCCTCCCCCTTCCTATTTGTAACTCCCCACTTCCTTTGCTCCCGTCTCAACCTCCTCCATTATAACTACCCCACTTCCTCCAGAAACCTCTTTAACCCCTCAATTTTGGCTTCTCTCAATTTGTTCTTGTTTTCCTCTTAATTCCATGTGTTAGTACAGTGTAAGGTGATTTCCACAAACCTGCTCTTTCGGCTCTCTCTTTTCAGCCCAGGTTGCACTTTAACCGCCTTCAATACTCCACCAACTTCCTCCTGCACCCTACCAACTTCCTCCTCCACCAAACAACTTTCTCTGCCCCTTATCCGCTTTCTCCTCCCCTTTTCAACTGCTCTCATCTTATCAACAACTCTTTATGAGTCAACCACCTCACTCTCCCGACCCCCCGCCGCCTCGCAAAGCGGTACTTGTTGTACCGGTTTGCTACAACAAACGAACCTCTTCCTCCCTCCCCTCCTCCCCCTCCACCGATTGCGCCTTCATCCTCCTCAGCGTCAACCATTCTCAAGCAGTGGCCCTGCAACTGCCCTCACATGTGTGACCCCTTCTAGGTCCCGCGTCAGCGGTCTATCCCTTCATCCCTTTGATCCTCAGTGCTCGAAAAGATGTGACATAGTGCTGTTGCGCTTCACCCCCAGTAGCGGTGAGGAAGGGACGGACAACCCCCTGTAATAAGAAACAAAATCAATCAGATTAATCGACATTTAAAGCAAGTGCATTTCAAGCTTAATCCTTTAATCTTACCCTGATTGAATTTCAATCTCTTTTACTCATAATCCGAATGGGTACACTCTGGTCATGCCACCGTAACATCCTAGGAATGTCTGTTGTACAACCGAAGCCCTAATCCTCCCCTTGCCTTAGCCAAGATAGGGATGGCCTCATACATCCAAGCCTACATTTTAAAAATAGTCCATATCATAATTCAAACACATATTTAAAAAAATTAACAAAAAGCTATTATATTTACCTGCATTGCCCATGGGAAGCCAACAAATTGTACGTCGCCGGTCTTTCTTCTCGGCCCATTGGGAGTGCTTTAACGCAGGTCTTTTGCTTGCAAGGACCCATGGTTCGCTTAAATGATACCCGTCCCACGGATAAGCATTAAAGAAGTTCAAGTTGCTTACAAACTTCACCCAACAATATCAATGGCTTTTGTTGAGTCCAGACCATTAGGATCGAATGTAAGAACAATACCAAGCACAGTTTTGAATGTCTCTGAATCGTTAACTCACCATCTTTTAACCTGTCCTCTAATTCCTGTGCCTTAATAGACTCTTTCCCGCCAAAACCTTGTTAGCCACCTTTGGCTCTCGTACTGTCCGTTATTCTTTTTCCTCAACCTCACCTGGCAATTCCCCACATCTTAAGCCAGTCACCAACGCATATTCCATCATCCCGAAACGTACTGGCTTTCCATCCACCAACCACATTTCGTGCTTTTGTTGCTTTTTATTGAGTGCAGCAAATAAACGCACTCCCGACCCCCAGAATGTCTTTTTCCATTTTGTGTCCATATCCTAAAATGACTGAAACAATCTCTTTAATCTCCTTTCACACATTCCTCATTGTCCCTAAAATCCCTATTATTCTCATTAAAACATCCCACTTGACTCACTGTCACCCTCACAGGGAATTACGATACCGTATCACTTACAACCTCCAATCCGTACTCTCTATAGTTTACGCTCACGAAAAATCTGCACAATCGATATAAACAAAATTCAGCAACAAATTTCAACCAATCAAATATAATAAAATACGCTCCGAAGAATCGCTTAAGCGATGGCAGATGATTCTGCCTCATATAAGACTCTTAAGCGATCTGAATATCGCTAAGCGTACAAAGGATCGCTTAAGAGATTATAGATCTGGGCAGATTTGGTTCTGCCTCGGAAGAGATCGCTTAAGCGATTACAGATTGCTTAAGAAGATCTTGTACGAGACAGAATCAACATCTGCCAGTCTACAAGATCGCTTAAGCAATCTTTTATATTGCTTAGGGATTCATCGATTTTACTCTTAAGCATCCAAAATGGCTTAAGACTAAGAGTAAAAGCCATCAATTGCTTAAGTGATACAAAGGATCGCTTAAGCATCTTAGGTCTCGGCAAGTACAAATACCTTTTTCTTCGGCGGCCTCCTCCTCTTTGGCGGCCTCCTCCTCCGCGGCCTCCTCCTCCTCCTCTCTTAAGTCTCGCCGGACTCCTCTTCCTAGCCTGAATTATCTCGGCCTTCTCTTCCCTTTCAGAACCGTTTTGCTCCTCTCTCTCTCGTTGTGTGCCGCCGTCGTCTCCGTTGCTGGAACACCTTCACTGATCGAGACCACCGAACACCATTGAACTGCTTGCGTGGCCGGAGTCTACGATTCGAAGAGGCGTTGGGTTTTCCTCCTCATTATTAAACTCAGCCATAGTTTTTAAGAAGGAAGATAGTTATGGATTGAATTTGGGTGTGAAAATTCGCCAGATTGTGGACTGTTATCGCCGGAATGTGGACTGATATCGTCGAAAATTGCTAAGATGCGTTTAGGGATTGAGATATCAATTTTTGCCTTAATTGGTTTCGATTAGCGATTTGAATATTTGGCCTCTTTTGTAAATTTTAAATTTTAAAACTTTCATAATTATGATTTGTCCTTATATGTTTTTTAATCTTTTCATTTAACCCATTTTACCATGTTTAATGGCTCCTAACTGTGCCACGTCTCTCTCTAAATAAAAAAAAAAATGGTAAACAGTTTTCAGGTCATTTTTTTAAATCCAAACTTGAGATGGCCGGTCATTGTAAATTTTTCTCTTTGCTGTAAGAATTGCTCTCTCCCTCAATATGAGCATTTCCCTATTTGATCACTTAAACCTAGGAAAACAACATTGAGAATTGCTCTTGTGAGCACAATCTTCAGTAAGGTTTAGTCATTAGGATTTCTAACAGGCTTTCATCTCTGATACACCTATTCTTTCTAATACAAAGTAACCATTGTCAAAAGCAGACATCTTATCAAAACTGCAATGCTGCTGTGTTTTTTTTCAATCTCATGTTTTCTGTAAGTTTCAACAGTGTTATATTTTTCCAAAGATGAGATGAACATAACAGCTTGCATTATATCGAATTTTTTCCTTTTGGATAACAAGCAAAATTTGTCTGAATCGCCGCCACAATAGTCATACCTCCCATCTTGTCAACGTTTGATTGGTCATCATCACATAAAATATCTTTCAATGATCTTCAAGAGCTTCAAAGCAATCCTATTTGCATAAGGTGCTCATCCCAAATTCAAACACTTTTTTGGATAAGATCTGCCAATTGCGTGCCCTTTTTAATATTGCATGTACTCTTGTCAATGTATCTAAGGTATCCAAAAACGTGAATGTGTTGTTCTTCCTCCTGGTAATAACAATGCAGCAATTCCTGAGGTTGCAACTCAAGTACAATTTTGCCTTAGATCGTAACTTGCTTATTATTGTTGACATAGGAATGTCTTGCCTTTCCACTGTGACCGTAAACAAAAAAAGTTGTACCTTTTTTATCTTCAACTGAATCCATAATTGAATAATATATATTTCTTGCCCATCTTGAGACCATCATACAAATCATCGTGCAATGTTATACTGCTAGCAATGTCATAACTCATCTCCTCAACAATCAATCTATTATGTGTACTCTGAATTCAGAACATTGGAATCGAAATTCCATGGAAATCACCCATTGTTTTCCCTCCCTTTTTAATCAAGTCTTCATTTCAATCCATGCATGATTTTGTAGTTGTTCATCACTGAATCTAGCTGCTTTCATTCCCGTTTGCTGTTTTAGAATATATGCCATATCTTCAGATAACTTAAATTTATTTTTTCTCCACAAATCTGCAGGACTAACAACTTCATTGAATAATAGAATGGTTACAAACAACTGTCGTAAATGACTTCCAGAAGCCCACACTGATGCTTCATCTAGACAATCATTCCATTCTTTATCATCATCCAACAGACCCAAAGCGTAACATGCATCTTTGAATGTACGATGTATTTCTCCATTTACAGTTCTAATATATGTAAACGATGTTGGTCCTTTAACTAAATTTCGGAGCATTCGTAAATAATATTTCTCACCACTACCTGTAATTGCAAAGTAGATTCATCTTCCATTTTTTCTTTCCGTCCATTTTCTCTCTGTATCATTCCAAACCCATTTACTTAGAAAATCAGAATACGTCAATGATCTTGCTTGAGGGTTTTCTTCATTGCATTTCATTCACTCTGTTAATTAAGTATGTGTAATAGCTCTACTTTCTAAATATGTTACTAAACACTTATTTGGATCGAAGATTACTTTTTGTTCGTTTTGCAGGTGGAAAGGTAATCTCTCAACCACCGGTTCTCTGTAATAGATATCAAATCGAAATATCTTCCAGCAAGATTCCATAGCAGATATGTATCTGTAATTTGAATATTGAATTCATTAATGTTATAATTGTAATAAATAATAACGAATGATACTATTGAGGCGTTTGGTTGGAGGTAATGGAAGATTATTAGGGTTATGTCATCTTATATTACTTAATTACCATGTTTAGTTGTTAAGTAATATAAAATTCCGGTAATCTTGCATTACCAATAGTTGTTACAATTAATAATATTGGAGGTAATCTGATTACCTCTATTTTCTTAGGTATTGTAAGATTACTAAGGTAATCTTATTTTTGTTACAATTCTATCCTTTATTAATAAAAAATTTGGACAATAATACCCATATTTTAAAATAAATTTACATTAATATACCATTTCAATTTTACGCTTGTTTAATTAATTTTTTGGACAATAATGCCCTTATATTTAAACAATTTACAGACCACCACTGCCACCCAGCCACCACCGTCAACAGCGGGCCAACCACCATGGACCACCACCGGAAAGTCGTTGGAGTCCCTAAAAAAGATCGAGATTCGGTGGGAGGCTTTTCGACCATATTGATGGCCAAAAACGGCTATATTGATGGCCGAAAAGGGCCATATCAAGCCAGATTGATGGATCTAGGCAAATCTATTCTAGCCATTTTCAGCCAGATCCCTGGCCATTAACGGCCAAATCTTGCCCAGATCTAGCCGATAATGGCTAGGGACAGATCTGGCCTGATATGGCCGTTTTTTACCATCAATATGGCCAGAAACAGCCATATCGAAGCCTCGTGGTCACGATAAGTTACTCACAGTGGCTTTCAAAGACTTTCGACGGTGGTTTGCGGTGGCGGCAGGGGGTGGGGGTGGGGGTGATTTCGTCATAAATTAAAGTTTTATATAAGCGGGGGTGTTTTAGCTAAATCTAAAATATTAGGGGTTAAAGAAATTATCCAAAAATTAATAATAAAAATAATATTATATTAATATTTGAAAAGGGGACAGTTTAGTAATTTAAATAACATACCCACCAATTTATTCCCCCTAACCAAACATATTAATATAACATACCTACCAACTAACCAAACATATTTTCCTAAAGATTCACAGTAATCTTCAAGGTAATATAAGATTCCAGTAATCTAACATTCCTAGTAATTCCCTTGAATCAAACGCCCCCCAGGGGCAGATCCAGCCACTTTTTGGGTGGGCCATGACCCACCCTCAATTTTTTTTTTAAATATTAATATGTATAATTTATATATTTTGGTCCACCCTAACAAAAATATTAATGGATAAAAATATTAATGTATAATTAATTTTTATTTTGGCCCACCTTAAAAGAAATTCCTGGATCCGCTACTGACGCCCCCTATAAGATTATATGTTATCTGTTTGTATATACCTGCAATCAAGATAAGCTTTGATTTCGTCCACCATTCCACCGTTAGTAGATTCAAAACTCGCTCCGCTGTTGTTATTAGACTGTATAGAAATTGTAATTCTATCAGGCCCTTTGTTAATGTATTTGAACAAATATTTGATTAATCTGTGTTGATTACAGACCTCGATATTAAGGTGGGCATCAAACTTTAACAATAAATTCCTATTGTAAGGAACAACAAAAAGATTATTCCATTTGACTCATTTTTTCTCAATAAATGCGCCAGTATCCCGCCTTCTATATAGTGGGTATCCTTCATCATCGCTAGTTGTGGTTTTGACAAACTTCTTTGGAAAATGTTTTTGACATTTCCTTTTTGCATGCAAGGGGATTTTTTATTCGCATCACCGCATAGGCCATGAATCATGTAGTTTTCAATAGCAGCAAAAGGCAAGAGGATCGCTTTCTTTATCTGGTATTTCAGCAGATATCATATGATCTATTTTTGATACCGGAGGATTTTTGTACTTAGGAGCCAGAAAAAGCAATATATGTGCATGTGGAAGTCCTCTATTCTGGAACTCAACTGCATAGACAACTGGAAAAAAGAATATGATATTATTAATATTCATTAATCGTATATGATAAATAATTAATAAAGCAGTTATATTTAAAAGAATGCATATGTTATTCATCAGAGTACTTACTTGCTTCAATCTCACCAAAATATTTCTCGTGTTTTATTTCTCTCATTAATTCAAGTAATTTTATCTCAAACACTCTGCACACTGCAATAACCCTGCCTTCTTCATCACAATGCCCAATAGCATTCTGTATAAATTGAATTTCTGGCCATTTTGGATTACATGTGAATGTCAAGAAAATATCAGGATATCTAGAAGCCTTGCAAATTGCTATAGCATCTTGATAATTTTGAACACGATATTGGGGACCGTCGGTATGAGAAGATGGCAACAATGTAGATTTGCCTAGATGCTGTGGATTCACATCTCCATTTGAAATAGCATCCATCAATCCATTGTACAAATCACTTCTTAATTTTTTTTATTATTTCTAATCCAATGAAATCTTTCTTCTTCGATAGTCATATATGCATCTACAATATATTGTTGTAGCAATCTACCAGATTTCATCAAAGTATGACCTTCATTTACTCTATATTGTAATCGAAATGCATAAAATTGACACATTGTTAACCTGTTTCTCTTAGAAGCTTTTTTGTTCTCCAGAACTCTATGATCAATGTCAATTCTGTATCCATCTTTCCCGTATGGGAATAAAACTTGATAACTTAATGCCATAAAACTTGGATGTAAATCAGTAATTCTCTGAAGAATTTCTTTAGAATGGTAAACAATAACATCTTTTCCACATTCAGATAGTCCAATATCACCAACTATTAGACCTACAATTTTAGACGCAGCTAGCAGATTGTACTATCTTCCATCTCTTTCTCTATGCATTTTTAATTGCAAATGAATTTCTTGAACATTGTTTGAATGAATAGCGTCCCTGGCAAATCGACAAACTTTAACCAATTCATTGTTCCTGTCTAGCATTAATTGCAATTCCTGCATCAAATCACTATCAATGGAACCTTCATCTGGATAATCTTTCATACAATTCAATTTGTGACTGGTTTCACACTATGTGTTGTATATATAGAGCTATGCAAACGTAGGTTTCCTTCCAGTAGGTGGAAGCAACGATCCTATATGATGGTAATTATGTCCACAAAGTCTAAAAACAAATGCACCACTCCCTTTGTTGATGTCATGATCAATTGTCCCTCCCATTATATTGAAGTACATAAATAATAATACTGTATTGTACATTCTTGTTTTGTTTCTAAATTTAACTCCTTTCGATCTAGTGGTTATATCTAATAATCATTTCAATGGTTCAGGTGGTTCTTTCAACAGTGGTATTTCAACTTTGCCATCCATACAACATAACGAAAATGCAAGGGAGATTGGTTTTTTGCTCTTAATAGTACGCTCTTCATATCACAAAATTGCTCCACAATATTTGCAAGTGTACAATGGTTCACCAAAGTTCAATGGCTTTGCATTTGTTGTACACACGAAAAAACAATTGCAATCATAAGAAGATAATAACATTGCTCGAAAAAAAAATATATATTCGATGATAGTTATAAACCTCATGGTTGTGTTTTTTTGATGGAGTAATGTCTACATTAGATTTATTTTGTGTGTGTGTGTGTGTGTTCATTAACAGCTGCAAATTATTTATATATATTAATGAGATAAATATTATCATAATCAAAACATTGTAATTATTTGCAAAAATTTGTAAAATTCACGTTGTTTTTTTGACAGAGTGACCTTCTCTTGACCTTTTTGTTTTTTAGATAAGATAAGAGCTGCAAATCATAAACGTAATAATTAGATAAATATCAAGATAATTAAAACATTGTAATAATTCTAAAACATCAATTTTCTTACCTCTTAGTTTTTGCAATTCAACCATTCTGGATGTTCTATTCTCTTTGAATTTTTGCTTTTTCGATATATTAGCTGGAATTCAAAATAATAACAATAATATTATCAGATTGCTATAAAACAAATAAAGATGTATTGCAAATTGTTTGTACACAAAATAATTAACAAATATTTTTTTCTTGCATTAAAAGAATTTGAAAAAGCACAATTACCTTGATTTTCAAGTACATCATGCAATACATTGCTCTGGTTTTCAGAAGTGCCTTCATAAGATGTATTGCAAATTCTTTGTACATAAAATAATTAACAAATATTTATTTATCGTATTAAATGAATTTAAAAAAGCACAATTACCTTGATTTTCAAGTACATCATGCAATACATTGCTCTGGTTCTTAGAAGTGCCTTCATCCCTGTGATGTTTTTTCGACGGAATAAGCAAATCAAAAGCTACAAATTGTGAATATATTAATTGGATAAATAATATGATAATAAGAAATTGTAATTATTTGAAATCAAAATATCCATTACATCTCTTTCTTTTTAATTTAGACATTCTGTACGTCGTATCCTCTTTGTTTTTTTTTTTGTTTTTTTTGTTTTTTTTTTTCCCTTCTTCAATAGTTGATCTGGTATTCAAAATAATAATAATAACATTGTCAGCTTGTCATAAAACAAACAACTTGTACTTGCAAATACTTTATACAAAAAATAATTAACAAATATATCACAAGTACTAATGAACAAATTCAAGTAATGAACAAATTCACATTAAAATATCAATGTTTTCAAATACATGTTCATTTATATTAACACATCCATAATATTTCATTAATTCACAACAAAATAGAGAAATAAAGAAAGAAAAATAATTGATTTACAACAAACGAGTCTGAATGATATATACAATAAAATTTCTTAACGAAATTGTCTTACCTTTATCAATAACTATACTGAAAAGTTGAAGATTGTACGAATACGATCACTATGAACTGTATATCGAGCATTGCAGAAATTGTAGATGGATTTGTGTATCTTTATCAATATTAAAACTCAAAAAGAATAATTAGCATATAATTAAGGATCTAATAAATAAATTGTATAAAATAGACTCAAATTTCTAGATATTGACATAGATTCAATCGAAGAAATGGTTTTTCAGAGATTACAAATGAACTAATCCAGGTTTCGGAATATTAAAAGTTATAAAGATGTTTCCGAAAATTTTGTGAAGAAATAGTTTGGAAGATATTGGGCATTGATTGATTTGTATTTTTGAATATTAAAAGCCAGAAAGATTAATATGGTTATAAAAGTTTTGCAAATATTTATTGCAATGTACATCAATCCGTTAATATTCGTTTGCACAAAAAATATAACATATTTATTTAAAACACACAGTTCATTTATAACAATAGAAGACTTGATAGGTACAATGTATCAAACTGTTTATCTTGTAATAAATATCTATAAGCATTAATAAAGTAACTTTAAAATATACATATGATAACATGAAATTTACTATATATTGGATTTAAATTACATGTGGTTTGAACTGGTCCCGTCAATTCATATAGATTGTATCGAGATATACATAATGACTTTGATTTACCAGAATATAAAATATTAAATCTGTACAAACAGTCGAGAAGAAAAAAACAAAGGGTCCATTTGTTTTATTATTTTGGATAGGATTTTAGGAATAATATTGGGTAGTTAAATATGGGAGTATTACAAGGTAAAATTTAAAAATTTATAAAAAAACCCCTAGGTTTACTAATTTAACTAAACACCCCAATATATAAAAATTTTGTAAAATTACAAAAACACTCACCACTAACAGTGCCAGATTCTGGCCACCGCAGCCAGAATCTGGCCGAAAAATTACGTAGCGACACATACCGGTCGGATCTAGCAGGTATGGCGTCGATATGGCCTTTTTCGGCCAAATCCACCACAGATCTGGCCAAAAAATGTCAAATCTACAGCCAGATGTGATCGTCGACGGCCGCAAAAGTCCATTTTTGGATGTCAGCGACGGCCAAAGATATGGTCGTCGTTGACCATCAACGACGGCCATTTCTTTGCGACGGCCAGATCAGTGAATTACTGGCCAGTTTCGATCGTGGTGTAGGCCGTTGTGACAGATTCTGGCTACCATCGACGGTGGTTGCCAGAATCTAGCAAGTATAGGTCGGTGGGGGTATTTTTGTTAATTTTTAAACTTTTTTTAGGGGTATTTAGGAAATTAATAAACTTAAAGGGCCAAAAAGTAATTAAAAAAATATAGTAATATTTCTCAAATAATGTGCGAAACAATATTTGGGGAATAGGATTGGGAATATGGGTAGAAATATGAAACCAAACCCAAAATTTAACAACTAACGTATTCCAAGACAAATAGTTTGATATTAACATTTAATTAAAATGTACATATTCTGAAAAAAAAAAAAAAAACATAATTAATCAATGAATCTTTAAATTTTTTAACCTCTGCTATTATTTAATTTAATAATAATTAATATTTTTAGATTTTATTATTTGTAATGTGTATAATATTTCAATTTTATAATTATAATTTTTTTTAAATTTGTTAAATCTAAATTATTCTAATACGGTCGTGTTTAATGTAATGCTGGTGTTTAAAATTAATTTGGGATTTAGGGCGTTGTTTTCTTTTTGCTTCTTCGCCTTTTTCATCGGAATAGCGTCATAGTCTGTTGTTAATAGATAAATTAATTAGAGTAAACTTGATCGATATTCTGGTTTCTCATCACTGGTTTCGTCTGCCTTTGTCTGTCTTTGTAATCAATTTGTTGGTACGCAAGTTTTTTTTTCTTATTCTACTTACCTTCTATTCATATTATTGTTCGAAAATGCTTGGTTTAGACATACCTAGTACTATTTCTTTAGATGATCTTTTTTATTTTTCGAAAACAATATAATATATCTGATGATTTTGATTTATTACCTTGTGATACAAATAATTTTTATATAAGCAGCAAACCTCCTTCTGGATTTTTTACTTTCTACGAAGTGTTTTTGCAATGTGAACTTGTTCCTCCTTTTTCTCCATTTGTTGAAGAAGTAATGATTGCTTATAACATTGTGCCCACTTAGATTCATCCGCATGGTTAGAAAATAGTTTTAAGTTTCGAAGTTCTATGCTTGATGCATAAAATCAGACCTATTTCACTATCTTTAACTATTTTCACGCGATTAAAAAAAGGGCCAATAGCCCTTTTTATTTTATTGAGAGTAGGAGAGGAAAGTGTTTGTTAACAGGTTTGTGCAATAAACTTCGAAGTTGGAATGATAGATTTTTTTTTATTGGGTTGCAAGAAAGGGTGGAGGGGACTACCAATTGAGTGGACGAATATTAAAAAATGGGACAATGATGTCAGCCATATTGAAGGCTATGAAAGTGACATCCAAACACTTGAAGAACTCGTCCAGAATCAGAAAACATTCGATATATCTTTTATGTTAAACAGATATTCGCATTTCCGATCAAAGGAAGGTATTATAATTTTTACTACATCTGCTTTTCGTTTAATTTGTAATTCTTACAAACTTATTATTATTTGTTTTTTTTCGTAAAAGTAATATTTGAAAAAGTTATAATCCTTCCAAAGACTTGAAAATCAGTTTGGCTGCGCAAATTGCTGGTTTCACCGCATTCTGGACAATCCACAATTGAAGAAGATCAGAATCTGATTGAATAAGAACATCAGGATACAGAAAAGTGCCAATTGATGAGGTGAAGCAAGCGGCAAAAAGAAAATGCAGAAGGATATGCAAACCAGCAATCTTTTATTGATCTCAAGGCTATGTCTACAAAAGACCTAGACAAACTTGCACCAGATGAGGTAATTCTGCTCATTTCAGACATTTAATTTTGTCATTGTTGTATTTATTTTAGTTAATAATTTGTTTTAAATTATTAATGTTATATCAATTGATAGGCTTCCAGTTAATTAATTGTTTTGTAATCCTTATGTCATATTTCTGTTCATAGGCTTTGCTAGGTTACTTAGAAATGAAGCGACGATGGCGAGATTCAGGCAATGTGATTGCAAAATTAGGAAAAAAAAGCAAAAAAATTTAGATCTTGACAGGAAGAAGAATATCACCGAAAAAATTTGCTTGGAAAACAGATTGGAAGAAGGTGTAAATATATTAAAGGATCAAAAGCAGATTGTGAAAGTTGCTGAAAATTCTTGTGCAAAAGCTGAGGAACAGGTTGATATTCTCAAAAAAGAAAACAGAAAATTACTTGATAAAATCTCAAATTTACAATATGCTCTTGCTAAAGATGAAGCTTTTGATGTTGTGACAGACATGTTTGTCAAAACTCGAAAAGCTTGTGCTGAAGCATTTAAATCAAGTTTTCTAGATGAGAGTGCAGACTTTTTAGAAGATGCGACGTTGGAAGAGGATCAGACTGAATGCAATACTACCCATATTTCTGTTGATACCATTGATCCTTGATAGATCATATCTTACGACAGTTGTACGAATATTCAAGTTTTGTATATATTTGCATTAACACTTTTATATCTTACGTATATATTGCATAAGTTTTGTATATATCTGCAGTAACATTTTGAGATTTGGTGTATATAGTTTTAGTAAAATTTGTAAGAGGTTTATATCATGTGTCAAAAAATACAAAACTAAAAATGAATATATGAATGTTCAATTTTTTTAAGTAATGCATTACCAGATTCAGATTAAATATACAAACATTAGTTCTAAAATTGTTTGCAATAGTTTTCTGTACAAGTTTTTAGTGTAACATAACAGAATCTTTATGAAAACTTCAATACTTGCAGGTCCTTACCATTTACAGTTTCTCATGCCATTCCAAAGTTTAAATTCCAATTTGCTGGTATTCATGATCTTCAAAATAGATCAAATGACACTACTTTGTTATCAGGTAAACTTTTTTTTGTTTATCCATGTTGTACATCTATGCTAATTACTATATTTTTGTCCAGGTTTTTTGTGTTGCATAACGGAATCTTTATCAAAACTTCAATTTTTTCTTTATGTTGCTTTCTTTTCCTTGATGTTCTGTTCCTTTGCCCTTTTCTTTTGATGCTCTGGCTTGTTCTTGGCCTTCCACAAATGATCCAATATTTGCTTACCTGTTAGTGATTTTGGTGTTAGGGTTTGACACTGAAACACATCTGCTGTTGAAGAATCTTCTTCATCCTTGTCTTCAATTGCCTGTTGTTTTTTTATAAAATATTAATATCATTTGAAAGTTAACAAAATATTAATATAATTTTAATGTTCAATGATCCATTATTTAAAATTAAAAACTTTACTAACCTCTTCCAATTGCTGTAGCTTGTGCTCATTTTCAAGTTCAGCATTCACGGGAAAAAGTTTTAATATAGCATACGAATCATATCCTTGTTTCAAGCCATCTTTTGACAACCTAATTTTGAAAATAAAACTCTTTCCACAAATTGCATTTAAAACACTTGGAACTGTTTTACGGTTGTTCTCTTGACTTTTCAGTAAGAATAATACTACACATACATCATTTCCATACAACATTTTTCATACAACATTATGTGGCAAGATGTGATTAGGTGAAAGTTTAATTTTAACTTTAAATTAGTCAATCATATCTTGCCACATAATGTTGTATGAAAAATATTGTATGAAAATGATGTATGTGTAGTATTACTCTTTCAGTAATTGGGTACATGAGAACCCAATTAATGACTGGCATACTGTATCAAACAGTATAAACGTTGTTTCAACATTGCTGTCTGTGACTTGCAAATTAACCTTGTACCTATTATATCAACAATTATTCATTATTAAACATCAATTTTAAGATTATCATGCATTAGTTTATACCAACAATTCAATTTAGAATAACAACTGATATACCTCATCTGTGAGAATTGAGTCTCTCTGTTGCATATAACATAGTAGAAATTGTTGTTGTCCATATTAGGGATTTTTTTTCTTGCAAGTATTGTAAGATAAATAACACCAACCGAATCTACTCTCAATTTCAAGTATTGTTGCCTTTATTGTATAATCGGTTGTCCGATCCCAGTTATGTCACGTAAGACCGGGTTCAAAGATATTCTATTCTTAAACATTTCCTTCTCAACCAAAATTTCATTCAGCTTTCTCTTTTCCAATTTAACTACTAGAATATGATCGTTATTGCACATTGTATAGTACATAAGATATAAATTATACAATTATTTAATAGTATAATTCAACATAAAATTGCCAAGATATGTACTTTCTTTGCAGAAGATGCACCTTGTCAATTTCTAAATTTATATAAATTTGTTATGCTGAAGTACTATTAACATATAATTTTCCTGCACATAAAAATTCAAAAATTAATTATCAAAAAAGTTTCTAATCTAATATAAAAAGGTTAAAATACCTTGAAATTCTTTAACATTGGTAGACGTGACAATTACGACAACTGGTTTGTCATTCTCAACTTGACAACTCTCATCAATCTCTTTAGAAATATTTCCCCATAAAGAGACTGTAAATGTTTCACTACAAATAATATCGGAGTAAGATATTTTGATTGTATCAAGTGATTAAAATATTTGCAGAAGGACTTACTGTTCAATTTGCAACATTATATCCCGTTTATCACTCTTGGTTGATACAATTTTTTCAATTTCTCCTATTCCACTCAAAACACCTATGACATCTACAAAACATTTGTTATATTATGAAATAAAGTAGTTAGTATAGATGTACAACATGGATAAACAAAAAGAAGTTTACCCGATAACAAAGTAGTGTCATTTGATCTATTCTGAAGATCATGAATACCAGCAAATTGGAATTTAAATTTTGGAATGGCAACTATAGCTTCTTTGATCTCCTCAATAGAAGTTATCATGAGAAATTGTAAACGGTAAGGACCTTCAACAGGTTTGTGAACACCAGAATATGGTATGACTTTGACATTTTTAATTAAATAAATAAGACCTTCACGTATTTGGTTCTTATATTTTACAACTTTGTTCTTTGGTATAGTTCCATGAATCAAATTATGCTGTAGAGTAATTGGAAAAATAACATGTTATTAACCTTGTATAGTTTCAATTTCAATAAACTCTATATTGTTCTAGAAATATATTTTATACCTGTTCGTCAATCAAAACCATATCAAGGCTAATCAACTCGCTATCCTTTCTGAAATTTAAACATTTTCATAATTTGGATACTCTAAAAGTAAGTATCCAATCATCTCGTGATTAGTTAATATCTTTAAACGTAATATTTGACACTGTCATAACTTGCGTGCAAAGATAAAAATTAACAATATTAACTTTTATGTAAAATATTTTTCGGCAAATTGATTGCAACAGTTATCACAAATAAGTTAACATAAAACTTTTAATATAATATGAACTAAAAAGGACATTACAATATTACTTTTGTTAATGGGTAATAAGTTCAACAGGATTGTGCGGTAGACAATATATTGTAATTGTTCATTAAGTTCAACACTATTGTTCGGCAAACAGAATACTACACATCTTAATTCAGTGCATTTTTTTGTTTATTTCTGGTTCCACTTTACTTTCTTCCCCTTTATCTATCTCTTTTTTTTTTTGCTTTGCACAGGATATCTTGCTAAATGACTTTGATGCTGTAACATATAAAGTTCTTTCATACTTCTTCTGGATTTGGTGAGGATATACTCCAAAAAAGTTGACTTTGCGGGTTGTGAAAAAAGTAAGTCACAGGAGAAAATTGAGTTTACTATAATATGCTATTACTGTACGATGCACGTTTGAACCTGATGCTTTTGAACCGGAAATTCTTGCAATAAGAAGATACTTTATCAGAAAAAATACCATAAAAAAATGCTCAGTATTTGCGAAAAAACATATTGATCAGCAACTTCATTGCATCAATTACCATGAATGAAACAAAAAAACTTTTAATATAATATTAACCGAAAAGGGCATTACAATATTACATTTGGTAACTGTAAATGTTCGGCAAATAATCAATTATAATCTCACTGTACAAACCAATGAATTTGCAACTTGATTCTTAACAGTAAACAGGATTATTCAGCAACAATTACAATTATAGGATTAAACAGGATCGTTCATCAATGGCAACAATTATAGGGAAACGGTGTGGCAAATGCATCGGTAAACAGCAACAAAAGCATTGTTCAAAACTGGTCCCCACATAGACACAAATAATTGTTCGTCATTGTCCGCCTATATCTTCTTATAACCTACAAATCAAACAGGACTATAATAACAAAACAATGAATAAATTGAAACCAATTCAAAATTCGTAGACAAATTAATACATTATGAGCATCAAAAGTTTGCATTGTACATACCAATGACTTTGCAACCTGACTCTTAACATTAAACAGGACTGTTCAGCAACGACTACAATTATTGGATTAAACAGGATTGTTCATCAAGCAACAAAAGCATTGTTCAAAATTGGTCACCACATAGACAAAAAAATTATTCAACGTAGTCCACCTAGATCTTCTTATAACCTGCAAATCAAACAGGACTATAACAATCCTAGCCGTATAATTAGCGTATAAAACGCGTATTTACGTATTTTATAAAGGACTGTCGAATTATTCGCGAATTATAGGAGTATCCGTATAATTCGCGAATGATTCATTCGCGAATAATTCACGAATCATTCGCGAATTATTAGTGAATTTTTTAAAAAAATAATAATAATAATTGAAACAACGTCGTTTTAGTGGGGAAGAAGAAGTCAGTGGTAAGGCATAAGAGAAGAGATTGGAAAAGGGGGGGAATAAAAAAACTAACCCGCCCAAAGACATCCATTTTCCCGCCCATTCCCCCACACCTGACACCTTTACATTTTAAACTCAAAAGTAATATGGAGATTTCACGTTTTCACCTACCTCTTTGTATTCATTTTGTGATGAATAATTTTCTTGAATTAAATAGTAATGTGCTTAATTATGATATTGAGTCAAAACACATTTCATATTTTAAATTATTTCCATGCTATCTAATAAATTAGATTGGATTAATGAAATTAAAATAATAATTTATTATGAAAAAAAAAAAAGGTCATATATTATAGGTATAAAATAATAGTTGGACTATTGTAACACTAATCTTTTATATAGATTTGTGAGACAAAATTTTAGTTTTTGATTTAAATAATTTAATGGATTAATAGGAAGTTAAAATTGGTTGCATTTAATATCAAACTTATCAAGTTTTAAATTAGTAAAGAATCATAGCTAAATATTGTGTTTGAGTCTGGAGACTATAATTTAAATATCAGTTATATATTATATATTTGTGTTATTGGTTAATTGAATACTTTACATTTGAAATACTATGTTGATTTTAGTCAAGTAATTCATAAAAGTATTAAAACTAAGATTGATATTGCCGTATTTTTCAAAACGTATTATTGACAATGCACTGTATTAAACCCGTATATACCCGTACCGTATTTTTCCCGTGTCCGAATTTTATGGCCAAATTTTTATAAACGTATTTTTCACTGTTTGCTGTATTATACCCGTAAAACTCCCGTACCCTTTTTTTGCCATACCCGTATTTGCTAACTAGGATAACAATACAACAGAGAATTATTCAAACCAATTAAAAATTCCTAGACAAATTAATACATCATGAGCATCAAAAGTTTAATAATAAACTGACAAAACTAAAATAAAACAATGACAAATAACAATTAGGAATGACACACCTGTCTTTCTTCAGATAAATGGTATAACAAACTGTTACATAATTGACCTATATGTAGAGGATTCAAAGTCATTAATTCTGCAACTGATACAATGTCTCTCTTCACATTCACAAAAATCAATAATACACGTTATCAATCCATTACTATTCATGTGTATCCATGCATGTATAGCCGTTCACCAAAAAAATAAATAAATAAATAAATGCGTAACTTCACATTCACATATACAAAAGCAATATAACCATCAAAACAATTACTATTACCAAAGGTTTTTACAAAACAATTAATGCATATAAATTATCAGTATTTATCTGATTAATTAAATAATAAACCAAAAAAAAAAAATGCGCCACTTCACATTTACATATACAAAAGCAATTCAACCATTAAAACAATTATGTGAATACAAATGCCAAAGGTTTCTACAAAACAATGAATGCATACGAATTATCAATATCTATCAAATTAAACAATAAACAAACAAAATGTCAAAAACCTCTAGAAAACATTGAATGCGAATGCGAATAGTTCTACAAACCAAAGCGAATGTGGATGCGAGTAATTTACACAGAACATTGAATGTTCTACAAAGCAAATAGGCCAAACACCTGTATCACTTATAGAGATCCAGCTAGAAGCCTACATGGAATTTAAAAGATCTAGCTAGAATCCTATGTAGAGTCCAAATGGCAATCGCTAAAGAGGGTGGGCTTCAGGATTATATAGTTATATAAATATTTTTAAGATTTTTAAAATAACATAAATTTTCTTTATTAAAGTGTTAAAATAAGCAGGAGAAAGGTAATTAGATAATATTTCCTAATTTATAATAGTATAAATTTTATTTTATTTTGATGACTGGGGTATCTGGGTCAATTTACGAGTACATCAACTAATCTCTCAAGACCCTAAAATTACTGATCAGGTAAGAGTTTTAGTGGCTAACGCTATTAGCAATCGAAAAGAGATTCAAAATCATGATATTCAAGAGTCTTTATCGAACCATCAATTACTCACAGATAGTTAATAATATAAATTTTAATAACTCATTAATAATTTTTTAAAGACAATAGGATTTATGTCATTTCAAAAATCTTTAAAAAAAAATGTTATCGTATCATACCTTAAGAGGATTGACGTCGTTAACTCCGACTTATTTATTGGTTCAAAAAGATTATTTAAAGTTTTAAATAGTCTTTTCCACTGTTTAATGCATTTAAAGAATTTATCTTGCGACTTATGGATAAAGCTTAAGCCATAAATATTGAAAAATATTTATTAAAATTTCAAAACTATCCCCATTTGTTTTATAAATTTTACTCTTTTATATAGCTGTACTAAATAGATCCTAAGATTTTCATAAATATGAAAATTTGTACAAATAATGTTATTTATATAAAGTTTGAATCCTAATTTTGGATACGTTAAATTATTGATGCGCAATACACATATTAATACAACATTACAATTAATGTGATATTGATAAACAACAATCACATTATTTGATATTTCAATTTAATATGAGTGATATTACTCATCCCAAAATATATTCCAAAAATCATATCTCAAACTAGTTTACATAACATTTTCATATCATTACGTATCACATATGATAACACATCAGTTAAGAGAGGAATTTTGGGATATATAGTATTATTGATTTAACATTATGGGAGTTGTATATCAGTTATTGGCTGAGATGCCAATATTGCATACATAATATTTACTGAATTTATATAAATATAAGTCATATAAATTGTATCAAATTTCCCCGGATATTATGCATATATACATTAAAAGAAAAAGTTTTCCCAATGTTAGTAATTGATTCTTGTAACCGATTCCTTGAATCAACTTTTAGAAAATTTTGAGTAGTGAGTATAAATCGAATAATTTGCAATTATAAAAACAAACTAATGTCATCATTTAGTATGTGGCAAAAAAGTTAATCATATCAATATAATTTATTTAAAAATAATAATTGCTACTATATTGAAATAACATTTTATTATTTTAAAATACATGTTAAAAGACCACCCGATTAGATTAACAGTACCTAAAGTCAATCCAACACGAACATAAGTATTAAATTTAATAATTATCAATCATATTTAATATAAAATTACATTAAAAAAAAATGACAACAAATTCATCAAACGGTAACAGTGACAACAAATTCACCCATGATAACCTCAGAAATATAAAAAAAAATATAAAAAAGAAATGAATATTATTTCTAACTTCTAAGTCTACAAATGAATATTATTTAAAAGTTTAACAATTAAATCAAATTTGAATTAAATATAAGACTTAAACAATGTTGTAATCACTTAACCGGGCCAAAAAGCCCGGGTAAGCCCAGCCAGGGCATAAAGAAAATGGGCCTTTTCCCTAGCCCAGACTCTCACTTTTTAATTACACATGGAGCCTCACTCGGGCAATCCTGGCCCAAATTGGTTATTTATTTGAGGGAGAACGACATTTCTCACCCAATGTTTCGTGAAACGACAGTATCCACCCTTCAAGTTTCACTTTCCCATCCTTCTTCAGGTTTTGTTATGCTTTTTGTTAATATTTTACAGAAAAGACAAAAATACATATAAATATTTAACTTTATAAATTTTTTATGATTTTTAATTAGCCAAAAAGTCAAAAAAGAAAAAATAGTTAACCCCACTTAAAAAATTAAGAATAATACTATAAAATTGTTTAAAGTTAACTGACCTTAATATTTATTTATTTATAATATCATCAATATCTCATCACTATTATTCAATAATTTATTAAATTTATAATGTTCTTCATAATATAATATTTTTTATTTTTACTAATTAACATAGAAAATCAATATTTTTAATTAATTAATTAAAGTTTTTAACTTAACTAAATTTTAACAGAAAACACAAATAGAATATAACAAAAGGTGGGAATGCGTCATTTCACTAAACCTTGAGTGTGGGAAAATGTCCTTCACCCTTTATTTGAAGCATGGCAGATCGAGTCACAATGAAATAAGGAATATACCAATTTCATCCCTACATCTGATTTAAATAAACTTTAGTCTAATACAAAATTTCAGTAACATTTTAGTCTCTGTCAGATTTGTTTTGGTCCGTGTCATTAACAAATCTCAGGACCAATTGTTTTAATTCGCTTTGATTCTCGGGATGTTGATCATCATCAGGATCATGATGTTTATACATTCTTTCGTGGTGGAGTAACCCAACGCTTCTTTTTTAAGTCTTGCTCCCACCTGATTCCACCTTCATTTTCAAGCCCTAAACATCTCTCTCTTTTTCTCTATTCAAACACAAGCTCAAGTGAAAATGTTCTGAGTAGGCGAAAAGTCAAATTTTGGGATTTAAATTTTGAAATGAAATTGCCTCCTATTTTTTTTTTTCCACAGTATCAGTATTAATTTTGGGACATGGGAGAGAAGTTGCTTTATAAATTCAATGTATTGTTTGTGATAATTAATGTAGCTATAGTTTTTAATATTATAGAAACAAAAAATCGTCTTTCAAAATTTAACAAAAATAAATATGTAAAAAAGATTATATAGTTGATGGTGTTTCAATATGAGGAAAATTGTGGGCAATTTGGTGATGGATAAACCATTTAATCCTTATATAAAACAAACAAATTTAATGATGTGCGATTGCAACATTTAGCACCGGATATAAACAAGATTTGTATCACAGATAGACAACAATTAGCATCAATTTTACTACAAACCCAGCAAGGAAGAAATCGTGGTCTTACAGAAAGTAGTTTCACTTTCAACATATGAACAACTGAAGGGTTAGATCCCCATGACTAGTGGTAAAGTGATAAGCAGAGTCTTCATGTACAGAATCTTTACAGACATATCCTACACCTTCGCAGCCGTGTAAATGAGCGGTGTCTATAGAGTAACCTATTCTGCAGTTCAGTTAAGTATCTTCATCTGTGCATTGTTAAGGCGTAGCGTGGTTGAGACTAGCTAACATGAGCCTGAGTGGTCCCTGTACAATCTTTATGAAAAATAGGAATCAGCCCCCAAGGTGGGTTCTTGAAAATTGTCAGTGTCCCCAATGGTTGGCATTTGGCGTGAGCTGCAAACCAATTAGCACACAAGTTTGCTTCTCTATGACTGTGTTTCACTTTGCATTCCCAGTTGCGCTTGAGCAGATCTCGGCAGGATTCAATGAGATCTCTATTAGGATCCAAAGAAGCAGAAGCTTGCTCCAAACATTTTACTACCTCAAGGGAGGCAGATTCCACCAGAATTTTTCTAAACCCTTTTTCCCAAACAAGCTTTAAGCCCTGATAAAGAGCATTCAACTCTGCTGCCAAACTACTGCAATTCCCTAGGGTTTCGGTGTAGCCCAGAAGCCACTTGCCAAATTCATTGCGCACAATTCCACCAGCTCCTGCACAACCCAGCTGCCATATTGAACTGCCTTCAATATTTAATTTCACCCAATCTTTTGGGGGAGGACTCCAGTGTACTGGCACATCCATCTTGCTTTCAGTTTTAACTTCTACAAGGTAAGGTTCGCGACACCTATTTCTATCTTCAGCATGTCCTCTACTGACGGAATTTGCATGCTCATCAGAAAATGGAACAACTTCTGGTTCTTTCTTACTTGATTTCTCTTTGAAACCTGGAGAAACACCAATGTCATTTTTAGCATTTGCTAACTTCCCTCGACAGCTTTGCATTGGGTGCTCAAAAGCAAACTTTTGCTGAATTTTCTCTGTAAATTTAGTAGATGAATCAAAAAAGTTAGGCTTCTGCTCTAACAATATCTTCTCAGCAGCAGAATCCACATCTATTTTTCCATTAATTCCACATGTAATCCGTGGTAAATCTTTCGAAACAACCAAATCAACAGTCCCTACAATCCTTCCACCTTCCATGTCAACATCCATATCTATAACGTCAAAGTTCTCTGTTTTGGCATAATCAAAAGCACATTCCTTAGGGGAAACCAATGAAGGGAGTTCTTCATGCCCCTTGTGAAGAATTTGATCAGATTTTACAAGGCGAAAGATTCCCCATAAGAAGTATTCTGTGTTTTTCCTTGCAATAATTCCTATTAATAAAAAAGTTTCAATTATCTTCATGAAGGCAATGAAAGATTGAGCTCAAACTTTTCACAAATCCAGCTATTCATGCACTTAAAAAAAAAAAAAAAAAAAAAAAGCTTTTCGGCAATGTGACAATGGCAAAAAAGAGGGTCCAGTGTTTTATGTACTCTCCACACAAACAATGAGACAATAGAAAAAGCTAAACGAAGATGCCAAACTATATAGCAATACCAATATGTAAGGCCAATAGCATATTGATTTCAATGGCTTTTTCAATAAGGTTACCCTTAAAATTGCAACAAATAAGTCATTTAGTACTGACTTCCTCACAGAACATCTTGCTGAATTCAAAAAAGAGGAAAGTTACCTAATTCAAATCCCACAAATGTAAGATATTTGTAAACTATTTTGTAGAATCATACTAGATGTATAAACTCTTCCAAATAAATTGACGTGACACAAAGTGAATGAATGAATAAGTGCATATAAAAAGTCAATTCAATAAATGTTTTTATAAATATAGGTGAATGATGTGTCAATAAAAAAGTTATATCACACTAGTTTGTATGTATAGCCCATAATTGTATCCCTGATTTCCTATTTGTAATAGTTGACCCTCATTATTTAGGTGTTTAGGAAGATTATTTCCAAAATAACATGTATCCTGTAGTTTATCATATACCAGAAAACTTAATTCACATGAAAAGGACATTCTTTTTCAACATGTATCAGAGATATTGATATTGGAAACCTCTTATTTTTCTTTTTGCCTTCACTGTCTCTGAGTCTCTTTTCAGAAAAAATTGGACTTTGTTGCCAATCTATTTCCTGAAATTTGGCCTTCATTGCCAATATATCTCTCTAAAAAATAAAAACACCTTAAACAAATCTGAAAGCAATTCCTTAACATACTCATTTAAATGAAAGTTGAAGGATAATGTTAAAGAAACTAGAGAGCTCACTCTGAGAGTCCTCTTGCAGTTGTTTAGATGAAAATATCAGCAACTCCAGACCATCAATGTAACTTCTCATCAAGGAATCATTGCTCTCCAACAGCTCAAAGAGGCAAAAAATATTCTGCTTGGATCTAAAAGTCAACAGAACACATGTTAGAAAATTTTAGGACAACAAAATTGGAAATAAGAAATCACAACACCAATATCAGATGTCATACAAACCTTTCGATATTATCAGCCGGAAAAAAATACAGTGAGATGTCACAGTAATCAGGGAAATCATTCCCAAATAAATCTGCCCAAAACTGGCGTCTAGGCAGTAGGTTAACCTGAACGACTTTAGGCATTCTCTGTGCAAACTCAAGGGCTATAGGATGAAGTCTGCTTGGAGGTTGAGCCTGGATACCACCATAAAATTTACCGGGAGTAGCAGAATCAAAAAATTTGAAGCCTCCACTGAAAAAGGGCATAAGTATAATTAGGCATCCGGTTCTTCGATGCTTTTTGTCTTCAAGTAAATCAAGGTAAATGCTTGAGTGCAGTTAAAGTAAACTATAATCATCAAATTACATGCTTTAATACACGTAAGGGACATTTGCTCAGCTACCAAATAACATTTTCATGATTAAAAAAGCTTCTCCCTGAATTACTGCAATTATGTATTACCTTATATAAACAGAAACCCTACACATTCTAAGGAAAAATGCTCTTCTATGAGCTAAAGCCGAAATTCATTAAACATGCATTTATCGAATTCATGCAGTTTGGTAAATAGTTTAGTGTCCTTAATGTAGCAAGAAAAGTGACCAGGTAGAAAACAAGAGAACAACATGAAGGAGCAAAACCATGCCAAGACTAACAAGTGTTCCTTGAAAATTTTAATTTTACAAAATTATCTAACAACAACATCAAACTTTAAGATACTGACAATTATATAAGAGTGAAATTAATTAAAATTTGCAAATCTTTTACAACTTGATGCTGGACTCCCTTCAAGGAAATTTCAGATTTTGAGAGATAAAAGATCATTAAAATGACTCTTTTTCCATCAACCTTAACCAACCAATCATGATTAACTTGTAGATGTTTTAAACACCCTATCCAAGTTTAACCATGCCCTGTTTTTCAAGCATTACTAACCTTGTGTCTGTCCAACAATCATGTGACTTATCCCAAAAGACAGATCTAGTTGGTACAACAACTTAAGAAATCTAGCTTGTTATTTGTACTAAGATAGCTATGATCTTAATTGAAGTCTCTTTATTGAGAAATTGGAAATTTACATAAATTACATTGGGCTGGTAAGGAAATTTATGGAAAATAGGAAATAAATTAAGGAAATTGCATTTAAAGGGGCTAAAGTGTAGCATTCAACAAATGAAGGGACCAAAGAAAAAAAAAGGAAATTTGAGGGATGAAATTTGAAACTTTTTGTGGGACCTCGGTCCAGGACCATAAATAGCTCCACCTCGCTTTGATGCATTGGCAAATAAATAAATTCATGATTTTATAACATTGTAAAAGAATAGGCTACCCACCTCCAAGTTGATTCCAAAGCAGGGAGATATCGACGATGCTGCTCATATTTAAGCCGCATATTCTGTAAATCTCTTTCCTCAACAGCAAATTTTTTTGGTTCAGCAACATGAATAGCTTTGCCTGAAATAATTAGGAAAAGGGAAACAAAGGTTGACCAACTGAAAAGGCAATTTAATTACCATATAATCAAATAGCTGAACATGGTCATAACAGGCAACAACAATAGAATTTCAATCTCATTAAATAATGTCATTAATTGAGAGGAAAATTTCGAACACTCTTCACATGTACACAACACATATGTCTAACACAAACAATTTATTATAATAAATGACACAAGAGGAGAATTCAAACGCAAGACCACTTGGTGAACTTGGCTTTGATATCATGTTATATGACTACTCAACCCAAAAATTAAAGCCTCTCCAAATGACTAGTCGGAAGTCTTGGCACCATAATTTACAAGAAGCTATCAAGTCACTAAAAGACACAAACAGTGCCTGTTATTCCCAAGGCTGGCCAAGAAGGGAAACGGCTTCCAGAGGGACTAAGGAAGCCTGTAGCCTTCATTCTAATACTCAAGTAAAGACACTGAAGTCATCCAATGCAGAGTGAGGGCGGAGCCTCGCAACAGGACATAGTGGACAGGCATGCCTGTGACACTTAGGGACATAACTAGATAACATAACTCATGGGGCCTGACTTAGGAAAGGCAGGGTAGATTAACTTCTTTCATCTTTAAGTCGGTGAATCCTATGGATAACAAAAATTGTGAAAACAAATATGTAAAAAGCATTTTCACCTTTTGATTGTTTTGACATATTTGCTGCCTGATCATTCATCATGGAATTAATTTGTGCACCACTCTGTGAAGAAGAATTTAAAAATCCTTAGGATATAACATTAGGATTTGTCGTTTCTGGCAAACAGGAGAAGACTTGACTCACAATTTTGGACGGAATGGGAGTTCTTCTGCTCCTAGGTAGAACGGTATTTGATGAACCCCATTTTAATCCGAAGTTAATTCGTTGAGAAGATCCCATTTTCTGGGATCCTAATGATAGCCTAATAGCTTCTTCTGCGGGAAGGAACTTGACCTTGCCGGATTCAACAGACTTTAGCTTCTTCGAGTGAACCTGGAACTGTGAATCATTGCAAGCCTTATTGATAGTTCCGGATTTTGGTGAAAGCATGTCATTGCTCAATAGGCATGCTTCACAAACCCAACTTTGTGGCACCTCCTCAGTACAAACCCTCATGCAATAACTACAAAAAGAGGATATCATGTTCAGCAATAAGGGTTATAACAGTATTACATACAGCAGGGTACTAAGCTATAAAAGACAACTGGATAAAGAAAATGAAGCAATTGGTTAACCTTGAAGAAGCTAGCAATCACATGATGCAGCTTGCTTTCTATTTGATTAATTATATGCAGGGCACACATAATACAATTGACAATAGGAAACAGGAAAAAAAGAATACACAAACATGCTCACATACATACATATAGCAGTTTCTAGACATCTTACACATGCTCACGAGCGCAACAACATTTGGAGCAAGTTACAAGCAGTTCCTGAAAACCAAAATGACCACAAATGTCACATGGTTTGTCCTGCAAAACGAAAAAAGCTCATCTCAATTATTGGTATAGATGGTTATCTCTCAGTAAGAAAACAAAAAGGAACACATGGTTATCTATTAGTGAGGAAACAAAAAGGAACTTAATTAAATACAAACAAGACTTGACATCCATTCTTTTTCTCTTAGGTTACCCCAAATTTAACACCATTTAATATGTCACTGCATGGCATGAAGGACAGGATTTAAGATTCCTCTCTTAATGTGAGCTTGAAGGTTGTCACATGCCATGTTAATAAAGTTTAGTTAAGATTGTTTCATTATTTATTCTTCCTAGTAACCAACTATGGTGAACATTAAATAAAACTTAGCCAAAACCCTATTCACTACGGGATCTCGTCTGCAAACCCATGCTTGTCCAAGATAAGTTACTGAATAAGAGATCAATTGATTCCACATACGATGCAAATAAGGAAAAAATACAAAATAAAATAAAATGCAACCCCGAGCGGCTGTACTAAGTGAGTCTTCAGCTCAAGAGACCCATCACCATTATTTCTACACAGTATGTGTGACATATCAACTTTGAGAACCTAAAACAGTGTTTAAAAAATCCCAAAAAAGCACAAACACCGCACTTATTTTAACAAATAAAATACCAAAAAAATATTAATTATAATTTCCTGTTCCTACATTCCATGAACAGTAAAGTGCGTGCACAAATATGAAAAAAAAAAAAAAAAAAAAAGGCATCATACTGCATGAGCAACATAAATAAACAATGGTCCACATTAATAAAAAAAGTACCACAAATAACCTGCAATCAACCCACATTTCACATAGTTCAAAAAAGTGGGACCTCAAGAACGAAAGAGACAAAATGAATACAAAAACATTATTAAAGCTAGGGTTTTTACCAGGTGGGAAACACTCGACTCTCCCTGCATTTGGTCCAAGTTTAGAAGTTGGTTTTAGCTTAAGCGTGTTGAACGTGCGGCAAAGTTGTGGGAGTTCCAGTCAAGTGGGGTTAGTGGTTACTGGTTACTGTCAATGAAGAAGAGGGAAGAGAATCAGACAACCAGCATTACAGCACGAAAAACGAGTGATGTAGGAGTCTTCGACTTGGTAAAACGCGGGTGGTGTGTGAATTATCTCTGCGTTTCAATTCAGGTCAACGGGATGTTGATTGGTTTATTGTTTATTTTATTTATTAACTGTGAGAAGGGATAAGATGTGGGCGGCCTCATGAGGTTTACCAAGAGGGCTTGATGGCTTTTTTGGAACCTTTTGTTAATGGGTGCAGGGTGCAGGGTGCCATGTTGAACTTTTAGTAACCAAATTCATCATTCATGTAGGAATTGAAAATATAACAATACAAAAAAGTATCATTCAAATTCATAGTTGAATTATTTTATTTCATATTTGTTTAATAATATAGGCTCAATAAAAAACAATTTGATATCAGCAATCAATTTTTAAAACAGGATAAACTCAAAAACTCTTCACATTTTCCCAATCAAACAAAAAAATAATTTTTTTTTAAGTTTTATTGTAATTAATACTACAATAAATTAAACTAAACGGACACAGAAATGGCCTTAGTTGAGACAAATGGGGACAAATGGATGTTGGTTCTTCTTGTCGAGTGATCGTCAATGGCCGTGAGTGTATTTCTAAAAGGAAAAACACATTAAGAAATTGAACTTCTTATGCCTGGAAAAGTAAGGCTGACGTAGAGCCCAGTCAGCGCAAGTGGTCAAGGTCTAGGCAGATCCTGCAGGCATTCAGATGTGGCAACGTCGCACGCTGGCGTGAGCAGCATGCCAATGCAGTGGGTGCTCGCCAGATGATAAGGGCTTGAAAATACACATTTAGTTAGTGGTTTTTGGGAGATTAATTATGGGAAATTAGGCTTAAGTTGGTAAAGTTGCTTGATATTTTCATAATTGCCTTTTACAAGATCACGAGGTGTTTTTGGAGTGTTTTCCAGGTCACTAGTGCTTAAATGTTATGCTCGATGAAGAATCATGTTTGCAACGGAATAAGTGCCAAGTGGAAACAAACGGATCAAGAATCGAAGTTGAATTGAAGAAGTTATGGAAGTTGAAGTAAAGAGAAGATTCTAGACTCAGTATTTTGAGAATATCTTGAGCTGTAGAACTCATATTAAGACAATTCTTGGACCGTTGGAAATCTGATTCAAAGGGCTACATTTCATATGTTTACAACTTTTCCAAATTCCATCGTTATCGAGTTCAAAAATCAACATCTTTGAAGCACAGTGGAATGATGCGGGAAGAGGGCAGCAGTTACTGTGCCGCGGCACACTTTTTCTAGTAGCTGTGTTGCGACACAGTCACGTAAGTCACTAGTTTGTTGTCCCTTTTTAGCGAGGAGAACAGGGTTAAGGGTTCCAAATCAAATAGAATTAAGGAAAAACAAACTCTAACCCTTGTGGGATATAAATAGAAGTCTTTTAGCATTATTTGAGGGGATTCTTTGATGAGAAGAAAGGGAGAAAAATCTGGAGAGAAGAGAAGTAACATAAATTCTGGAGCTTTGATTCACAATATAGAGAAGTTTTCCTTATTCTTTTCTTGTAAACTCATGATGAATGTTTTAATAAATATGATTGTTTCTTCATGTTTATTATGAACTAATTTTATTCTCTAGGGCTAAGATGTAGCCTAATCTCTTAATTATGTATTGATCTTTGATTGTTAATTTATATTAAGAATTCTTCCTAAGTTTTACTATTATTCCTAATGCTTTTGATTCTTAAGGGCCTAAGAATTGAATGAACTAATGGACTAAGTTGAGATCGAGAGATGATACTTAGTTGGTCTACGGTAGTAAAACCATAGGTTGAGCGAACGCTAGAGATAAGTTACTGCGACTTGTGAGGTTTTGGTAAACTCCATAGAGCGTAATGATCCCCAACTGCTTAAATCTGATTAGAGATAATTCGGGTTAATAATTAGGGGTTAATTTGATAATTGTTTAAGAGAAAGTTATTAGAGATTTAGGGAGTTTGACCTGTAAGAAGAGCTTAATAAAATTAGCATAAGAGATCGATATATATTAATAAGAGTTAGTGTGAAGTCTATGCCCTAGGTCTAGTCATCTTGTTTTTACCCAAAGATTTATTTTAATTGTTCTCTTTTCAGTTTTCTTCTTAAATTCAATTGTTTATTTAATTTAGGTTTTCCTTGATAAAATTTGGATTGATCAAATAGTAATAGGATAGTTTAATTGGTAATTGATAATAGTAATTCCCTTGGGTTCGATATCCATATTTTATACACTTTATTACTTGCACAATTTCGTACACTTGCGAAAATCAACAACACCAGACTGACGAAAGGCTAAAGGTCGTCCACGTGTCCAATCCTTGCATAAAGCGAGGAGATCACGCAAGTAGGTGAATAACGGGACACAAAGGAGGATTTGCACAGTACCTGACCCTCTTTTTACGGATTCAGTAATGATTACCTCGATGTATCCCATATAAATAAAGAGCTTCTCTCCCGTTTGTGGGATTCGCTCATTTTTTTACTCTTGATTAACTATCTTCCCTCTGTAAGAGCTCTCTCTCTCTCTCTCTCTCTCTCTCTCTCTCTCTCTCTCTCTCATTTGTACTCTATCAGCTCGTTAGTCTGCGACCTGATCCTTCAAATATAAATACAATATCAGTGGACATAGGATTCGCTTGGTCAAGCATCCGAACCACTTTAAACATTGTCTTGCCATTATTTACATTCTCAATCCCCCATTCACGTGTGTCTTCTAGGCCAACTCAGCATTTCACACGTGTATTTAGTTGGTGTCAAAATCACGCATCAACAGTTTGGTGCTAGGAGGGCCTGATTTAGTATTCGTCCTTCATCAGGAGAATCTCTGACTAACTGGTCCTACAACAGCAAATGGCCCGCCGATTTGAACCTGAGCGAACCAGTCATGGTGCTGAGGAGATCCCTCAAGTACAGGAGGACACTTCTCCTGAGGTGCCGTCAGTTCCACAAAATGTCGTGGGGGATATCCCTTCAAGTTCACAACTTGACCCTGCCATCAGGAGCTACCTAGAGAGGTTCGACAATACTCTCCAAACGGTCAACCAAAGGTTGGACCGTTTGGACATAGATGTGCCACTCGAATCAGCTAGGGCGGTGCAACCGCCAAAAACACCTGCAGGTCACCCGAAAGCGCGGAGAAAGGCAATAGCCCAAGCCACGCGCACTGCAGCGTGTTGAAGGAAGGGTAAGCAAGTGGTGAACAGTGGGCCTAAGGGCTCCAAAGGGTCGGCGAACACCAACCACGTCCCAAGTAGAATACCTGTGGCTTTAAGACTCAGTGAAAGGTCGCAGCCCGAGTCGTCCCATGCCATGGCGCATGAACACCCCCATAAAAGTGCTGGACTAGGCGATTCTCATCACTGCCAGAGAAACGATCCTGGTCATCATCGTACAGAAGGTTCCGAAACTTCGCGGGGCGGTTCATACCACTGCGGAGGTCATGAAAATTCCCCGTACCATTCATCGCCATCACACGACTCTAGACAGCGTGTGTCAAGGGCGACCATAATTGCCGGCCGAGGCAAAGAGGAATCCGACCTCCAGACCTTCCTCAACCGCAATCGCGAGGGTCGAAGTCGCATAGGTGAAAGCAATCCCTAAATAGCTTCGCTGCCTCAGATTGAGGAGCTGCAGCGAGCTCTAGATCAGTTAAAGGCTCAGCAAAACGAGCAAGGGAATGTCGCAGCGGCGTCTCCCTTTTCCCCTGCGGTATTAGCCGCCCCTCTCCCATCAAGATTTAGAATGCCTGATATGAGGGCGTTTGATGGAAATTCTGATCCGTAGGATCACTTGTACAAATTCAACGACTTGATGGAACTTCACCAGATTTCAGATTTGGCGAAGTGCCGTTGTTTGGCAATAACTCTAACCTCTCTGTAAGAACAGCATGCATGCATGAAGAGTGGTGGAAATGGAGAAGAAAGCATGAAATGATGGATTCAAAAACCGGTTTTTAAACAAAGCATGGAAATGAGATTATACCTTCTCCTTTGCTTTGGATTGATGAAGATTAGCCCCAAAAAGATGAGACCTCCACACTTTAACACCACCTTGAGAGGATTAGAGAGTGGTCGTGGCTAGGGAGAGAGAGCTTTTAGTTTGTGTTTGAGTGAACAAGTGAAGAATGAACAAAAATGCAACCTTTTGCACTTATATATACTTGGGCAATTTTGCAATTATTTATTTTTCACTTCCAAGCCCAATAAAATCTTATTTTATAAAGGGACCCCACGAATTTAATATGCTACCCTTTGAATAATCAATATTATTCAAGGGCCCATGTAAACTAAACTAGTTTACATTAACAACCCATAAATTTACCCTTTTTACCCTTTAACTATTAAAAGGTTATTTTTGTTCATCTCATTAATCTTAACACTTTAAGATATAATAATTAAATATAATTAATTATTGCTTGACCATTTTAACCCTTAAAATGTCACAAATTGTTTTCTATGTAACTATTACTATAGAAATCCCGTTATTACCCTCGGAAGGTGCTAGCCCTCTTCGGATAATCATTTCTCTCTCTCATCCTTCTCTAACTTCTCAAGGCTATTGGTGTGACCATGTAGGTCCACCGTGGATTAGCCGTGAGCCGGTTCTGGATGAATCCAGAAACCTGTCCGGAGGCCCAACGACTATGGTAAACATCTAGCAATGTGCCATAGTCCCTAAACCACGATGAAGAAATACTTCATCGAACCCATTTCAGATCATACGTACCATGCAGGTAAAGTCCCTCCATTGAGATATCCTAATCGAGTATGGATTCATGGAACGTCAAAATCCTAAACTCGATCTTCTACCGAATTGTCGATCAATATGTCCGGAACTTGTCATCACAAACTTACTTTTGTATGACTAATAATAGACTCTGGCCAGAGATTCAGTTTTCCGACATTTATCGATGTTCGTCTAGGAACTCGAATCCGGATGGAGTCAGCGGTACTCCCGATCCTATATTTTCGAGTCAATGGATCCCTTCTTGACCATCGTTCGTTTCCGCATATGAACAACGCATGACCAAATAAGCTTTATTATACGAAACATGATTAGTCTCGTACTTATACACCGTATGAACCATACGCATCCATATCGGATCCGACTACAATGTCTTAGGTCAAAGGACTACATCGTCCACTGATATAACCAAACGATAAATCATTGACTACATGCTTTTCCAAGTGATTTGTCGTTATTCAGTCACATTCGAAAAACAGTTCACCAACCGTTAATCCATACCAATGCCCCAGTGACATGACTATCATCTTCATCCGTACTTATATCAACTCATGATATCTTTCGGAAGCATCCGATATGCCTACTGTGCAATATAGTTGCCCAAATTATATTGCTTCCATAGGGAACCCTTTTCGATAATTCATTTACAGATTAAATGAATCATCTGGACAATTCATATACATACTTTATTTTAAATGCATGACTGAATAAAGGAAGCAATTTATTTATATGAATTGAAGAACTCTTTCTTCCATTATTTATGATATACATAGATACAAGACAAAATGCTCTGAAACTGACAACACGAATGGTTTCTAGGGCATACACTAATATACACTAACACTCTCATGCTAAACGGTGGTTTAGGTCGCTCTCAGCGGGATCGATCAGCTCGTGGCCTTAGATGAGCGCGACGTTCCTGAGGCACTTCCAAGTGAACCGAAAGTTCTCAATGCCTTTAAGCTACCTCAGCAACATAAGGCAAGAGAGGGATGAATCCCTCCAGTCTTACATCGATCGATTCCACGGGAAACTTAATAAGGTAGCTCACACTCCCGAAGAGTCTGTTCGGACTCTCATCATAGCAGGAGTTCGCCTACAGACCGACCTGTGGAAAGAGTTATAGGCTGAGGATGATGTTTCCCTCATCTGCTTTTATAACCTTACAGAGAAGTACCTCCGTATTGAAAATTCCGTGGCGGCGCTCCACCACCGTGACCCCGGCGCTTCAAGTAGTGTGCCTGGTCGAGGGGAAAGTAGGAGAGTTGATCGCAGATGGGCTGCTGATGATCAACGAAAAGGAAAGAAACCGCGGTACAAGCCCAAAAAGTTCTATGCTCCAATTCGTCGTGATCGTGATAGAAATCAGTATACGCCCTTGAATGCGTCTGAATCGGCTATTCTTGACAAGTCAGAAGAAGCCAGCCTACTCGAAGAGCTTAAGCCCATGAAAAATCCCCCATCAGCCAGAAACAGTAAAAAATACTGTTGCTTTCATCGGGATAATGGGCATCACACCGATGAGTGTCGAGCTCTCAAACAGGCAATCAATACCTCATCAAGCAGGGGCATTTCAAATAGTATATTGATGATTCCACTCCCGCACAGGAGAAAAATCAAGGGAAACCAAGAAAGAAGCGTCGTGATCGCAAGGGTATCTGTAGCGTCGGAATGATCTTCGGGGGATTGCAACTCGCGGGGAACTCGCGAGGTGCCCAGGAAATATATGCTCGCGCAGCCCATCACGACCCTATCAGTGTGATGAGCGCGACGCGGCGAAAATTACCTTCTCCGAAAAGGATGCAGTTTGCTTGCATCATCCCCACAATGACGCTCTAGTGATCATGCCCCTGATAGGGCGCTTCAACGTCCACAGAATATTGGTGGATAACGGAAGTGCTGTGAAAATCCTGTTCCAGGCAGCTTTCGAAAGAATGAATTTGGACAAGGCTGACCTGAAGCCCGCCTCGATCCCCCTATATAGTTTTATAGGGGACCATATTATCCCAAAAGGAACGATCTTGCCTCCAGTCATGCTGGGTGACTTCGACGAGGTGACCAAGGTGACTGAGTTCTTCGTAGTGGATTGCCCATCCGCTTTTAATGGTATCCTAGGTGACCTCTGTTGAGAAATTTCAAGGCGGTCACTTCGGTATACCATCTAAAGATGAAGTTCCCCACCCCGACGGGGAGAGGGGAAGTTAGTGGATCGTAGCGCACATCTCGCGACTGTTATGTAAGGGCAATGCAGATGGCGTGCAAAGGGAAAGGCATCTCGCGCGACATTCCCCGACAAGCAATGGCGATCAGCCGGATCGAGGTGCAGCCTGGCCCAGTCGAGGATAATTGGATCCTCGCATCCAGGAATGCCCTTCCAGTGGCCAGTTGAGGATCTATCTGAGGTGTCGGTCGACCAGAGCAAGCCGAGCAGAATGCTGAGGATTGGGAGCAATCTCAACCCCCAACTCGCCACTGAATTAACCAGCTTCCTCAGAGAGAATATCGATGTGTTCGTATGGTCGCATGCAGCTATGGTCGGGATCAGCCTGAATATTATTTGCCATCTTTGAACATCGATAGTGAAGCCAAGCCGGTTTGCCAGAAGAGAAGAGCGATGGATCCGAAGCGATATGTTGCCTTGAAACTTGAGGTAGATAAGCTCCTTTGGAACATATCCACCCGACAAGCGCTCTATCCAAGCTGGGTTGCCAACCCGATTCTAGTAAAGAAGCCGAACGGCAAATGGCAGACCTGTGTTGACTTCACCGACCTCAACAAGGCATGCCCAAAGGATAGTTTTCCCTTGCCCAGGATCGACCAGCTCATGGACGCCACCTTCGGGCACGAGTTGCTGAGCTTTATGGACGCGTACTCAGGATACAATCAAATTCTGATGTACGCACCGGACAAAGAGCATACATCCTTTGTTACAGATCAGGGGTTATATTGCTACAAAGTTATGTCTTTCGGCCTCAAGAACGTTGGCATAACCTATCAGCGGCTGGTTAACCGAATGTTCTCTGAATAGATCGGAAAATCGATGGAGGTCTATGTGATGACATGCTGGTCAAGTCGCATGTCGCTTAAGATCACATAGCGCATCTCGCTAAAATGTTCGACATCCTCCAGAAATACAGAATGAAGCTAAACCCCTTCAAGTGCTCATTTGGAGTATCCTCGGGAAAATTCCTAGGATACATGGTTAACCAAAGCAGAATAGAGATCAACTTCAAGAAAATCCAAGCTCTCCTCGACATGAAAAGCCCGGCCAACAAAAAGCAGGTCATGAGCCTTAATGGGCGAATAGCGGCACTCAATCGCTTCATATCGAGGGCAACAGATCGCTGCTTGCTATTCTTCAATGTTCTAAGGGCCAATAAAAAGTTTGAGTAGATTCTCGAGTGCGAACAGACATTCTAGAGTATTAAAGAGCACCTTGGGAAGCCACCTCTTCTGTCCAAGCCTCTCCCGCAAGAGATCCTCCTTTGTATCTGTCCGTCTCTCAGTTCGTGGTCAGTACAACCTTAGTTCGGGAAGAGGACAGGGTCCAATGGCCAGTGTATTACGCGAGCAAGTGCCTATTAGATGTCGAGACGTGGTATCCAGAAATGGAACGATTAGCTTATGCCCTGCTGATCGCTTCTAGAAAGTTGCGACCTTACTTCCATGCACATATGATCCATGTAATGACAAATTATCCACTCAGACAGGTCCTCCAGAAACCAGAGGCATCGGGTAATTTGCTTAAATGGGCCATGGAATTAAGTCAGTTCGATCTGAAGTATAGACCGAAAGTAACCATCAAAGGGTAGGCCGTTGTCGATTTCACATCAGAATTCTCATATCATCCGATGAATGAGTCGGAGCAACAGCCCAACGAAGTCATTCAGGAAGCTGCTCAAAATCTATCGACCTAGAGCCTCTACGTCGATGGATCATCGAACAAAAAGAGAGCCAGGGCAGGTCTTCTTCTTTTGAGTCCCGAAGGGGCTCGCATTCATGGCATTCTCCAGTTCGGTTTTAAGGCAACCAATAATGAGGCCGAGTATGAAGCTTTGCTCGCTGGACTACGGTTGGCCAAAGAAATGGGTGCCAGCGCGGTTAGTATCCACAGCAACTCCATGCTGGTCGTTAACTAGATTTTGAGGGAGTACCAAGCTAAGGAAGAAAACACGATCAGCTATCTGAAAAAAGCTAAGGTCGCACTCGAGCCATTTAAGCACTTCGCGATCACACAGATTCCTAGAGATAGCAACTCTGTGGCAGATGCCTTGGCAAAGATAGCCTCGTCGTTCTATTCAGATGCACCGGAAAGCATTCTTGTTTGATTCATCAAGACCCCCAGTATTAGCCCGATCGAACAGGCCGTGAATGTAACAGAATCAACTTCTTGGATGACCCATATTATTCAGTACCTCAAAGATGGAACCTTGCCCAACGGCAAGGTCGAGGCAAGGACATTGCGAACAAGATCTGCTCGTTACACCCTCATCAGAGACCAGCTGTATAGGCGAGGGTTTTAGCACCCCTCTCCTCTGATGTGCAACCAACGAAGAGGCAGATTACATCATAAGGGAGATACATGAAAGGATTTGTGGTAATCACACCGCCGCACGATCTCTTGCAAACAAAGTTATTCGTCAAGGGTACTACTAAGACACCTACAACTTTGTCAAAAAGGTGTGATAAGTGCCAGCAGTTCACGAACATACCGCGAGCTCATTCCCACCAGCTGATAACTATGACCAGCCCCTGGCCATTCTCCATATGGGGAATCGATCTCATCAGTCCCATGCCAGTTAGTAAAGGGGGAGTAAAGTATGTCATGGTCACGGTGGATTACTTCACCAAGTGGGTCGAAGCAGAACCGTTAGCCGAGATCACGATCAGAAAGCTCAAGGACTTTGTCTTCAAGAACATTGTGTGCCGCTATGGGATTCCCCATATTCTCATATCAGACAATGGTAAGCAATTCAACAACGAGGAGTTCAAGCAGTTTTGCGACGAGCTAGGTATTCATAAAAAATTTGCCTTAGTCGCAAGGCCGCAAGCAAATGGTCAAGTTGAAACTATCAACAAAACCATCAAGCACACTCTTAAGGCCAAGCTTGGCGCAGCCAAGGGGAATTGGGCTGACGACCTCCCCGAAGTCTTATGGGCTTACATGACAACTCCAAGAACCTCTACCTTAGAAACCCCTTTTTCGCTAGTATATGGCTGCAAAGCGATGATCCCTGTGGAGGTAGGAACCGATTCACTTCGGAGGGACCTGTACAATGAAGTTGACAATGAAATGCTTCTGCGCGCAAGTCTGAACCTAGTTGAAGAACATCGCAGCAAGGCTCAGCTAAGGATAGCAACCTATCAGCAACGCGTGAAAAGGTTCTTCGACTCTAAGGTCAGAAGAGGAGACCTCCAAGTCGGCGACCTATTTTTTAAGGAAGTTCTTCTCGGTACTAGAGAACCAAATGCGGGAGTTTTGGGACCGAACTGGGAAGGCCCATACCGTATCACCAAAGTGATAAGACCGGGGACTTATCATCTTAAAAGGCTGAATGGTTCTGAAGTATCCCGAGCTTGGAATGCTGAGCATCTCCGACCTTATTATCAATAATTCCGAGGTCAATTATTCCCTTATAAAGGTCAATTTTAATTTTTGCAATCTTTGTACTAGCAAGTGTATAATTCTGATCATTTGTAATCATTTTCCCATATATATACAATTCTGTTCATATCAACTTGTACCAATATTATTGTAAACAGTTAGAATGCGATCTCATATGTAAAAGAATGCGATCTCATATGTAAAAGAATGCGGAAATTGTAAGTACTCATGAAAGAATGTGAAAAACAATATCTTTATTAATGGAAAAAAAGGAAAGTACATAACCATAAATGAAAACAAGAAGAGCGGATCACTGATCCTCTCCTCGAGGCTGGTCGCCAGCATCCTGATCAAGCGCGGGTTCTTCGGGAACGAACTTAGCCTGTTCATCTTCCGAGTCGGGCCCCCGAGTCGCTTCCTCAACTTCAGCTTGCGCCATGGAAGCGAGCTCATTCTGGTAATCGTCAGAGAGGTCGGACAGATCCATCTCAGGATTCCTCGAAAGAAGGGCAAAGATGGACTGAATCGTCCATTCTGCAGTCTTATTCTCGATCTCCGCCTCTTGCTGCTGCATCTCCGTAGTTAGCGAAGTGATGCGACCTCGAGTGAAGTGGAGCTCGGCCTCAAGCTCTGACCGCTGCTTCTCGGTACTCTCCCACAATTCTCCCTTATCCAGTTCTGCTCGTGAAGCCCAATCAGTGGCTGCCTTCAGCTCCTGGTCTTTCTCACTGGCCTCCCTGGTAAGTCTGACCACTGTCCTCCAGAGCTCGTTCATCTCCTCCCCTTGCCTCTCCAGCTCGGCCTTTTAAAAGTCCACCATGTAAAGAGCAGCATTTCTCTCGTTCAAGTACTGGTTCGTCGAGGTGATAGACAAATCTGTCTCTGCGTCAGTAGCTGCCAAGTCCCCCTTAAGTCGTGCATTCTCTTCCCTCATCTCCACCAATCCCTCAGCGGTACCGAGCTGGACCTTCTGCAGAGATAGGTGCATGAAGAGCAAAGCTTGCATAGCGAAGAGAACAAAGTTATTTACATCGTATAAGCAAATGCTCACCAAGGGCAGTTCGTTTACCTGGCTCAGATGGTGGAAGGACGTGGTCATCAGGTCCATGGTACCGGAAGCCATGAACTGCTAGAAGACCTCCGCAAACCCGTATTCGAGCAATGTGAAGACTACCGACTGCAGATGGTCTGGTAGATGTCCCATCAACTCCAGGATGGGGGTACCAATGCCCGTCGTGGGTAGAGTCCCCCTTGTCGACTCCTTTCTCGACCTCCTCCTAGGGACAGAGGTCATTTGTTGCCTCACCTGCTGACCCTCGGGAGCGATAGAGATGCCGATCATGCAACAAGCTGGCCCTCCCGAGTGGTAAGCTTAGTATGGCAGTGACCTCTCGGGCAAGATGCCCAAGCCCTCCGGTTCGAACTCTGACTCTTCAGTCAGAATCAGCCTCCTCTTTTTAGGCTTCTCAACCGTAGTTTTCTGCTTAGGGCGAACAGCACCCTCAGGTTGGGCCGGATCCCAACCAGAGGGACCATTAGGAGCCGCTCCAGCTTATCCGGTGGTGTCCCTTCGGGGGAAGGAAAATTGCCTTGGTCGTGGTAACTTAGGCACTCTGGGAGGCATGGTCGCTGCATGTGAACACCGTTAGTAAAACAATTCGCTACGCGAAAAGTCAAAAAAAAAAAAAGTCGGGAAACTTACTCGGTGGGGTCTCTAAGGCCGCGTCTTTGTTGAAGAATCCATATTTCCGCAAGTTCGCGATTGTCACGAGCAGCCTCGCGTCGCGACTTGCTTCGGGTAGGAAACTAAAGGTTGTGATCCTGTCCAGGTCTGCGAGCAGATCTAAGTTGGTCGTTTTGTTAACTGCCAGAAAAATAAACAGCTCGTTAGCAAAAGACAAATAAATTCAATGAATTCAAAAAGAAAAAGGACCTACTTGGCTCCCGAAAGCGGCAAACGCCGTCGTGACAAAAGAAAAAGAACTTCTTCTTATACGGTCCTACATTACTTGGGTAATTGTGTATCCCCGCTTCTATGGTAGGTCGCCTGGACAAGTAGTAGGAATCGTTGTCCTTGCTTTTCTTTAGGATATATGAGAAGTCGAGCTCTATCATAGTCAGCTCGCCCAGCTTGTTCTCACGACAAGCGATGTACATGGCCGCGGTAATCATGTACGCGTTCGGAGTGAGTTGCATTGGTATGATCCCGAAATGATCCAGGACTGACCTAACAAAAGGGTGGACAAGGATCAATCCCCCACCCTTGAAGATGTCCTCGGAGATCGCGGCCAACCCTAATGGCGAATACCGAGCTATGCGTGTCCTATCGAGGAAAACCTCCATGCTGATAGCGTATTGGTCTATCACCATTTCGAGCTCTTCCTCGGTAAGTACCGAGAAGATCTCTCGAATGGGGCCCGTAGAAGCATCCCGTATGGGCGAACTGGTCCCTTCCTCGGCTCTGGTCATTGGGACATCCATTCTACTACGGTCTACAAAATCGATAAGCAGGGAACCATTCAGTCCTCGTACACTATTTCGTACGATGACGTGGAGGAGAAAATAAATATTTCCTCCCTTAAACCCTAGAAAAATCCTAACATAATACTTAAGGGGCCACCATCAATGGACCAGACTCAACGGAGAATATTTCATCTCCAATAAGATACCAACGGACAGTCGTCGCATGGCGACTGTCGAAAGTAAAATTAAATCAAAATAGGAGAAGGGATTTGTCTTTACCTCTTGAGATGAGAAAGATTGGCTCTTCTACTCCGAATAATCAGTTAAACACCACTCTAAAAGGCAAAGAACCAAGATTTGCAAAAGTTTCTTGCTCTCTGTGAGAATGAAAATACTGTGACTTTACCTGAAAAGAGCTTGGGGTTTATATAGCTGAGGAAGTGGCGCTTTGGTTTCCCAAAGTCAAATGACGTTTGAGCGGAAAACATATCTGACCATTGATCGCGACCACGTGTCATGAATTAGAGAGGAAGTGTGACCGTCACGCCTCGAGAAACTAGATCGTCATCCCTTTCCATTGAAATCTCAAGCGACGGCACGTTTTCCCTCTATATTTAATGCGCCCACGTCCACATTTAATGCTCTGATAGGGAATGTCGTTTCAGCATGGCTCGCATTTAATGCGCATGGCTAGCACTTATTACGCTTAAAACACGTCTGTCAGAGTAATTTAATGTATCTACTACAAAAGTGCAACGGATAACATCTGAAAAGGTCGTTATGAAAAACACTCCATTGTGTACGTCGCGAGGCGGCGTAACTCTTCAACCTCATCTCATGTCGGTTGCGAAGCGATGTGATTCCTCGACCTAGACAGATATCAGCTGCGAAGCAGCGACCACTTATCCTCTTGAAAACTGCTAAGTGTGAACAGGTTGAAGATTTCACCCAGGTCGGAATCATCATTATAGCACTGGATCCCCAAATCCAGGTCGCTAAATGTAAGGGCAACGATCACCCCAGGTCGCATGCGAGGAAATGTTCTCCCGACCTCCTTCACAACTAAGTCGGTTCAAACAGCATCAAGCACGTCAGATCAAGGCATTTGTAATTTCCAAGGTTGGATTCTCAAACCTTAAAAATTAGGGGACTTCGGTTATACCTGGAAAAGTAGGGTTTATGTAGAGCCCAGTCAGTGCAAGTGGTCAAGGTCTAGGTAGATCCTACCAGTGCAGTGGGTGCATGCTAGACTGACGAAAGGATAGGGGTTATCCACATGTCCAATCCCTGCATAAAGCGAGGAGATCACGTAAGTAGGTGAATAACGAGACACAAAGGAGGATTTGCACGGTACTTGACCCCCTTTTACGGATTCAGTAATGATTACATCGATGTATCCCACTATAAATAGAGAGTTTCTCTCCCGTTTATGGGATTCGCTCATTTTTTTACTCTTGATTAACTATCTTCCCTCTGTAATAGCTCTCTCTCTCTCTCATTAGTTCGCTAGTCTGCGACCTGATCCTTCAAATATAAATACAATATCAGTGGACGTAGGATTCGTTTGGTCAAGCATCCGAACCACTTTAAACATTGTCTTACCACTATTTAGATTCTCAATCCCCCATTCACGTGTGTCTTCTGGGCCAACTCAGCATTTCACACTTGCGTTTAGTTGGTGTCAAAATCACGCATCAACAAAACTTACCAGTGGCTCTGGCCGTGACCTGAGATGAGAAATTAAAGAGTAAAACAAAGGTTATGTGCGTTCAAGTAAACATAAAATATTTTGAAAAATTAGGGTAAACAGGACACAAAAATAGAATTTTTTTTTTTTTTTTGTTCTTTCTCTAGTTCTTCTCCCTTTATCTTCTCTCTTTCAACGGAATCTGCTTTTTCAATAGTTGACTCTTAGGGTGCGTTTGGCTTATTGTTTTTATCCATATTCTGGATCCTATTCTTTAAATATTGTTTGGCACGTTATTCCCAAAATATTAGTCTATTTTTTAATTACTTTTAGACCCTATAAGTTTATTAATTTCATTAAATACCCCCCAGAAAAAAGTTTAAAAACTAACAAAAACACCCCCACCCGCCAATACTTGCCAGATTCCGGCAACCACTGCCAGTGGTAGCCGGAATCTATCAAAACAGTCACAACACCACCAGAAATTTCCGATAATGGCCAGATCTGACCTTTTTCGGCTAGATCTGTGCGGATCTAGCCAGAAAAGGCCAGATCTGGCAGTCACCGACGGCCAAAGAAATGGCCGTCGTTGACTGTCAACGACGGCCAAATCTTGGCCATCGTTTACAGACAACGACAGCCATATCTTTGGCCGTCGCTGACAGCCAAAGATGGCCTTTTCCGGCCGTCGAAGGCCACATCCGACCTTAGATCAAGCCTTTTTCGGCCAGATCCGTGGTGGATAAGGCCGGAAAAGGCCATATCGATCGAATACAGTCCAGATTCGACAGGTATGTGTGGCCATTTCCATTTTTCGGTCAGATTCCGGTGGTGGTGGCCGGAATCTCGCACTGCGGGTGGTAAGGGTGTTTTTGTCATTTTAAAATATTTTAATATATTAGGGTATTTATTAAATTAGCAAACCTTGAGGGCTTTTTCATAAATTTTTAAATTTTATCTCGTAATACTCCCCTATCCAATTATCCAATACTATCCCCAAAATCCTACTCAAAATAATAAACCAAACGCACCCTTAATTCTTAAAATTTTGGGCCCCCTAGATTTATACATGGTCCTAAAACTCCCTACCACGTCAGCGCTTCTTTGCAATAGACTCCTGAACTTGCCCACCAGCTTTGTTTTCTTTCAATTACACCCTTACTCTGCCATGGCATAACAAAATTCCTGCCGGCAGGATGGCTTCTGTCCAAAAAGCCATGTTTTCTCTTCTATTTCAACCTTACATCCATTACACCACAACACACCAAGCTTCCATTCACACGATCCAAACATCACCTTCAAACACAACCAATTTACTCAAATTCTTTCCACAAACCGCATATATCACATGCACATTAAAGGAGAAATAAATTGCGGGGGGTACAATTGTAACTTTCTTTGAATACCAAAAGGTTCGTGAACATGTCTATGATTCTGATTTATTACCCATTTCTCTTCTCTTTTTTTTTTTTTTTTTTTTTTTTTTACTTCTCCCTTTCTCTTCTCTCTTTCAAGGCAGTGTGGAGAATCAAATATGTCATTGCTGTTTTGCATCAACAGGTTGACCTAATATAAAATTATCACTTGCTTTCCCCCAAAAGCCAACAAGTGATAACAAGATTATTATTGACTCTAGTTTGAGAAAATTCAACTTGAAAGTCAATTGACTCTCAACACTCTGCATTTATATGCTTGATTGTGGTTCACATTGGTATGTTTGAAAACCAGAGCCAAAAGACTCTGTTGTGCCTAATAAGTAATAACAAGATCGAAACTTCAAAAACAAGGGTCAATGAGGAATCTAACTAAATCATTAACACTTCATATCTCTAGGCTATAAGATAACCTTTTGCTCTGTGGGTGGGAGCCAAACATCTGGAGTTCTTTGTCCTAAATCAACTAGAACAAGAACATACTGAAGTTGTTTTTTATCTACTAAATACATCATTGTTGCTTGTCTGACAAATTTTAATTTTACCACTTGCAGCGAATTGTTTGATGGATTCCAAGCTTATCCTGCAAACACAGTTCGTCGTAAAGCTCGAGTTTTCAAAGCAAATGCCGGGAGTGTTGTTGTGTTCATTGCTTCCACGTGACAATATTTGGTTAAAGGTTGCTGATGCGTGATTTTGACACCAACTAAACGCACGTGTGAAATGCTGAACTGACTCAGAAAACACACGCGAATGGGGCTATGAGAATGGATAAGAGATGGGGAACAATGTTTAAAGTGGTTCGGATGCTTAAATAAGCGACTCCTACGTCCATTGATATTGTATTAATATACTGTGGTCAAGTTGCGTTCAGCAAGCTAATTTACAGGAGATTACAAGAGAGAGTGAGAGAATATATGCTATTACAGAGAGAAATTAGCCAATCCCACAAACGGGAGAGAAGCCCTCTATTTATAGTGGGATGGATTGAGGTAATGATTACTAAATCAGGAAGTGGGTCAGATTGCCGTCCAAATCCTTCCTTGCGCCCCGCTATTCACCTACCCGAGTGATTTACTCGATTCTTACAGGGATTGGACATGTGGATCACCTCTAACCTTTCACCAGCCTAACGCACAACTACTGCACTGGCAGGAGCACGCCTTTTGCGTGCGCGTGCGACATGGTTGCATCTGAACGGTTCTTGGACTTACCTAAGCTCTGACCACTTGCGCTGACAGGGCTTTGTGTCAGCCTTACTTTTTCAGGTATAATAGAAATCCCCTAGTTTTTAAGGTTTGAGAATCGAACCTTGGAAACTACATATTATGCCTTGATTTGATGGGTTTGAACATTGGTTGACCCGATCTAGATGCCAAGAGGTCGAAGAAACATTTTCATACAAGCAACCTGAAATGGCCTTTACTTTAAGGGTCAACGACTTGTATTAAACCATATCCAGTGCCACGATGATGACTTTGACCTTCGTCTAAGGTTTACGACCTGATTGCACTTTGCGGAATTTTTTGCATAAGGCAAGAGATCGTATGGCCTCACGACCAATATACATCCAAGTCGAAGAGTCATGTCGCCTCACAGTTGACACGAGACAAGATCGAGGGGTCATGTCGCTTCGCGGTGAGACATGAGCCGAAGAGTGTTGTGCGTAACGACCTCTTCAAATGTTATCTGTTGCACTTTTATAGCTGATGCATTTAATGAAATATCTTTTGCTCTGATAGACTATCTTATGCGTAATAAGTGTCAGCCATGGGCATTAAATGCTAGCCATGCTGAAATGACATTCCATATCAGTGCATTAAATGCGGATGTGAGCGCCTTTAATGTGGAGGAGGGAAAACGTGTCGTCGCTTGAGTGTTTCAATAGAAGAGAACGACGATTTGGTTTCTCGAAGCATGACGGTCACTCTTCTCCGCTGATCTATGACATGTGGTTGCAATCAACGGTGAGATGCGTTTTCCGCCCAAACGTCATTTGACTTCGGGAAACCAATGCGCCACTTCCTTCCCTATAAAATCCCAAGTTCACTTCAGGCAATGTCACAGTATTCATCTTCTCAGAGAGAGAGCAAGAGATTTTCGTGAGCCTTGGTTCTTTGTCTATCAAATTGGTGCATGCTTGATATCCGGAGCAGGAGGACTAATCTTTTCATTTCAAGAGGTAAGGATGATCCTTCCACCACTTTTACTATTTTTTCTTGTTTTCAATAGTTGTCGTGCGATGACAGTCTGTTGGAAGTTGATCAGAGATGAAATATTCTCTTTGGGATTGAGCCATTGATGGTGGCTCTAAAAGTATTCTGTTAGGGTTTTTCTAGGGTTTAAGGGAGGAAGTATTTTTTTTTCCTCCACGTCATCGTACGAAATTGTGTACGAAGACTGAGTGATTCCTTGCATGTCGCTTTTCTTTTCAGACCACAGAAGAATGGACTCCCCAACGACCAGGACTGAGAAGGGTCCCCCTCAAGAGATCCTGTCAATAATTATTGACGATGAGATCCAGAAGGTGGTAGACCAATACGCTCTTGACGTAGAGGTCTTCCAAGATAGGGTACACACAACTCGGAGTCCACCACGAGGGATGGCTACGATCTCCGAGAACATATTCAAAAGTGGGGGGCTGATCCCCTTCCACCCTTTTGTCAGGTCGATCCTCGATCATTTCGGGATCACACTATTGCAGCTCGCGTCGAACGCATACATGATAGTCATGGCTATGTACATCGCATACGGCGAGAATGGATTGGGCGAGCTAACCGCGCTAGAGCTTGGTTGCTCATACATTCTGAAAAAGAGTAAGGACAAGGATTCTTACTATCTTTCCAAGCGACCTACTATTGAAGCGAGAATACACAGTTACCCGAGCAACGTAGGGGCATACGAGACGAAGTTCTTTTTCTTTTGTCATAATGGCATTTGCCATTTTCAGGAGCCAAATAGGTCCTTCTTTCTTTTGAGTTTGTGAACTTTCTTTCGTTCTTTGCTAACGAGCTCTTTGTTTCTTCCCAGTTAACAAAATGACCAAGTTAGAGCTCCTCGAGGATCCGGATAGGATCGCTACCTTCGACTTGCTGCCTGAAGAGATTCACGATGCAAGATTGCTCGTGACAACCATAAATTTTTGGAAGTACGGTTTCTTCAACTCAAAAACGACCCTAGACACCACACCTAGTAAGCTTCTTGACCTTAGCCTTTTTGATTTCGCATGCAGCAAATTGTTTACTAACGATGTTCGCGTACAGCAACCATGCCTCCCAAGGCGCCCAAATCACCGTGACCACAGCAATTTGCCTTCCCCCGAATGGGTGCCACTGGCCCAACTGAAGCGACTCCCAGCAGTCCCCCAACCGGAAGGACATCAGCAGCTACTCCAGCTCGACCTGTGGGTGCTCCCTAGCCTTTAATTTCTCGCCCAAAGCAGAAAACCATGGCCCAAAGGCCTAAGAAAAGAAGTCAAATTCGGACCGAGGAATCAAAGTCCAAACCGGAGGGTTTGGGCATTCAGCTTGAGAGATCGCAGCCTTACAAAGCTTTTCGCTCGTGAGGGCCACCTAGGGGTGCGACCGACATCTCTATTACTCCTAAGGGTCCGCAGACAAGACAACAAACGGCCGCAGTCCCCATGAAGAAGTTAGGTAAGGAGCCAACGGAGGGAACTCTACTTGCTATAGGCACAGACACCCCCGTGCTGGAGTCAATGGGTCAGCTACCGGACCATCTGCAACTAATAGTCTTTGCTTTGCTGGAATGCAGGCTTGCGGAGGCTTTTGAGCAGTTCATGGCCTCTGGCACTATGGCCCTAATGACCACGTCCTTCCAGCACCTGAGCAAGGTAAACGAGCTGCCTTTGGCGAGGACATTTGTTTTTGTAATATAAAGGACTAACTTTATTCTCTTCGTTATACAGGCCCTACTCTCCATACACTTGTCCCTGCAGAAGGTCCAGCTGGGGGCCGCTGAGGGACTGGTCGGGATAAGGGAAGAGAATGTGCGGCTCAAGCGGGAACTAGAGGCTGCGCGAATAGACAGAGACTCGTCCATCATTCAGGCGAATCAGCATTTGTTCAAAAGGGATGATACGCTTTGTGCGATGGACTTTCAGAAGGCCAAGCTGGAAAAGCATAGTGAGGAGGTGAAGGAGCTCCAGAGGACCATGGCCAAACTCACTAGAGAGGCTGGCAAGAAAGACCAGGTGCTACAAACGACCTTCGAGCGGGCCTTACGAGCAGAGAGGAAAATGGGCTATTTGTGGGAGACTACTGAGAAGTAGCGATCAGCGCTTGAGGCCGAGCTCTACTTCACTCGAGGTCACGTCACTTCACTAACTACGGAGATGCAGCAGCAGGAGGCAGACATGAGAGTAGGGCTACAGAATGGACGATTTAGTCCATCTTTGCCCTTTGGCCGAAGAACCCTGAGATGGATCTGTCTGACCTCCCTAACGAGTATCGGAACGAACTTGCTTCCATGGTACGGGCTGAGGCTGAGGAAGCAGCTCGAGGACTTGATCTGGAAGAGGAGCATCCGGAGTTCGTTCTAAAGGAGCTCACACCCGAACAGGTGGTCGGCGAGCAGCCTGGGAACGAGGACCAGTGATCTCCTTCTGTAGTCTTTTCCCTTTTTGCCCATGTACTTTCCCTTTTTATAATGAATAAAGACATCGCTTTTCACAATCTTTCATGAGTACTTACAATTTTCGTATTTTCTGTTACATATGAGATCGCGTTCTAACTGTTTACAATAACATTGGTACAAGTTTAAGCGAACATAATTATATATATGTAAAAACGATTACAAAAGAACAGAATTATACACTTGCTATTTACAAAGATTAAGAAAAGTAAAATCTTTACAGGGAAAAAATTGAGTTTGGAATTACTGATAATATGGTCGGAGATGTTCAGCATTCCAAGCTCGCGGTACTTCAGAACCATTCAGCCTTTTGAGATGATAAGTCCCCAGTCTTATTACTTTGGCGATGCGATATGGGCCCTCCCAATTCGGTCCCAAAACTCCTGCACTTAGTTCTCTAGTACCGAGAAAGATTTCCTTTCAAACGAGGTCACCGACCTGGAAGTCTCTTTTTCTGACCTTAGAGTCGAAAAACCTTTTCGTGCATTGCTGATAGGCTGCTATTCTTAGCTGAGCCTTGCTGTGATGTTCTTCAACTAGATCCAAACTTGCATGCATAAGAGCTTCATTGTCGGTTTCGTTGAACAGGTCCCTCCAAAGAGAACCGCTCCCTACCTCTATAGGGATCATCGTTTCGCAGCCATATGCTAATGAAAAAAGGGTTTCTAAGATAAAGGTTCTCGGAGTCGTCCTATATGCCCACAGGACTTCAGGAAGGTCGTTGGCCAAATTTTCCTTAGCTACGCCAAGTTTGGCCTTCAGATTGTGCGTGATGGTTTTGTTAACAGCTTCAACTTGACCATTTGCTTGCGGTCTTGCGACTGAGGCAAACTTTTTGTGGATACCCAGCTCGTCTCAAAACTACTTGAATTCCTCGTTATCGAACTGCTTCCCGTTATCAGATATGAGGGTATGAGGAATCCTATAGCGGCACACAATGTTTTTGAAGATGAAGTCCTTAAGCTTTTTGGTGGTGATCGCGGCTAATGGCTCTGCTTCGACCCACTTGGTCAAGTAGTCTACTGCGACCACCGCATACTTGACTCCCCTTTTACCAACTGGTATGGGACCAATGAGATCAATTTCCCTCATGGAGAATGGCCAGGGGCTGGTCATGGTTATCAGCTGGTGGGAAGGAGCTCGCGGTATTTTCGCGAACCGCAGGCACTTGTCACACTTTTTGACAAAGTTGTAGGTGTCCTCTTAAATCAGGGGCCAGTAATATCCTTGATGAACAACTTTGTTAGTGAGAGATCGTGCGTCCATGTGATTATCGCAGATCCCTTCATATATCTCTCGTATGATGTAGTCTACTTCTTTGCCGGTTACACATCGGAGAAGGGGAGCGCTAAACCCTCGCCTATACAACTGGTCTCCTATTAGTGTGTAACGAGCAACTCTTGTTCGAAGGGTCCTTGCTTCGACCTTGTCGTTGAGCAAGGTCCCATCTCGGAGATACTGAATGATAGGGGTCATCCAAGAAGCTGATTCTACTGTATTCACGACCTGATCGATCGAGCTGACACTGGGAGCCTCTGTGAACCAAATAGGAATACTTTCCGATGCATCTGAGTCTAGCGATGAGGCTATCTTTGCCAAGGCATCTGCCACAGAATTGCTATCTCTAGGAATTTGTGTGATTGTGAAGTGCTTGAACGGCTCGAGTGCGGCCTTAGCTTTCTTCAGATAGCTGATCATATTTTCTTCCTTGGCCTGGTATTCTCCCAAAATCTGGTTGACAACCAGCATGGAGTCGTTGTGGATGCTAATTGCGGTTGATCCCATTTCTCTGGCCAACCGCAACCCAGCGGGCAGAGCTTCATACTCAGCTTTATTATTGGTCGCTTTGAACCCAAATCGGAGGATGCCATGAATACGAGTCCCCTCGGGACTTAAGAGGAGAACACATGCCCCGACCCTTCTCCTGTTCGATGATCCATCGACGTATAGGCTCTAGGTCGACAGATTTTGAATAGTATCCTAGTTGATTTCGCTGGCCTGTTGCTTGGATTCTTTGGTCCGGTGATATGAGAATTCTGAAATGAAATAAGCGACAACCTGCCCTTTGATGGTTGCTTTCGGTCTATATTACAGATCAAACTGACTTAGTTCCATGGCCCATTTGAGCAATTTACCCGATGCCTCTGGTTTTTGGAGGACCTGCTTGAGCGGGTAACTTTTCATCACATGGATTGTATGGGAATGGAAGTAAGGTCGTAATGTTCAGGAAGCGATCAGTAGGGCATAAGCTAATCGCTCCATTTTCGGATACTACATCTTGGCATCTAACAAATGCTTGCTCGCATAATACACTGGCCATTGAACCTTGCTTTCTTCTCGAACTAATGGTGTACTGACTGTGTACTGAGAGATGGACAAATATAGGAGCAGAATTTCTTGCGGGAGAGGCTTGGATAGAAGAAGTGGTTTTTTGAGGTACTCTTTAATGATCTGAAATGCCTGTTCGCACTCGGGAGTCCACTCAAACTTCTTATTGACCCTGAGTATGTTGAAGAATGGCAAGCAGCGATCTGTTGCCCTCGATATGAAAGCGACTGAGTGCCACTATTCACCCATTGAGACTTTGAACCTGTTTTTGGTTGGTCGGGCTTTTCATGTCGAGAAGAGCTTGGATTTTCTCAGGGTTGATCTGTATTCCCCGCTGTTTAACCATGTACCCCGGGAATTTTCCTGAGGATACTCCGACTGAGCATTTGGAAGGATTGAGCTTCATTCTGTATTTCCAGAGGATGTCGAACATCTCAGCGAGATGTGCTATGTGATCTAAAGCCACATGCGACTTGACTAGCATATCATCAACACAGACTTCCATCGACTTTCCGATCTGTTCAAAAAACATTTGGTTAACCAACCGCTGGTAAGTTGCTCTAGTATTTTTCAGGTAGAAGGGCATAACCCTATAGCAATACAGCCCCCAATCTGTTACAAAAGACGTATGCTCTTCGTCCGGTGCATACATCAAAATTTGATTGTATCCCGAGTATGCATCCATAAAACTCAGCAGCTCATGCCCAGAGGTGGCATCAACGAGCTGATCGATCCTGGGTAGGGGAAAGCTGTCTTTTGGGTAGGCTTTATTGAGGTCGGTGAATTCAACACAGGTCTGTCACTTGCCATTGGGCTTCTTTACCAGAATCAAGTTGGCGACCCAGCTCGGGTAGAGTGCTTCTCGGATGGACCCATTATGAATGAGGTTATCTACCTTGATTTTCAAGGCAGCATACCGCTCTGGATCCATCACTCTTCTTTTTTGGCGGACCAGCTTAGCTTTACTATCGATATTCAAGGCATGGAAAATGATATCCGAGTTGATCCTGACCATATCGGCATGCATCCATGCAAACACATCAATACTTTCTCTGAGGAAGCTGATCAAGTCGTTACCGAGCTGGGGGTTGAGATTGCTTCCAATCCTCAACACTCAGCTGGACTCGTTCTGGTCGATTGACACTTCCGTTAGATCCTCAACTGGTCTACTGGCAAGGCATTCCTAGATACGAGGATCCATATTATCCTCGGCTAGGCCAAGCTGTGGTTCGATCCGACTGATCGTCATTGCCTATTTGGGAATGCCACGAGAGATGTCATTCCCCTTGTACACCATCTGCACTGCCTTTACATAGCAGTCGTGAGATGTGTGCTGAGACCTACTTACTTCCCCTATCCCCGTCGAGCTTCATCTTGAAATGGTAGATTGAAGTGACTGCTTTGAAGTTCCTCAGTAGAGGTCGCCCTAGAATGCCATTGAAAGCGGACGGGCAATCCACTACTAAGAATTCAATTATTTTGGTCACCTTGTCAAAGTCACCCAGCGTGACTGGAAGTGAGATCGTTCCTTTGGGGATTAGATGATCCCCTGTAAAACCATATAGGGGGATTGAGGCGGGCTTCAGGTTGGCCTTATCCAATTTCATTCTCTCAAAAGCTAGCTAGAATAGGATGTTCACAACGCTTCCGTTGTCCACCAGCATTCTGTGGACGTCAAAGCGCCCTAGTTGGGGCGTGATGACGAGAGCATCATCATAGGAATGATGCAATCAGACTGCGTCTTTCTTGGAGAAGGTGATTTCCTCCTCCCTACGAACCTTTGGTGGTCGTTGCTTCGTGTACATTACACGGATAGGGCCGTGATGGGCTACACGAGCATATCTTTCTTAGACACCTCGCTAGTTTCCTCCAAGGTGTGGTCCTCCAAAGATTATCCCCACGCTACAGATACCCTTGCGATCAGGATACTTCTTACTCAGTTCCTCTCGATTTTTCTCCCTTACGGGAGCAGAGTCATCAACATACTCTTTGAAGTGCCCCTGCTTGATAAGATATTTGATTGCCTACTTGAGAGCTTGGCATTCATCGGTGTGATGCCCATTGTCCCAATGATAACGACAATATTTTTTTGCTATTTCTAGATGAGGAGGGACCTTTCATGGGCTCAGGCTCTCCGAGCAGACCAGCCTCTTCTAACTTATCAAGAATGGCCTAAACAGATGCATTCAAAGGGGTATACTGATTCCTGTCGCGATTGCAATGAGGAATTGGAGCATAAGAATTCTTAGGCTCGAACTGTGGTTTCTTTCCTTTTCGTTGATCGTCATTAGCCCATTTGTGATCCACTCTCCTATTTTCCCCCCGACCTAGTGCATTGCAACCGCCATGGAGTTCTCAATACGGAGGTATTTCTTCGTAAGGTTGTAAAAGTAGGTAAGAGAAACATCGTCCTTTGATTGTAACTCCTTCCACAGATATGTCTGTGGATGAACTCCTGCTATGATGAGAGTCCAAACGGAATCTTCGGGAGTGTGAGCTACTTTATGGAGCTCTCTGTGGAACTTATCGATGTAAGATTGGAGGGATTCATCCGTCTCTTGCCTTATGTTGCTGAGGTAGCTCAAAGGCATTAAGAACTTCCTGTTTGCTTGGAAGTGTCTCAAGAATGTCGAGCTCATCTGATTCCACGAGCTAATTGATCCCGCCGGGAGTGACCTGAACCATCGCTTGGCATGAGATGTAAGAGTTACTGCCAAGCATCGGCATTTTGCCAAATCAGAAACTTGGTGAAGTTCCATCAAGTCATTGAATTCGTATAAATGATCCTACGGATCAGAATTTACATCGAATGCCCGCAAATCGGGCATTCTGAATCTAGACGGGAGAAGGACGGCTAACACAGCTAGAGAAAATGGAGATGCCTCTGTGACCTGCCCTCGCTCATTTTGCTAAGCTTTTAGCCGATCCAGAGCTCATTGTAGCTCCTCAATTTGAGACAGCGGAGCCATCTAGGGATTGTTTTCCCCCGTACGGGTTCGACCCTCGCGATTGCGATTGAGAAAAGTCCGGAGGTTAGATTCCTCCTCACCTCAGCCGGTAGTTCCGGCCGCTCTCAACACACGCTGACTAGAGTCGTGTAATGGCGATGAATGGTCCGGGGAACCTTCCCGACCTCCGTGGTGGCGCGAACCAACCCGCGGATGGTAAGACTTCCCGCGCGACGATGATCAAGGTTGTCATTTTGGCGGTAGTGGGAATCTCCCCACCTAACACTTTTGTGGAAGTGCTTGCGCGATGTGGCATGGGACAGCTCGGGATGTGACCTATCACCGAGTCTTTGTGCCATGGGTATTCTACTCAGGGTGCGATCGGTGTTCACTGGTCCCTCGGAGCCTTTAGGCCCATTGTTCGCCACCTGCTTTCCCTTCCTTTGACGCGCTACAGTGCACGTAGCACGGGTTATCGCCCTTTTCCGCACTTTCATGCGACTTGCAAGCGTTTTAGGCGGTGGCACTGCCTCATTTGATTCGGGTGGTGCAACCCAATCTAAACGGTCCAACCTTTGGTTGACTGTTTGGAGAGTATTGTTGAACCTCTCCAAGTAGCTCATGACGACTGGGTTAAACAGTGAGCTCGAAGGAATATCCTCCAAGAGATTTTGTGGAACTAGGGGCACTTTAGAAGAAGTGTCCTCTTGCACCTGGGGGATTTCTCTCTCACCATGGTTGGTTCGTTCAGATTCGAATCTACGAGCCATTTGCTGTTGTAGGATTGACTAGTTAGAGATTCTTCTGATGAAGGACGAATTCTAAATCAAGCCCTCCTTCTATCGCCAAACTATTGATGCATGATTTTGATACCAACTAAACGCACATGTGAAATGCTGAACTGACTCAGAAAACACACGCAAATGGGGGTATGAGAATGGATAAGAGATGGGGAATGATGTTTAAAGTGGTTCAGATGCTTAAACAAGCAACTCCTACGTCCACTGATATTTTATTAATATACTGAAGTCAGGTTGCGTTCAACGAGCTGATTTACAGGAGATTACAAAAGAGAGTGAGAGAATATATGTAATAACAAAGAGAAATTAGCTAATCCCACAAACGGGAGATGAGCCCTCTATTTATAGTGGGATGGATTGAGGTAATGATTACTAAATCAGGAAGTGGGTCAGATTGCTGTCCAAATCCTTCCTTGCGCTCCGTTATTCACCTGCCCGAGTGATTTACTCGATCCTTGCAGGGATTGGACACGTGGATTACCTCCAGCCTTTCACTAGCCTGACGCACACCTACTGCACTGGCAGGAGCACGCCTCTTACGTCAGTGTGTGACGTGACTGTATTCGAACGCCTCCTGGACTTACCTAAGCTCTGACCACTTGCGCTGACAGGGCTCTGCGTCAGCCCTATTTTTCCAGGCATAATAGAGGTTTTTCATAATGACCCTCCCAACGTAGATGATATTTGCCTTTTTTGGTCCGCACTTGACCAATCTTGGTTATTATTTTAAGATGCTGGGGAAGATGAAGGTGATGATTTTTTTTTTTTTTTTTTTTTTTTAAAGGATTCTATTATTGTAGGTCCAAAGAGCAGTTAGAATTTTGGGGGTCATCGAGATGCAAGATGGGGTACTGAAGAGTTGTATAAATGGTGTGGAGTTATTGATATTCTCTTCTAAAAGTTTTCATGCAAATTCCTCTGGTGAGTTTAATGAATTTATAACTAAGAAAGATATCAATCGCATTTCTTCAATGCTTGAGTACTCATGAGGTATGACATATTCAAATAACTTTGGCTGATATTTCAGTTGTGGAAATTCTATCGTATTGTTATCTATGGTTTATTTTGTGTTTCTATCACTCTTCTGAAGCTCGAACCATGATCGGTCCCGGTTCGAGCGGTTGAACTGGTGGGCTAAACTGTTGACATGATCATGTTGATGTCAGCGTAACAGAAAATCCAAAAAAGTTAACGTCATTAATTCTCCTAAGGTATGATATAATAACAAAAATCCTTCAAAGATTTTCAAAATAACAGAAATTTTCATATCACTAAGTTATAGGTGCTAAAATAAACCGTAGGAGGCAATTTGATAATATTTACTAAATTTATAACAATATAAATTTTAATGACTTATTATTAGTCTACTGATGATAAAAATATTTTTGTTATTATATCATATCTTAGGGGACTGATGTCTATTAACTCAATTGAAAATTACCATAATAGACGAATTACTTTTAATACAATAAGATTGATTTACAGATATTTTTCACAATTACAAAATCTGAAGTCTAACAAATTTTTTTTTTTTTTTTTCCGAAAGGATAACTGTGGAAGATAGTTAACAATTAAAATGAATGAAGGAAAAAAAACAAAGAATTAAAAATTATGAACTAAAAATTTTAATTGATGAGAGTCATTTGTTAGCATAAAAATACTTTAGAATTTTAGTTTTATACATATTTGTTTAGATATGTCCATAACTATGAAACGATCGAAAGATTAACCAAAATTGGTATGGTAGAGAAACAAAGGAGAAAGAGAAATACGGAATGAGAGTAACATATAGAATATAGATCATTTGACTTTATACGGTTGAATCTAAGAAAAAGAAGGGCTGATTTGAATAAATTGAGACTTAATTTAAAGTAATTTTTTAATAAAATTTATTTCAATTGGGGCTTATAAAGAGTTTTAGTTGGGCTCAAATAACACTATTGTTTTTTTTTTTTTTTTTTTGCTTTAATTTTATTGTCTTATGTTTCTCAAGCTCTGTTTTAAAAGCCGGACCAGACTGGCCTGTCTAACCGGTTCAACCGAGACTCGGTTGTGTGTCTGGTCCGAACTAATATAAAACCGGCAATTACTTAAAAACCGTTTAAACCCATTATCAAACCGGATGAACAGTGCGACCCGCTTGGTAAACCAGGTCAATGTTTAAAATGAAAAAAACCCTAAATCTGATTTATTTTTCATGCGACTTCACTTCTCCACTCTTTTCAATCTCTCAACTCTCCAAAATCGCAACTCTCTTCTCAAATAACTGTACTCAGTCTCAATTCAATCTCTCAACTCCACTCTCCCTTGGACCCTTGCTCGACGACAGCAACACCTCCCTCACTGAATTTCGACGATAACGCACTTCCTTTCTCCCTTGCTCGACGACAGCAACACCTCCCTCACTAGATTTCGGTGACGACGCACCTCCCTTCTCCCTTGCTCGACGACAGCAGCACCTCCCTCGCTAGATTTCGGTAGCGATACACCTCCCTTCTCCTCCCTTTTCCCTTGCTCGACGAAGGCAACATCTCACTCGTTGGATTTCAGCGACGACGCACCTCCCTTCTCCTTGCACGACGACGCCTCCCTCCTTCACTAGAATCGACGACGACGACAACACTTCTCTTGCTCAAAATCAATGAAGACAACACCTCTCTCTTTTGTAAAGATATTTCCACTCTTTTTTTTTTATGAATCTATTGCTTTGATGGATAATTTGTTCACTGAATTTGTATGTAAAAAGCACTTGCAGTTTTGTTATTAATTATTATGTATTTTATCATTTATTTTGTAATGGATGATGTTTGGAGACTTAATTTGTAATGGATGATGTTTGGGGACTTTGGATTGCAATTAAATCGGGATTGTTATTGAGTTTGAATTGGGTAGTAATTAAGCTGGTATTCTGAAATTTTCAAAAAAAAAAAAAAAAAAAAAGATATTTTGTTTTGCCTATGTTAACATCACTGGTCCAACCGGCCGGTCTAACCGGTTGACCCATGACCCGGGCAATGAAGCAAGTTGCCCTTCGGTCCGGGTTTTAAAACAATGTTCTCAAGTCCATAAACTAAATTTATCCAATCTATATCCTTCAAAAAAGAAAAGTTTACCTGCACTAGCATTTACACAAATAGTCAACAGCATGATCCAGTTTTCCTGAGAACAAAACTCGTATAATAATGACACAAAAATTAGCAATTATAACTATGCCAGAAACAGTGAGTAACTCGTTTCTATAATTATGAAAGTCTCCACCTAATTTTATGTATTTGCAGCTGAACCCTATGAGTTCAAGAAAACGCACCATGACAACAAAATTTGTGGAACAAAGAGCACAACATCATATAATTTGGACTCAAGCTGATCCCAGGAAATGTAAGAAAAGTTTACCAGGGATATGAAATGATGCTTTTGGCTTAAATAAAAGACGTCAAAGACAACCACCAGATAGAACATATAAGTTATTGGCCTTACTCATTAAATGCGGTGATCTTTTGACATCAACAATATCTCATGCTGGTCTCTTTCTGATTTGTACAAGGTGTATGCTCCATGATTAGGCCCGGCTAAGCAACTAGTAAATGTGTGGCTGAGCCAGAGAACTGCATTTTGTACAGCATGAATGAGTACATATAGGTTTTATAACATTTAACAAACAGATTTAGAAAGTAATAGTATAACAAGAACATAAATGAATTATGCCAAAAAAGCAGACTCAACAAGCACTCGCATCGACCATACTGCTGGAACAGAACTCTGTACTACTAACTTTATTATTTGATCTAGTCAACTTTTTTTTTTTTTAAAAAGGTCGGAATTCAATAAATGGATCCAGAAACATATCGACGTGATAGAGAAGTAAGTTGTCTAAGGCACCCTGCATATATCTATATTATTCTAAAATAAGATCAAAACATTTTTTTGGGGGTTTCGCAGAATAACCACTTGTACCTTAATATGAAGATGAAGATTGAAAATCAAATTGCCAAAAACCACTTGTACCTTAATATGAAGATGAAGATTGAAAATCAAATTGCCAAAAACCACTTTAATACTTATGCTGATCAATAGTTAAGTTTATTCTGAGAACTATATTTCTCGGTGAAAAGAAGTATTTGTTAGTTACAGCTCAAGTATATTACCCAACAACAATACCTTATCACTTCTGATTGGAGCTTTCCACCAAATTTGAAGATAACTTTTTTAAGATCACATCATGAGTTGCCTTAATGCTCTTTTACAAACTTCAAGGGAAAATAATGGCCATCTATCAATTCATTGTTCACCTCCGAGGAATATTGTCGAACTGCAGTTCCAGCATTATAAGTCTGGTCATGACCTTCAGACGTCCAGACACCAGGAGGAGCAACTGCTTTCTCATTTTTCACATTATGTGGAAGGCTCCCAATGGATGAATTTCATTGGCACTTCAACTAAATCTAAAGATATCTTTTCTAAGCTCAGATCATTAAGTTTTTCTAGCAGCCTTTTCAGAAAAACTTTGAGGAACATATAGCCCATCAAGACTTTTATTTTTCACCTCTGAAGAATTCTGTTCATCAAGAACTGTAGCTCCAACATTAGAAGATTGCGTAATCTTGGGATGTCCTGACATAAATAAATAATACTGGAATTAATTGAGAAAAGTTGGTAACACTCGATGTGAGATAACAAAATAGAATAGAAATGTGTTTTACAACACTTGATTACAAATGCTAAACTTGGAAATAAAACAGAAATGGAAATGGACTCTAAGCACTGCTGAACTTCGAGGGTCAGCTCCTCCTAATTCACTTCACTAATTCTCCATGCTCCATCACGCCTAATGTTCCCCTTTTATATTTGCTTCCAGATTCCTTTTGCAACAAATCCAGACACCCGTCGTTTTCTCGTTGTGCCAACCAGCTGACTCCTAACAAATTCATAACCAATTCCTCACACTTGTCACCCTTTCATTGTGCAAGCCTCATAACCAATGGCCTCACTCTTTCCTTGCTGCCATCTGTCCCCAGTTGGTTGTGCGAATTTGCCACCTGTCCAGTCTTGCCTTTTCCCTTGTGCTTGGTTCTGACAAACCACAAACCATTTGGTTACCGGAGGTCCATCAGTGAGCCAAATTGATTTTTTCTTATGCTTGAATAAAGATTCCACCAATCTTCAAGAACGGATGAAAGTACTCAGTGGCACCAAATAAGAAGACATTACTGACTTCCAAATGGCTTCAAGATCAGGACGATTTGAAGGATACTTCTCAAAATGAAGGAGATCATATGATGGTGGCCTTTGTTGGATATCGGAGATTCTGGATTTAGAATCAGAGTAGAATTTGTCATCTGAGCCAAAATATATTTAGAATTAGAGCAACTGTATTAGCATCACTGCAGAATTATCAACTGAACAAACCTATATTTAGAATAGTGCCACAAGGTTCAGATCAAATGAGATATAATGACCACATTGTGCAGCAATGTCATCAGTTTTTAATCAAAAGAAGGATTCAAGATGATCGAACAAGTAGGTAATCACTTTCAATCTCCTTGGTTTTCCAATTTTACAAGGTTATTGATAAATTTTACTTCAATTTTTTCCTAAGCGTGAATGGACAAAATTAATCAGCAATAAGGTAATGGTAGCAGTTCTAAATACTACAAATTTGCTGCATAATTTTTTCATGAAGTCAAGGAGGAAAACGAGAAATGAAAGTGGTTTCCTGCCTGATATGATAACAAATTGAGGTGCAAAAGTCACTCTTTTGTCTGTCTTCCTAGCCTTCGTTTGGGGGAATCTAGCTTCTTCCTGTACAACAAGAGGATTACTTGGCTTCTTTCACCAACATGTTCAGAACCTGCATGAACTTCACAACTGAAATTAAATATAATCACTGTACTAAGCCAGTAAATAGTCAAAATTTAATATGCATTGGTATATATGAAATAACTGAAGTTGCCTTCTTTGACTCAAAAATGAGAATCTTAATATTAGATAAAGATCCAACCCTGCTCATAAAACAATTTAAACAACTTAAGTAGACATCACATGTCCACCAGAAAGTGAACAGCAGTAAATGGTTCTAATAACGAGAAATCACATATCTTGCACATATTTGGGGCCAACTAGCGTACAGTGGGCATCTCATGCCACAACAAGAGGAACTGGTTGCAAAGGTGCAGCAGAAGTAACTTCAACGGTAGTGACTTCGGTGATGAGCAGCTACAATTCCAAAAGAGGCTTTTCTTCTTGTACAATGACACAACAAATGAAATCTATAAAAAGTTAGAGTGAAAAGGAATCAAGAAAGATCAGAGTTAAAAAAGCTAATGTGTATTGGTTCTAGCAACGAAGATGATCATCAATCCAATGCTTAGTTATTCTATTCTCCCAAACAGTAACTTCAGGTTTTTTTTTTTTTTTTTTTTTTTTTCATTTAAGGCCAAATTGTGTCAAATTGATATATTCATTTGAATTCCAAAGGGGAGAATTAAAAGATATCCCAAGTTAATTAAGGGGAATTACACTACTTTTGCCCATAAGTACATCAAACACACCCATGTTGTGTCAACCTTAGAGGTTGATTCTATGTTTATATCCTTCTCTCTTCTTCCCTAGAAACAACTATTTGAATTCACCTTTTAAGGAAATAAATAAAAATTCTACCTCAAAAGACATCAAGTTTGGAAGTGGCAGGATGTTCAATGGTCCCATTTCATTCTAAAACTCCAGATTTCTATGCTGCAGGTAGCTTTTAAAGTGAACCAAGAAAAAAGGACTTTGAGGAAGCTTAAAATACAGAGTCAGAAAGCATGCTAGTTAATCTATCGACCAACTCATTAAGTCATATCAGGATTAGAATGGAACACTAATTGTGCAGGTAGGTGAGTGGGGCATCCTATATTGACATGCTTAGAGTTTGGAGTATAAAATTGATTGCAAACACCAATTTCAGTTTTAATTTTTCAATTAAAAACCATACATTACTTTTAGAATCAACTTTTAGGATAAAAAAATTGAACTTTACTTACTTTTAGAATCAACTTTTAGGGTAAAAAAATTGAACTTTACTTTCAAACTATTTTTCATTCTTCGAAAAGTTTATCAAAAATGCTAGTTGCTGACAATAATATTATAGCATCTTTGTTTGTACCCAGAATGTATACAGTAAAGGATCCATGTTCATATTGATGTTATTGAAATGATTTAAATTTATACATCTCTTGTCTCTAATATCTTATGCTTTGGCATTCAAATTTTAAATTAATTTCACTATTGTCTCCTACAAATGTTTTGAAAACTGCAACAGTTCCTGATGGAATTATTTACTTAAATGTTTACAACTGACATTCTATAAATGCTCAACCTTAGAAAGTTTTGAATTTCAAACATAACCCCAAAATTTCATTACCTGAAAGATAACAACTCTGAGGAAAAGAAAACCCCAAAATATTCCAATAATAGGAAAAAATTCTGGGGCTAAATAACAACATTTTATCATGAACAACACAGAATTTCCTAGACCAAAAGAAACATTTAAGCATAATTTCACAGCACAAAAAGGACAATCAACAGTTTTAATTTTGTAATTTCTTGCCTGAAAGCTTCTTTCCCTTTTTCCTTGTATTGCCCTTTCGCCGAGAAGTACATGAATGGACTCTTGGCTGTCCGCCTGTCATTAAAGAAGGCGAAAACAGTGCTTGAAGAGTTGGTTCTTCCTCAATTACCACACTTTTCTTGTTTTCAATAGGCAATTCCACAACTAAGTGATTGCTAAGGCAACATTCTTGACAAAACCAAATTTCTGGAGCTACCAAACTGTTGTGGCGCATGCAATACCTGATAAAAGAAATTTTCAAAATTTTATTTTAATTTGATTACGCAAAGATTGAAAAAATAACAAGAACACTTCACTAATCTTTCAAACATACATATGTTGGCACGCAACTTTGCACTGATCACACGTCACTTTACACTCTTCAAAACCTCCATCACCACATATTTCACAGAGTTCGCCCTGCAATTAAACAAATCATCAAATAATTACTCCAACAAATAATTTTCACATCCTCATCAAAACAATCAATAAAATAAAAATAACAGTAGCAAATAATGTACCATCACGGCACATGCAAACTTGAACAGTAAAAATTACACGTCCTAAAATCCAGAAGACTCAGAAAAAATCTTTAAATGTGCAGCAGATTAAGAAAATTTTAGCGAAAATGGAAAATGCATGAACGGCAGCTTTGTTAATTGTTATTGAACAGAAATAGAAAGATAGTAAAGACATTAAAGATTTACGAATGCAATGGAAGATTATGAATGAGAATGGTAAATTAATTTTAATTACCACTGCAACTGGAACATGAAGTTTAGTCATCGTCAGGCGTGATTCTATGGATGAGAGTTGAGACTGGTTTCTTTGCTTTATCGACTTCTTCATATCTTCTTTAGGAAGTTACGGCGCGGCTATTAAAACACTATTTCAACTCTTAAAAAAACACAAAAGTAGGCTTATAGATAAGTTTACACCGTTTAAGCTTATACTCTTAAGCAAATGATTATTTAATAAAGAGTTTTAAATTTTATAGTTATTTAATTAATTACAAACTTAAAATGATATTTTAATTAAGACTTCGTTGGGTTCATTATGCTGATACTTTTTGAAATAATAGTTTGAAAAAAAATAAAATTGGATGGGTATTACGATGTAGGATTTGGAGATTAACAAAAATATCCTCCTATGTTTGTTTATTTACTAAACACGTATATAATAAAATATTAAAAATTAACAAAAACACCTCTAACCCACCGATTAAATACGAACAACCAGTCACCACCGCCGGAGGGTGACCGGAGTCGTCGTATTGGTGCACGACCGACTGGATCTGGTAGGTCGTGTCCCAATATGGCCTTTTTCGGCCAGATCCACGGTGGATCTGGCCAGAAAATGTCACATCTATGGCTAGATCTGGCCATTGACGATCAGATCTTGTTCCATTTGGTCGTCAAGATACGGCCGTCGTTGACGATTGGCTACGGCCAAAGATCTGACTGTTGACGGCCAGATCTTGCCGCATTTGGTCATCAACGACAGCCAAAGATATGACCATCGTTGACGACTGGCTACAACCAAAGATCTGGCTGTTGACGGCCAGATCTTTGGTCGTAGATCTGGCCTTTTTCGGGTAGATCCATTGTGATCTGGCCAAAAAAGGCTAGATCGGCGCACTACCGATCAGATTCAGTTGATAGTGCCCCATTGTATCAGATTCTGACCAGCTTCCAGTGATGGTGGCCGGAATCTGGTAAATGTGGGTTGCTGGGGTGTTTTTGTCAATTTTTTAAAATAAAAAAATTGGGGGTGTTTAGTTAAATTAACAAATTTAGAGGATTTAAATGTCAGTGTATATTAGTGTATGCCCTAGAAACCATTCGTGTTGTCGGTTTCAGAGCATTTTGTCTTGTATCTATATATATCATAAATAATAGAAGAAAGAGTTCTTCAATTCATATATGNGTATTTTTTATGCTCAAGTATTTGGGAAGAAGCTTTTGTATTGGCTACCATTTGAGGTGGCATTCCTAAATTATTGTTCTTACAAGTTTATTTGGATTAGTTAAAATTGTGAAATTTCTTGATTTCATTTATTGCAAAAGATATTGTGTTAGATTATCAACAGAAGGTGACGAGGTCAATTGATAATCTTAAAAGAGATTATTACAAAGCTCCATTGTTCATGGTAAGTTTTTCTACTGTCTTTAGTGTAGTTGCTAATGATGGTTTACGTGGATTTTTTTATTTATTTTTCTCAAAATGAGCCGTGAATGCCATGCTACCCTAGAATTTAACTATTTTGTCTTGCTAATTTTTTGAATTGATTATGTTAGCTAGGTTCGTGTTTTCGTTGTTTTTTTATTTCTACTGGTGTGTTTTTTAGTATGTTTTTAACAATCTTTTCGATAAATAGTTTATATGCATATAGTTCATTTCCAAAGAGTTAAGGCCACTCGAACTTAGCAAAGAAGTTAAGTGCATGACGCTTAGCTCTTATGTATATTAAGAGACATCTTCTTACAGGTTATAATTTCAAAGGCTTAACCCTTCAGTTAATTTATAACAGAAAAGGGGTTCCACGGTGGAATCCTATAAATGGGTTGGATATGAGAGGTTTGAATCAACTCCAAAAATTATATCAGACTAGGTAAACAATTTTTTACTTGTGGTAATAATTAACCAGATCGACCAGGAAATGTTTGTATTTTTCAAGAATACAGATTGAATCATTTATTAACAACATTCTATTAGGAACAAAGATTGAATCACTTTATTAATGACAACCGAATTCAAATTATTAACAGGTTTCCCAACTAAAACCCATTTATAGTATTCTACTTATCAAATCCATAGAAAGGTATACTTGGATATATATCCAGATGCAAGGTAGGTAGAATAACAGAAACGATGAGATAATGAGTGAGCCAAATTGATTTTTTCTTATGCTTGAATAAAGATTCCACCAATCTTCAAGAACGGATGAAAGTACTCAGTGGCACCAATAAGAAGACATTACTGACTTCCAAATGGCTTCAAGATCGGGACGATTTGAAGGATACTTCTCAAAATGAAGGAGATCATATGATGGTGGCCTTTCTTGGATATCAGTGATTCTGGATTTAGCATCAGAGTAGAATTTATCATCTGAGCCAAAATATATTTAGAATTAGAGTAACTGTATTAGCATCACCGCAGAATTATCAACTGAACCAACCTATATTTAGAATAGTGCCACAAGGTTCAGATCAAATGAGATATAATGACCACATTGTGCAGCAATGTCATCAGTTTTTAATCAAAAGAAGGATTCAAGATATTCGAACAAGTAGGTAATCACCTTCAATCTCCTTGGTTTTCCAATTTTACAAGGTTATTGATAAATTTTACTTTAATTTTTTCCTAAGCGTGAATGGACAAAATTAATCAGCAATAAGGTAATGGTAGCAGTTCTAAATACTACAAATTTGCTGCATAATTTTTTCATGAAGTCAAGGAGGAAAACGAGAAATGAAAATGGTTTCCTGCCTGATATGATAACAAATTGAGGTGCAAAAGTCACTCTTTTGTCTGTCTTCCTAGCCTTTGTTTGGGGGAATCTAGCTTCTTGCTGTACAACAAGAGGATTACTTGGCTTCTTTCACCAACATGTTCAGAACCTGCATGAACTTCACAACTGAAATTAAATATAATCACTGTACTAAGCTAGTAAATAGTCAAAATTTAATATGCATTGGTATATATAAAATAACTGAAGTAGCCTTCTTTGACTCAAAAATGAGAATCTTAATATTAGATAAAGATCCAACCCTGCACATAAAACAATTTAAACAACTTAGTAGACATCACATGTCCACCAGAAAGTGAACAGCAGTAAATGGTTCTAATAACGAGAAATCGCATATCTTGCACATATATTTGGGGCCAACTAGCGTACAGTGGGCATCTCATGCCACAACAAGAGGAACTGGTAGCAAAGGTGCAGCAGAAGTAACTTCAACGGTAGTGACTTCGGTGATAAGCGGCTACAATTCCAAAAGAGGCTTTTCTTCTTGTATAATGAAACAACAAATGAAATCTATAAAAAGGTAGAGTGAAAAGGAAACAAGAAAGATAAGAGTTAAAAAAACTAATGTGTATTGGTTCTAGCAACAAATATGATCATCAATCCAATGCTTAGTTATTCTATTCTCCCAAACAGTAACTTCATGTTTTTTTTTTATTTAAGGCCAAATTGTGTCAAATTGATATATTCATTTGAATCCCAAAAGGGAGAATTAAAAGATATCCCAAGTTAATTAAGGGGAATTACACTACTTTTGCCCATAAGTACATCAAACACACCCATGTTGTGTCAACCTTAGAGGTTGATTCTATGTTTATATCCTTCTCTCTTCTTCCCTAGAAACAACTATATGAATTCACCTTTTAAGGAAATAAATAAAATTTCTACCTCAAAAGACATCGAGTTTAGAAGTGGCAGGATGTTCAATGGTCCCATTTCATTCTAAAACTCGAGATTTCTATGCTGCAGGTGGCTTTTAAAGTGAACCAAGAGAAAAGGACTTTGAGGAAGCTTAAAATACAGAGTCAGGAAGCATGCTAGTTAATCTATCGACCAACTCATTAAGTCATATCAGGATTAGAATGGAACACTAATTGTGCAGGTAGGTGAGTGGGGCATCCTACATTGACATGCTTAGAGTTTGGAGTAGAAAATTGATTGCAAACACCAATTTCAGTTTTAATTTTTCAATTAAAAACCATACATTACTTTTAGAATCAACTTTTAGGATAAAAAAATTGAACTTTACTTACTTTTAGAATCAACTTTTAGGGTAAAAAAATTGAACTTTACTTTCAAACTATTTTTCATTCTTCGAAAAGTTTATCAAAAATGCTAGTTGCTGACAATAATGTTATAGCATCTTTGTTTTTACCCAGAATGTATACAGTAAAGGATCCATGTTCATATTCATGTTATTGAAATGATTTAAATTTATACATCTCTTGTCTCTAATATCTTATGCTTTGGCATTCAAATTTTAAATTAATTTCACTATTGTCTCCTACAAATGTTTTGACAACTGCAACAGTTCCTGATGGAATTATTTACTTAAATGTTTACAACTGACATTCTATAAATGCTCAACCTTAGAAAGTTTTGAATTTCAAACATAACCCCAAAATTTCATTACCTGAAAGATAACAACTCTGAGGAAAAGAAAACCCCAAAATATTCCAATAATAGGAAAAAATTCTGGGGCTAAATAACAACATTTTATCATGAACAACACAGAATTTCCTAGACCAAAAGAAACATTTAAGCATAATTTCACAGCACAAAAAGGACAATCAACAGTTTTAATTTTGTAATTTCTTGCCTGAAAGCTTCTTTCCCTTTTTCCTTGTATTGCCCTTTCGCCGAGAAGTACATGAATGGACTCTTGGCTGTCCGCCTGTCATTAAAGAAGGCGAAAACAGTGCTTGAAGAGTTGGTTCTTCCTCAATTACCACACTTTTCTTGTTTTCAATAGGCAATTCCACAACTAAGTGATTGCTAAGGCAACATTCTTGACAAAACCAAATTTCTGGAGCTACCAAACTGTTGTGGCGCATGCAATACCTGATAAAAGAAATTTTCAAAATTTTATTTTAATTTGATTACGCAAAGATTGAAAAAATAACAAGAACACTTCACTAATCTTTCAAACATACATATGTTGGCACGCAACTTTGCACTGATCACACGTCACTTTACACTCTTCAAAACCTCCATCACCACATATTTCACAGAGTTCGCCCTGCAATTAAACAAATCATCAAATAATTACTCCAACAAATAATTTTCACATCCTCATCAATACAATCAATAAAATAAAAATAACAGTAGCAAATAATGTACCATCACGGCACATGCAAACTTGAACAGTAAAAATTACACGTCCTAAAATCCAGAAGACTCAGAAAAAATCTTTAAATGTGCAGCAGATTCAGAAAATTTTAGCGAAAGTGGAAAATGCATGAACGGCAGCTTTGTTAATTGTTATTGAACAGAAATAGAAAGATAGTAAAGACATTAAAGATTTACGAATGCAATGGAAGATTATGAATGAGAATGGTAAATTAATTTTAATTACCACTGCAACTGGAACATGAAGTTTAGTCATCGTCAGGCGTGATTCTATGGATGAGACTTGTTTCTTTGCTTTATCGACTTCTTCATCTTTTCTTTATGAAGTTACGGCGCGGCTATTAAAACACTATTTCAACTCTTAAAAAAACACAAAAGTAGGCTTATAGATAAGTTTACACCGTTTAAGCTTATATTCTTAAGCAAAAGATTATTTAATAAAGAGTTTTAAATTTTATAGTTATTTAATTAATTGCAAACTTAAAATGATGTTTTAATTAAGTCTTCCTTTGGTTCATTATTACGATACTTTTCATGATGTTTTAATTAAGTCTTCCTTTGGTTCATTATTACGATACTTTTCAGAATAGTAGTTTGAAAAAAAAAAAAAAAAATTTGATGGATATTGCAATGTAGGATTTAAAAATTAACAAAAATATTCTCCTATGTTTGTTTATTTACTAAACACCCTAATAATAAAATATTAAAAATTAATAAAAACACCCCCAATTCACCCATTAAATACGAACAGTCGGCCACCATCACCGAAGGGTGGCCGGAGTCATCGTATCAACGCACGACCGACTGGATATGGCCGATCGTGCATCGATATGGCCTTTTTCGACCAAATCTAGCCGCATTTGGTTGTCAATGACGGCCAAAAATATGGCCGTCGTTGATGACTAGCTACGGCCAAAGATCTGGCTATTGACGGCCAGATCTTTGGCCATAGATCTGGCCTTTTTCGACCAAATACATCGTAGATCTGGCCGAAAAAGGCTAGATCAACGCACTACTAACCAGATTCAGCAAGTAGTGCGCCATTATAACAGATTCCGACCAGCTTCCGACGGTGGTAACCGGAATCTGGTAAATGTGGGTTGCTAAGGTGTTTTTGTCAATTTAAAAAAAAAAAAAAATTGGGGGTGTTTAGTTAAATTACAAATTTAGGGGGTTTAAAAGAAATTGAATAATATGAAATAATATTTTGAGAATAAGAGAACCAAAGACCAATTTTCTGTTTAACTTTATTGGGAAAACCAAAATAATATTTTAAAGAGTGTACCAAACGGAGCCTAAATTTCTTGGAATACGCTGACAGTTGGTGATTCGTTATATAGCCAAAAGTGCTATTTTTAAAAATTTTGAAGTAGAAATTGTTTTTTTTTTTTTATTGTAATTATATCCAAAATTTATTAAGGAAAGTTGAATTTACAAACTAGAAGCTATTTTTTTTTTTCTGGGATTCATTTGATGTTATGCAAATTTATAATTTATGAATTAACTATGGATGGTCGAGTGGTTCGATGAAGACTCTTAAGTGTATTACTCAAGAGGTCTTAAGTTTGAATATCTCCTTAGTTGCCAATAGAATGGACACTAGAGCTCTTACCCTGTTGGTGATTCCAGAGTTTAGGGGGATTAGTTGTACACCCTGGTCATCAAAAAAAAAAATATAATTTATGATACATGTTGAGTTATTAGATTTAATAATTATAATACAAAATTTATAATTTACAGAACATTAGGACTAAATATTCATGTATCAGAAAGAGTGATACTAAATAGCCCCTGCTAAATGTCTTTTCAACCCCCATTATTTTATTTTTTTTTAGTCTGGCCAACTATACCTTTACAAATAAAAAAAATTATGCAGAGAGATTGTATTTCTCCCGAACAAAAGTTCAAAAAGTAAATTGAATTTTATTTAAAAGCATTCAAATCTTAGCCCTCACCCATATTTCTTTCAACATTTTTTATAATATTTTCTTCATTTTAAAATGAAATAATATTTTATCAAAATCAATTTTTTCCCACAACACAAATATTTAATCCCATTTTCTACCGTTTATGACAATCCATATAGATTTGTTTTCCTATAAGTTGTATGTTCATCGAATGAGTGACTCTTACAATGGCTTCAATTGTTTTTGATATTACTTATAGAGTTAAAAAGTGATTATATATATACAATTGAGGATAATTTTTGAATTAATGTAGATTTATTTTAAACCCGAGATAATTAGAGAATTAGTGTGGTGCATATAACATTACTCTATCAGAAAACTATTCGAAAATATGAATTTCAGTATATTATAAAATGTTGTAATATAGCATTTTTCACGGGTTAAAATTTTGCAATTTTAAAACAAATTGTATTTAAATTTTCATAATTAATGTGGCATAAGAATTAGTCTATAGGAAACTGTTTTCTCTTTGTAAATATCATATTATATTTATTCTTGTTGTATATAAATACGTGAGTGCTTTTTTCTTGGCACTAAACAATTCACAAATCCCTTTCAAAATGGATGTATATGTAAAATTTTGATGTATAAGGAGATTACTAATTTATATATCAAGTGGTATCTATGTGTGTTTTTTTATTTTTATTTATTATCTTATAAATTTAGCGAATTATTAATTTACCACATTGGTCTTAAGTTGGGATCGACCAAAAATATTATTTAATTGAGGTTAATAATTTATTGAGTATTAATTTATCGAGGTTTAACTGTATTTCTTAGAATAAATTAATCAAAATAATAAATAATAATTTTAATTATCTATTACAAAATTTATAGTCGAAGTTTAATAATTCTACAACAAAAATTATCCAAACAAATCATAAACAAAAGGTATAAAATAATATTGAATTTAATTATAATTTTATAATAAATCCGATTTCAAATAACGTAAAATCATAATTCATAACCTAAACTACTTAATTTGACAATATAAAAGAAATTTTTTAATATAAAATTAATGTTCATATAATTATAAAGTGGAATAAAATAAATGATCAAGTAATTATATTAAATTACTTACCTTATTTTTATATTCACAAGTGAGAAGCTGACAAGAAAACCATTTGAAGTAAGTCAATGGAGGAATAAGGTTGTGGTGGCCAGGGTTTTCTTTTATTTGGAAAAAAAAAAAAAAAGAAAAAAAAAAGAGAGAAGATAAATATAATTTTTTTATAAATAATACTTCTAATCTAATGTTAGATATTATATATAAGCATTTATTTCTAGTTGTATGTTTTTGGGGTGAATGGAGTAGGTTAGGGTCAAAATTTGCATTCTTATTACACGCCCCAAAGTAATTTAGATCAAGATATTCAAACTCAAATCCGACCCACCCAAAATATTTTACTATCCAACTCTGGCCCATTAGGAGCCCCAAATCCATGGATCATTCTGACATCTCTAAGAGTGCGTGTGTTTTGAGTGTTTTATTCGTATTTCAAATAAAATGTATATTATGTGGAACTAAAGACTGAGACACACTCCCATTAACCGCAACAGAAACAAAATAAAGAAAATCAAAGACAGAAGAAACAAGCTGTGATGAAAAAAAAAAACATTACAATAATCTCATAACATAAACAAATCATACGGCACAAAACAATTCTGCAAACGAAAAGTACAAAGATTCACACATGTCAGTTGAAAATAATAAAAAAAAGGTGAGAATCATAAAGAAGAAGAATTAAAAATATTCATACCATGTGGATGTGGGTCTCCATTACCAAGCTTCCGAATCCAAATCCTCCAGAAAGTTATATTTATTTATTTAGCAAGTCTCTGTCTCTCTGATATTGTTGCTGCAAATTTTTAATGTGTTCCTTTAATCAGAGCTACAGATCCAATGCAGATCCTTCAAGAACGAGGGACCTTATTCTGAAACTTAATATATGGTGATTCAGATCTTGAAAGCTTGAATCTTTGCTCTGTTGTCGAGTTCAGCTATGCTGAATCCTAATTCCTAATCTTTTATGGGCTTTTGGAAATTTGCCAGTTTATATGTTTTCTCTTCCTAATTTATTTCAAATTAGTGTTATACTTGATTGAAATGCAATCAACTCTCATTCATACAAAATTTTAGGTACAGAAATTACAAAATCAGAGGAAGCAAAATTCTAGCAATACCAGGAGATTTGTTTTAGAGCACTTCCATTAAGAGTTTCTTTCACATGCTTGGTTCATGAATCAGTATACTTTTTTAAGAAATCAACTTCAATACCACACCGCTCAAAACGTAGTCGAAAATGTCTTAAAAATTAACACCTAGACCGTGTGGCGCTGGCGCCTCGATACAAAACTTGAGTGCACATTTTGCTATGAGACACCCATAATAAGTGACACAGCAGAACTAAATAAGAACATAGGTTCTAAATTTCTCATAAATATGATAAATAGCTGCTTTCTAGATCTAGATGTACAAAACAAAGAGAATTGCACAAGAGAACTTCCACAGGCTAGAAGGAATAAGGAGCTCATCCTTTTTGCCAAGTAGAAGGGAAGAAGAAAAGAACAAAAAACTTAGCTAGAATATGTCTTTAGATAATTAACAACAGAACCACAGGCATACCCACCTATGCACATTGAAATCCAGCTTCAACAATGACAACTCTACCCCACCACCACAACCAACAACCTTACAGCAAACTAGTCCTTGGATTCTTTAACCCCACAAGAGGATTATGCCAGAAACGAAGAGGGTCACGAAGAAAGACAACCAGGCAGAATTTGCGAGTCTCAACCCACCATGACTGTAATCGGTGTTGATGCCTGCTCCGGTGGGGCCTAAACCTGAACCTGAGCCGACTCCTCCTATCATTCCATTTGAAGGTGTCGTGGTGTATGGAGTGGTGGTGGTTGTTGGATTAGTGGTTGAGGGGTTAGTGGTAGTTGGGGTATTTGATGAAACAGGTGTTGTTGGTGTCGTTGGTGTCCCTGTGGTGGTGCCTGTAGAGCTGAAACGAACCAAGCAAATGGAGTTACCATATTGAGGATAAAAGAAATACATATATTTCAGTCATCATAACATTCAAAGACAAAAGGTGAGCAGAAAATATCCATAAGTATCAAAAACACTAGATTGCTTAGTGCAATGCATATTATCTAAAAGAAAGTATGGTGTAAAACTTGAAGTCTAAGTTCCATATTCAGTTTCGGTGTAAAGAGGAGTTGCTTAATCAACGATTCATAGCATATCTTTATCATATAACATGCATGTTTAAAACAAACTAACTAGTTCAAAGCCCACACTAAAAAGTTCAACTTGACTGTCACGTACTCTTCAAACTGCTGAAAGCTAAAATCAAGCAGAGTATCATCAAAGAATAGTCAACATTGCACAGTTCTATCAAACAGTATCCTATTCCCGTGACTTTTACAAAACTTCAATGAAAAATTTTCACAAACTAATTGTTCTTGCAACGCATATACTGTTGTTAGAAAGACCTAACATTTACTAGCAAGAGTTTTACATATCCTGCTTTATTTGCACGAGCTGTTTCACTAACACAACTCATCTTTTCAAGATGCATGTCAAATAATGAATAACAAAATAATGCTTAAACCCGGGTGGGACACTACCGTTAGATCTACCCATCCGACACAACTGTTAGATCTACACAAACAGTTTGGTAATGTTACCGGTAGAAGTACCATCAACTCGGTAATATTAAGATACCAGTACTAATACCCTATCAGTTTCCACACACACTACTGTCCTGTCTAGTGTGCACTCATGTTGAAAATTCAATAGAAAAGGTAAGCTTGCTATATAAAATCTCTTGATATCGATTCTCCCCCAATGAGCAAAAGGGTTTTTGTAACTTTTGTTTTAATTTGCAACTGTTTAAAAAAAAAAACTCCATTCCAAAGATCATCCCTGCGTTTTATTGATAAAAAGAAATGATACTACAGGAGAGTGCTCCCATAAATTTGGTAATACTGTACATGCACAAGACTCGAGATCAGAGACCAGAGTCACCAGACCATCGCAAATTTCCAAAAGTTGGGCTCGAATCTCAATAAGCGTGCAATCTCTAGGCTCAAAGATGGCTCGCAAGTCGCAGCCAAAAGCAAGAGAGCCCCACCATTCAGATGGCAGCCGCATCTTTTTGCTGTTTGAATGTTGACAAGCTGCAGCCCACTGTTAAAAAGTTAAAATCCCTCTCCCTCCCCACCGTTTTAGCTTATCATCAAAAGAGATTACATCAAAGCATGTGTCAAAAAAATGTCATTTTGTGCTTTAAAGGCCATCCACAACACGTGGACGGTAACCATTGTGACACAGTTTGGCAGTAAGAACAGAAAAGTGTTCAATCCAATACACTTTCTACTGTTCAAGTCTTGGCGCTTTCTGGGTTTCCATTATTTTCTTTCGTTAAAATTTAAATAAACTGGTTAAATCCTAGAGAGAGATTAATTCACCGTTGGTAAAAGACTTAAAGGCTGTTAGATACCAATAATTGCAGCATCTTTTAAGAAAGTGTTAAAGGGCTTCCCACTCATGGCTCTACCAGCTTTCAAATGGCCAAGCATGAGGCAGTCAGGAACATCATCATGCATATATACAATATGACAAAAAGAGTTCACCCAGTGAATAAGATCAAAGTGAGTGATAGATTTAATAACAAATTGTTTAATCTCAAATACAAATTGTTTAATCTCATATACAATATGACAAAAAGAGTTCACCCAGTGAATAAGATCAAAGTGAGTGATAGATTTAATAACAAATTGTTTAATCTCAAATACAATAATTTTTTTTTCATAAACCAATATTTTTCTCTTCAGGAATATAACAACAAAGATGCCCATCCCACCAGAAGAAATGGGTAAGTGTAAAAAATAAAGGCCTTTTAGACAAAGGAATCTTAGCTAAGACAACACCAAAATGGAATGCTAAAACTTTAATTATTATATTCTTCTGAGTCTCTGACCACTTAGTAAATTTTTTAAGCCAGTTCATGCCATTACTGCCTATTTAGGTACCTCAACTTAGTTTAAACTGTATCTATATCAGACTTCGATCCAGGTTCTTTATGATAAATAGTGAATCTGAAATCTATGCAAAAACTCTCCAATAAAACGTGCGGAGATGTGTGGAGTCTAAAGACATGATGTTGAAGACAAACCAACAAAATACCAAATTGTAATTAATAAATTAATGTTACTGTTAACATTGGACGGGTGATGTTATATAGCAATCCAGAGGGAGAAATCGGACCGTCCATAAATTTTTACTTCTCGTGGTAAATTGTTACCAACCAAATATTTAGGGGCAGCCCAGTTTTATAAAAAAAAAAATAAGAGCACCCTCAAACACTATCCTGAAAAGAGTCAGAACTGACACATTCACCACCACATAAAGAACAAATTTTCAAACAAGTAAATCGTCATGTCAAAAGAAAAAAAAAGTCACTAAAATTAAATACTTTTTAAATAAAAAGAGAAAAAAAGGGCAGCTCATTTTCAATCATACCTGGCGCTAGCAGGGTATTGACAGCCATTGGAGCCTGTAAATCAACAAGGACAAGGAGTAAATGCTCAGAAAAAAAATAACTTAATCTTCAGGTAAATGTAAATTAAGAAACCCCAAAAAAGAAAAAAAGCAAAGAGAGAAAGTGGGTTTGGTGGTGAAAGTGAAGGCTTACTGGGATCAGTTGTAGTGATAGCAGCAGTTCCGGAAAAGTCACAAGAGCCTTGAGCTTGACCCTTCTTCTGGAAATAGCTGTTAACGGCGAAACTGCAGTGGGCCTTGACGGTGTTGGGGTTGTAACACGCCCCGGTCGATTTGATAGGGTTACAATCAGCTCCAGCTCCACAAGCATAGTCCAGTGTCTTCTGCAATACAGCGTCGCCTCCACCGTCCTTGCAAACACACCAGTTGGCAGCTATCCAAAAAAGGAAAAAAAAAAAAAAAAACAAATATGCATAAGAAAAACAAAAGAGTAGAGTTTTTCAAAACATGGAGAAGATCTGTAAAATGGGTTTCAAAAAAGAAAACAAAAAAGATAAAAGTTTGATGCTTTACTATGGACAACAGGTATTAGGGAAAAAATATTACAGAAGCAGATCCATGTTCAGAGACAAAAGGTAGAAACCTTAAAAGCAAAAAACAAAAACAGAGAAATGTGAGTTAAAGAGCTCACTAGAATGGCCAGTGATGCCAAGAAGGAGAACTAAAAGCACTAAAACCGCCATGAAATTAGCTAAGTAAGCTAAAAGATAGTTTTGTTGCAGAGGGTGAAAGAGAAAGAGAGAGAGAGACAGAGTCACAGAGAGAGTATTGAAGAGAGTGAGAATGGGAGTATATCTAGACAAAAATAAACATGAAAGAGAGAGAGAATGGATTTAGATGGTGGGATGAAGGTGGCCTGGGCTGGCTCTGCCCTTTGTTTTGATGTCGGTTTGTGAATGGTTTTTTTTTTTTTTTTTTNGAAGAAGATGTGAGTGTAGCATTACTCTACTTACATTACCATGTTTGGTTGTCAAGTAATATAAGGATTCCAGTAATCCTCAAATACCAATATTAATCACTGTTAGTTATATAGGTAATAATTTGATTATCACCATTTTTTTAGGTATTCTAAAATTACTTGGAAAACTTATTTTTGGTTAAAATTTTACCCTTTATTAATAAATTTTTAGGACAATAATATCCTTGTTATCTAAACAAATCGACTAGATCTGACTGATCGTGCGCCGTTCTGGCGACTGCCGATGGTGGTGGCCGACGACCGACAATGGCTTAGGTAAGTGGAGGCGATTTTGTTAAAAATTAAACTTCTATTTAAACTTAGGTGTTTTAGCAAAATCTCAAATATAAGAGGTTAAAAAAATAGTTTAAATAATAATGATAATTATATAATAACAATATTAAAAAGAAGGCAGAACGACTTACACCTACCCAAGGTTTGGAGAAACGACATAGTGATACCCAAAAGGTTTCAAAAAGACAAACAGGTACCTTTCGTTAGGGAAAAGACTAGAATGCCCTTTGAGAAATATTAGTCTATTTTTTTTAATTACTTTTAGTCCCCTTAAGTTTATTAATTCCATCAAATACCCCCAGAAAAAAGTTTAAAAATTAACAAAAACACCCCCACTCACCCATACTTGCCAAATTCTGCCGGCCACCACCGAAAATGGCCGATAGTTCACCGATCTGGCATTTTTCGGCCAAATCCACCACGGATCTGGCCGAAAAAGGCCATATCTAACGTGAGAAGGCCAGATCTGGCCGAAAATTGACGATCAAAGATGTGGCCGTCGTTGACTGTTAACGATGGCCAAGATTTTCCGGCCAGATCGGTGAACTATCAGCTATTTCCAGTGATGGTGTAGACCGTTGTGACAGATTCTGGCTACCACCGGCGATGGCCGTCGGAATCTGGCAATTATGAGTGGGTGGGGGTATTTTTGTTAATTTTTAAACTTTTTTCTGGGGGTATTTGATGAAATTAATAAACTTAAGGGGTCTAAAAGTAATTAAAAAATAGACTAATATTTCTCTATGGGCATTCTAGTCTTTTCTCTACCGAAAGGTACCTGTTTGTCTTTTTGAAACCTTTTGGGTATCACTATGTCGTTTCTCCAAACCTTGGGTAGGTGTAAGTCGTTCTGCCTTCTTTTTAATATTGTTATTATATAATTATCATTATTATTTAAACTATTTTTTTAACCTCTTATATTTGAGATTTTGCTAAAACACCTAAGTTTAAATAGAAGTTTAATTTTTAACAAAATCGCCTCCACTTACCTAAGCCATTGTCGGTCGTCGGCCACCACCATCGGCAGTCGCCAGAACGGCGCACGATCAGTCAGATCTAGTCGATTTGTTTAGATAACAAGGATATTATTGTCCTAAAAATTTATTAATAAAGGGTAAAATTTTAACCAAAAATAAGTTTTCCAAGTAATTTTAGAATACCTAAAAAAATGGTGATAATCAAATTATTACCTATATAACTAACAGTGATTAATATTGGTATTTGAGGATTACTGGAATCCTTATATTACTTGACAACCAAACATGGTAATGTAAGTAGAGTAATGCTACACTCACATCTTCTTCTCACAAACTTCTTCTTCTAACCCCGACGTGACAGCCTGTAATTGGTCAACTACAATATATCAGGTGGGACCAAAGTATGACTCATTACGAGTTGTCATGCTGAGGTTGTGAGAAAAGATTGTGAATATAACATTTTATATGTAAGTACTATAAGATAGACATTACTGGAGTAAGGTAACCCCCCAACTAATCCCACCCGTGGTAGTGTCTTGGGCTCCGTTTGGTTCACAATTTTGTGTTTTTGGGAAAAGTTTTTTGAAAAAAGTTAAAAAAAAGTTGAATTGGGCGGGTATTACGATGTAGGATTTACAAATTAATAAAATACCCCCTATGTTTGTTTTTTTACAAAACACCCCTTATAATAAAACATTAAAAGTTAACAAAAACACCCCCAATCCACCCTCAAATACGGACAGCCGGCCACCACCGCCGGAGGGTGGCCGGAGTCGCCGTAACAAAAACATTAAAAATATTTAGGGGTATTTAATTGAATTAACAAATTTAGGGGGTTTAAAAAATGTTGAATAAAGTTGAATAATATTGTGAGTTTTTGGGTATTTTACTGTTTAACTTTTTTGGGAATACTAAAAGTAGTATTCCCAAAATCCAACCAAACGAAGCCTTGATATCTTACAGTATAATAAAAAATAAAAAATACTCTTACACTTCTTAAGAGGCGAAAAATCCATCGGATGTTAAATAATTATAAGCTCACGGATGACATCATAATATTCCCAAAAGGAAGAATATCATGTGGTAGCATAAAAAGAGACCCTACCATGATGCTAATTCAATGATATTATCAAGCAATATCTATCATGATCCTCTTGATCGATTTGATGTTCATAACTTTTTTAATATCAATATCCTAAAATGTTTGATGAAATATGAATTTAATAGTGTAATAATATTAGGAAATATATTTACGCTAAAATTATAAGATATACCAACTAGGTATAGAACAGATGAGTGGTCATGAGAGTGATTGTGTTTAAAGCAAAAACTTCCAACAAAACATTAGTGAAATACTAAAAATAGATGTTTGATTCTGCCTTAAATAACAGTCTCTACTATTGTAGCCTTAATTTGTCTCATAAATTCAACAATCCTGGTTGGCACTGGACCCCCCTGCTGCTCTGTTTCTTCATTTGTTTTGACTGTTCTGTCATCTTTGGAGCTACCAATATGTAAAAGAGTTTAATAACAAATTTTTTCTCTTAAATATTAAAAACAATAATTTACCCACTTTAATTATTTTTAATTAGAATCTTTATTGCTAATTGACGAATATATTTTACATTTAATTTGTTATATTAATTATTGAAACGTTAAGGAAATACTAACAATGTTGTATAATTTATTTATTTTTTTCTAATGATCAGGATACTCAAGCCGTTAACACAAACTTTAACCAATCCCTTGAGATTTTGGAATTACCGATATAAAAATAGCTCTCGCAACTATTTTTATTAACACTCGAGAAGGGAAGCATAGGATAAATTGTTATTTATTATAATTGAGAGAAAAGGTTGTTATAATAATCTGGTTTCTTCATACGGTGATAAAATCATAATGTTAAACATTTATTAAAAATCTACAAATTGTAAAAGTTTATATAAAATTTTTAAATACGCCAAGATTTTTTCATGGGTTAAAAACAATAAAATAACATAATTCTCCTACGGTTAATTTTTTGATGATAAAATAAACAGTATAAATGTAATTTAAATCATGACATTTAAAATTCTAACGGCACATTAATAACTAACGAATGTTAGGAGAATTTTATTTTTGAAATATCATGAGGGTTAAGATAAAAAGCCATTTTTAATATAAAATTGAGTCATATTGAAAATTAGAAGGTTTTTTGAGTCAAACTGTTGATGATTTATTTCTGGTTAAATTGTACAACAATTTGACCCCGATTCAACTCAACATGAACATGCCACCAGATTTTGAGATGATATATATAACAGTATGAAAAGCAAGTTGAGTTGCGCCACGTCATCTGGTTGACATAGAAAGTTTTGTAAATTACAACTTCAGTCCCTATCTCCCTCTCTCTTTATCTCTTATGCCTCACTTATTTTGACACATGATACATATTTTATTGGGAGATTACTAGAATTATATTTATTCTTTAATTCTATTATTATATTTTGTAAAGAGAGAGAGAGATTGGTCTATTGGTTTCACATAGTGACATTAAATAAAGAGTGAACTACTTTTTCCCACTCAAATAATGGTATAATGACACTTTCTCACCCATGAACTTTTAAAGTATCACTTTATTACTTAAATTTATATTATGTTTTCAATTCTGACTTCGTTGCAACCCCACATTATCACTATTCTCTTTTCCGATCATCACTCACCATAACCTCTCAAACCCTACTCCCATCAACCCTACCAATCGCGGGTAATTGAATGATTAGGGTTTGCGTCATCGCCCTTCCCAAGTCAAATTTCGACCAATCACAACCATCAAAAGACTTATCAGCCTCCCCTTTTCAAAAACTCTAACAATCTAGACTGAGTTTGCTATTTGTTTGTTGTCGAAATATAAATTTGGATAATAAAATGATATTTTAAAAGTATGTGGATGGGAAAGCGTCATTAAGCCATTATTTGGGTGGGAAAAAGCACTGTTTTGAAACTCGGCTCCGCTCGGCTGGTTTAGCTGGTTTAATTGGGAATCGGGAGCTTCACCAGATTGGGTTAACATTTTCTCTATTAACCCAAAACTCTAGAATTTGGGATGATGATCGGCGAGCAATTGAAGGTCGAAATGTTGGGGCTTTTGAAAAGAAAGTGTCGGTGAGTGCAATGGTGGCGACGGAGCTGATTTCCGGTGAGTGAATTGACTGAAAATCGAAAAGAAAAATGGTGGCGGAAACAACTAGCTTTTGTCAATGATTAGCGAGGCTAATGGGAGTGGGATGAGGTGGGTTTTCGTTGGGGGGAAAAGGGTAGTATTTTCGAGGTGATGGGAAGGGTTGTTGATGCCGTGTCGGTGAGATTTGGTCTAGAATGCCGATTTCGGCTAGATCTTGGGTTGATTTTATGAGGAATGGGCTTAAGGAACGATTGAGATTGCATCTGGGGTGTCGCCGCCACCAACCAGTTGTCGACCGATTTGTATTTGGGGTGTGCTTTCTAAATTTCAAACCTGTAGCGACTTAACTGTAATTTTTAAGAGTGTATTTGCTGAATTTTAAAATTTGTCACCCGATTTGATCGGCTGGTCAAATCGGGACTTGACAACTTTATTGGGTTTTACGTCGGGTTGGTTATTAAAACATTGGAAAAAAAGTCATTAACTCTTGAATAAATCTAGCTTCTTTTAACACACACTATTTAAATGTTTTAATATTCAATTTTTTTCTTATAGTATCCCATAAATTTCATAAATGCAACTCATTTTGTTTTTTTTTCTTACGGAGTAAACATTTAATTGCCTTCATTAATGCTATACGTCCTCCAATATTATTTAGTCCAAAACGGGGTAAATTGGACCACTCAAAAATTAACTTCAGTTTTAGCCTAAGGGATCTAGTCTTGCCCTCGAAACCTAAACTTATACATGGTATGAGTAGAATTTAAATGGTGTGCATTTAGTAGGCTAAAAGAAAACAGTTAGCTCATAAATTGACCCAAAAAGTAAGAACCTCAGCCCAAGCCCAAATCAATTCATAATTACTTGGTGCCTTGGTGGCCAAGGTCAAGGCGCCCTCCATAAGCTTTTATATAAAATCAGACTCCCGACATTGTTCTCAATTCTCCTTACTTCGATTTCAAAAAAAAAAATTCTCATTACTTCGAATTCGGATCGTCACTGGCACTCTACCAGTACCATCAGTTTCGCGTGGCAACAAATTGCTCCAAAATCTTTTCAATTCATCAACCAAAACCCCTCGCCAGGTTTGAGCTTAAACCTTCAGTCGTTACTAACAAAAACGAAAGCGATAGCGAAAGCGAAAGCGAAAACGAAAAGCGAAACCAAACACAATAATAAGAATGATACTCCAGCTTCCTCGCTTGACAAACTCTCTCAGAGACCCGTTCGACATCGATCAGGCCTATCTCCAACGCAAAGCCATTCTACAGAATCTCCAGAGGCCACGCAAGTAAATTCACTACTCCTTATCTAAATTCACTTTCGTTATAATTTATTGAAAAAATCAGTTAGTAACTGTTTGGTTGCCGAGAAAACGCAGGAAAATAAAAAGAATATAGAATTTGGAATTCTAGAATTATTGTTATTCTTTAATTAAATTAGGGTGAGAGGTTTTGCTGATTTTTTTTTTTATTTTTGTTCGAAGTAACCATGCAGTTGCAAGGTAAGAGTAGAATGATAGTATTTAAGTTGTAATTGCACTTTCCGTTGTAATGCGGATCAAGCCTAATCACAAGAATGCAGGTTCAAATTCATATGGTAATCCAAACAAAAGATTTTAGCTAATAGATAGTGTAGTGAACCTATAAGAAAAAGAAATTTAGATAAACAATTATTGATTTAGACATATGACATTTGAGGGATTTAAACAGTCCAGCTCAAAGTAGGACTTGATTGGCTTTTGGTTTCAGCAGTAACTTAATAGTTAGTGAAATGCAATTTACTTTTGGTTTGGGTATAATAACACTATATGATTAATTTATATATATTTTCTGGTTCAGCTATTATTCCAAATGATTTTTTAAAGCTTTGACTTTTGTGATTTAGTTCAGCAAACTCACTTGCTGATTCAGAGCTTGCACGGAAGATCGTACATCGATGGGAAGAAGGTTTTATAACACCATAATGACTTGAAATTATATCTTCTTGTTGATGAACTTGTATACACTGCTTGAAATTTTATTCTAAAGTTTTAAATGTTTTATTGAACTTGTGGAGTAGCTTCAATAGAAGTGCGACAAGCATACAAGCAGTTCATTGGGGCAGTGGTGGAGTTGATTGATGGAGAAATGCCATCTGAAGAGTTTTTTGTGGTGGCATTGACAGCTTATCGCCTTTTTGGTGGGCCAGCAGAGGAGGATAATGTCGCTGATAGAAAGATTGTTGTTGAGAAAAAGTAAGGAGTAAATTTTTAATGTTGATGCTACAGTTGTTTAATTGGAGACTGTTTTTAGCATATCAAGTACTTTTTTTGCCATTAGGTTGTTACTGCATTTATTGGCAATGTGATGTTAATGAACCATTTTATTAAAAATGTTGCATTATCTGAGGTAAACATTTGTAATCAATTCATTAACAGAAATGGTTTTATAGATATTAAAATATAGCTGGCATCCAGTTTCTTTTGAATAGTTTGTGGTTTTTTGGATCTCAAATTTTGTTGTATCTTTGCATTGGAAACACAATGATGAATTTTTTTTGGCCTAATATCAAATAGAGCCAACTTTCCTGTTAAGAGGAGAAAAATAATATATTTAAAACATAATTATGCTCAGTGTTCATACTAGATGGCCTCACAGATTCAGTTTATCGGGCCTTGTCACTACTTTGATGAATTCAAGATTTGTAATGCAGTAATTGATACTGAAATGCAGGTCGGACTTGCAAAAGTTAATTGGTCATGATGTTTCTGATGCTAAACTGCAAAAAGTTGCCTCTTTCGCTCAGAGGCTTTTTGGGTTGCAACCTAGAGAACATAGTGCTGCTCTTGTTTCAGAAAGCCATGTAAATGGAGGTGGTGATGGTTTAGAATTTGGTGCAGACCTCATCTTCCGAGCACCAGCTCGATTTCTGGTTGATGGTTCTTTGGAAGATGAAGAATTAATGGAGGATGAAAGTACTGCTCCTTCTCCTTTTCATGAAGGATGGTACAATCACACTGATGCTTCAAATTATCAATTAGCTGCTGATGCACGAAACTTTAATTTAAGTTGGCTAAGAGATGCATGTGATCGAATAGTTAGAGGAAGTGTTTCACAGCTTTCTCAAGATGATTTGGCAATGGCTATATGTCGAGTACTTGATTCTGAGAAACGTGGTGAGGAGGTAATGATTGATGATTATTTTTCTCCGAGTTTATTGGTGCAACTTTTTGAACACATTTCTTGGGACAACTAAGTTTCTTGTGTTTACTACTTTGTTGTATAGATAGCTGGTGACCTATTGGATCTTGTTGGGGATAGTGCTTTTGAAACTGTTCAAGACCTTATATTGGTAAGATTTGTATTATTATTTTAGTTTCTTATGCCGTTATTTCATTAACTTAGTTGAAACTTTAGGTGGTTCTAGAACTAATGAACAACAACTTCTTTCCCTGTGTTTTTGTTTGAATTTTTTTTGTTTCCGTCTGTTTTTGCATTTCTATATCTTTTAAGGTTCCGTTTTGTCTATATGTTTGAATGGTAAAGTGGCTTATTCTTTTTTATTTTAACTCTGGAATTTAAATCCAACTTATGAACTGCCTTATTGAAGATTTAAATTCCAAAGTGGATATAATTGATACCCATCCTCATTTTCAGCATCGTAAGGAACTTGTTGATGCTATACATCATGGAAAGCTTGTGTTAAAATCCGAAAAGACTACTTTAAATTCTCAATCACGAATGCCTAGTTATGGCACTCAGGTACAACTGAATTTTAGATAAAAAAAATTGTTGGAGTTGACCGTTAATTCATCCAATAGTAAATTTGTAGTCGGTTCCTGCTTTGGTTTTAGGTGACTGTTCAAACAGAGTCTGAAAAGCAAATTGATAAACTTCGGCGCAAGGAGGAAAAGAGACATAGACGTGGAACTGAATATGGAGCTGAAGGCGATGTGTCTGCTACAAGTTTTTCTTCTTTACTTGAAGCAAGTGAGAAGAAAAATTCATTTGATGACCTGATTGGGTCTGGCCAAGGGCCCGTAGCAGCCACTGCACTTCCTCAAGGAACTGTGAGAAAGCACTTTAAGGGGTATGAGGAGGTTATTATCCCCCCAACACCGACAGCACAAATGAAACCTGGAGAAAAGCTGGTATCTCTTTTTTGATTTCATGTTGATTCTATTCCGTGAATTATGCTATTGATTATTGATATTTATGTCTGTTGATTGATGTCAGTAATTGTTCTTAATTAATACGTGAGAGACATGTTTATCAGTATATGTATGTTGAAAGAAGGTTTTCCAATATTGAGATTTTTTACATTTGCTGGTTTAGAGTGTTCTAATTTAGTCACGGTCCGTTTGGTACTTTTGCAATCCTTGTTTGTCTGTTTCTCTCTCATTGCCTGAGTGCCCACCTTTTTGTGGACATTCTTTAGGTTCTGGATTTTCAATAGGAACTGTTTCAATGTTGTTCCCGTTGTTATTAAAGAAATAAGATGCAATGTGGTTAATGCTAGTTATTAATTTGCGCTAGTTTTTGCCTTGGTCATAAACATTGTATGCTTGTGAATACTTTACAAGGAGAGTGCACTAATAAAGTAAATACACTCATCTGTGGATTAGGGCCAATGATACTTTATATTTTTCAAAAATTATAACATAAACTTGTTTTTCATTAGATTGAGGTACTTTAAATGGTTAATTTCACAATTGACATGTATTGTTTCTTAGATGTGCATTAATTACATATCAAATGTAATCTCAACCATTAAGAGTGTATTGATCTGTTGATCCAAAACTTTTGTCATAATATGTGAAATGAAAGGTGCCATTGATCCTACCTTCTGGAGTCTCCATCACAGAAATTGCTGTCCGCATGCTTTTTCTTGATAAAAAACAATAGATTTTGTAGTTACAGTGAAATGAGAAATTACAGAAATGGACTAGTAGACCACCATGAGAACGAAGACCCTGGAGGGCTGACTGCCCTACATAGTATTAATAGCTGTCCTCTGTATGCTTATGATCTAAGAACCAGATTCTCTGTTATTTTAACAAAATTCGACTTTGAAATGCGTTCTTTAAGTATATGGTACACTATATGTGGTTGGCAATTGAATCCGTGCTTGCCGATGCTCTAACTTTCTTTTTCTTTTGGGAAATATAAATTTCCAATGGCACTGTTTTGACAATTGTCTTAAAAGTAACAAGATGGTGATACATCTAGAATATTTTCGCTGTGTGATTTTTATCTTCAGAGGTTTTGTAAAGGCACTAGTTGCATGCTTGCTTCATTAATGCTATCAGTTTTGCTTGTTGATCTTGATTATTTTCTGACTGGATTCTGTTCATTATTATATGTTGTCAGATTGAGATTAAGGAGTTGGATGACTTTGCTCAAGCTGCTTTTCATGGCTATAAATCTCTGAACCGTATACAGAGTCGTATATTTCAAACTGTTTATTACACAAATGAGAACATACTAGTAAGTCATCTGTTTTGTATTTATATATCAAGTTATGTGGTTGAAAGAATTTATTCCAACGTGATTTTCATGCATTTGCAGGTTTGTGCTCCTACTGGAGCTGGTAAAACAAATATAGCTATGATTTCAATACTACATGAGGTAGGCAATCTTTGGCTGTAACTCAAATTTCTTTGCTCTTTATTGGGGTCTGACCTTCCTTTTAGATGTAATTTCAGAAAAGATCACTATCTTGGTTTTGTTGTTAATGCTCAGCTCATGTGTGCCTTGCTAATTAGCTTGGTAAAGTTGAAAAGCTTTGCAATATTGCTTTTTGACAGGAGATATTACATTATGTGACACCCTAGTGTATGATATATATAATTATAACTGGAACAGCTTTGTAATCTTCATTGGCTTGATATATTGATATCTTCAGTTTTGCATTCAACCTTTTAAGCAATATAAATCATTTATATGACACTAGTGTACAATATATATGAGAATTTCATATGGTCAATAAATGAGGTGTTCTTTTGCAGATAGGACAGCACTTCAAGGATGGTTACTTACATAAAAATGAATTTAAGATAGTTTATGTCGCTCCCATGAAGGTAAACCTGTCAATATACTTCCCCTTTCTTTCCACCTTTCGTGGATTGGGGTGGCTGATTGCTTATTTCAACTCATGTTTTAGGCATTGGCTGCTGAGGTGACATCAACGTTTGGCCACCGTTTATCTCCTTTGAATATGACTGTGAGAGAACTTACAGGAGACATGCAACTTTCAAAGAATGAACTTGAAGAAACTCAGGTTCTTGTTAAATTATGTATGTTTGGTTTTGCTGTGGCTGGATGTATTTGTAGTAAATGGCTTCACTTTTTTTTTTTTCGGTGAATCAGATGATAGTGACAACACCAGAGAAATGGGATGTCATTACTCGCAAAAGCAGTGACATGTCACTCTCAATGCTGGTGAAGCTCTTAATTATTGATGAGGTTCATCTTTTAAATGATGATAGAGGCCCTGTGATAGAGGCACTTGTTGCTCGGACCCTCCGTCAGGTATGTAATGTGATTATTGTTGCTCATACTGTTGAATGATTATCAGTTGTTTTACATAAGATGGAAGAATCTGGATCAAAATTTATGGCATTGAATTTTGGGTGTACTGAATTTGCCCTTTCTCTTACTCGTCAACTTTGGATTCCTGTTTTACATTCACAAATTAATGCCTTTGTCTAACCATCTCTGCTTTTACTGGTTTAGAGAGTTCAAATAATTTACATGTTTTTCTTTGCTATGCTGAGCACTACTTCCTTTATAATCCTTTTAGATGGATTATAAAATGTTGTCATAGGTCTCTCTCTCTCTGTCTCTCTGTATATATATATATATATCCCTTGCAACTTGTCAGTACAATTACACATCTGATCTTGAGTCTGAAGAAAGTAGAAAGGCTATTTTATCCCGGATGGCTCCTTCAAATTAACTTTTTAGTTCTCCCTCCCCTCCCTTTTAGAACACAACCAAAAGAAAAGTACATATAGTAGTGCCTATTAATTATCTGCGACAAGAATAATAATGCTTTGAAGACTACTTTTATAATTAGAGTGGTCATGACTGAAGCATTTAATTGTGTATGAGATGATGCTGTCATCCTCTGTGGGTCTTTCCTAAACAAGGTGCTGGTATTTCAGATACTACACTGTCCTTCAGCACTTTTGCATCAAGTTGCTCTCAAGACTGAACCTGCACTCTTGTGCTTGTTAGACTAAACCTTCTGTTATCACACATGTTGAAATGATCACTATTAAATTGCCTGTATTAAGTTATTTTTGATAGGTAAAATTAATGGGTCTATGAAGTTTTCTTGTTTGATGCCAATTGATAAGCCACATATAAGCTATAGATTGTGGAATGCTAAGCATGTCTGTGAAATGTATCTGACGTAGAGGAAAATGTTGTGATGAGTGGGTGACTTTTTTGTGTAATGTAGAATTAATAGCTGACGTGAGAAGCTAGTGACTTACTAATCTAGCTATTGGTGCCAAAATATTTGTTTCTTAATCCAGAATTGGTACTAAAGTCTCTCTTTAATATGCCGTTACATATTTAGCTGTTTTGTTGCTTCAGCAACCTTTCCTGAAATAGAAAATCAGAGGAAAAAGACCCACATAAACTCAGCTGTATGATTTCTTTCTCCATCCTTCTACTTGTTTCCTCCAGCTTTCTATCCCTCCGAAACATATAAGTTGGGAGACACATTATCATGGCTAGGCTCCTTTCACCCTGATCATTTATCCTTTTTATCATTCAAATTGTAATGTTTCAATATAAATATCTTCTATTTATGATATCTACAGCAGGAACCACCTAGTTTTTCTGTTCTGTTCTGGATAATCTTTGAGAGTGAAGCTTTCCTAGTTTTCTGATGAGACAGCGGACTTATGTTCTTACTTATTGTTTCATTTGACAAGCTTGGATTGTGATAATGGGTTCAATAGTGTTCTATTGTATTGGGTAATGTAGTACTGATGTTGGTTCTCTAGTACTTCTGGCCTCTGGGTGCCTATATTGCCTCTGCTTCCTGCGCTTACTGCTCCAGAAGCCAAAAAATAAAAAGGAAAAACAAATTTTAGCTTTCGTTTTATTTTAATTGAACTCAATTGTTGGTCCAAGTCTGAAAACTCATGAACCTATGTTGATATATGTACTATTGTTTCTTTTAATTTAGTGTGTTTGTGTTAATCATATTCTATAGCAATATATTTGAATTTGGTACCAGAATGGTTATTTGAAACATAATAGTACGAATGTTTTGTTCCTATGCAAAATCTCAGGTGCTGAGAAGCTGAATTGTAAATTTTGGAGCTCAGCATCAAATAGGTTGATATGGTTTTGATATAGATATGGTAATGAGTATATGCAGAAGTGCTGGTTGATTTAAGTTGAAGCTGCTACATAGACAGCTGGGAGGCTGACATGAATGGTCGATGCTTTGAAGATATATATCATGTTATGCAAAACAGGAAGAGAAGGGAAAGAACAGAGGGAAGGAAGGGGAGATATTCGGAGAAGAAACTAGACAGAGATTGTAGGAATGCAATGTTTTTCCATTAATCATTTAAGGCTGATTTCAACATGAACATAATGCCTATTTACAGGCTGAAAATGGTAAAGATAAACAATGAAATACCAAGATGAATATAATCCTTTCAATAATAGAAATCTAATCCTATGTACGTCTGAGATATTTGTTTATAAGTCTTTGGGAGAGTCTCTAGGATCTCTATCGTGATTTTTTTGAAGCAAGGGATTACATTCCCTTGGATTGATTGGGTGTGAAAAAGGAGAAAAGAAAAACTCAAGATAAAGCTCGAATATTTTGTGTTTGAATATGTAATTGGTTTTGAGATCTATGTTTGAATGTGTTCTAATGTTGGAAAACGTTGTTCAGCATTTTGATATCAATGCTAAGTTTCTGTTAATAGCCATCTGTAACTTGGCAGTGTCTCTTCATTTTTGTGTTTCTCATTGAATATTGAGTTGATTCATGTATCACCAGGAGAACTGTAACATGTAGATGTATCGTAACTCAGTATGAGCAATTCGTCTAACTTATGTATTTGATAGTGCCATTATGCATTAGCATGTTTATGATTTTCCACCCACAAATTTAGTTTTAAATTTAAATACTCTTCCATTTATTTCTTGGGACAGGTGGAGTCAACACAGACAATGATACGCATAGTGGGCCTTTCAGCCACACTTCCAAATTATTTGGAGGTTCTTTGATCATCTAATTGAAATCTAAGATTTATATTCATTTGCCTTTAATTTCTTTGATGCCTTCTTTACTTTTACACTTTTATTATGACCCTTTTTATGATTAGGTTGCACAATTTTTGAGAGTCAATCCAGAGATGGGCCTTTTCTTCTTTGATTCTAGTTATCGTCCAGTGCCACTTGCGCAACAGTATATTGGAATTAGTGAGCAGAACTTTGCAGCTCGAAATGAATTGCTGAATGAGATATGCTATAAGAAGGTCTCTGTTCAGATATGAACTCTCTTATATAATTTAATTCTTTGATTGTAATTTATTGGATTGTTGGTGCTCTTGTGCTAGGTTGTTGATTCGTTAAGGCAAGGTCATCAGGCTATGGTGTTTGTGCATTCACGGAAAGATACAGCAAAAACAGCTGAGAAATTGGTAACTTTCTTCATTGTCTGTTGTGGTTAAGTTATTTGGTTTTGATGTCTGTGTATGTGAGTTTTAGTACTCTTATGTGTTCTCATTGGATCTCTAACCAGCAAAGTATTACAAACCTTTCCTGCTCCCCCTCTCCCTCAATACTTCCATTGGGCACAAAAGTTCTAGTACAAAAGATATCCAAAATGACACCCTAGAAATTCTCTCTGAACCTTCTAGCGGATGCTTGCTTTCTGAACTCGCATAATTCATGTTGAACAGCTTGAGCTTGCTCAAAAATATGAGGATCTGGATCTCCTTAGGAATGATGAACATCCACAGTTTGGCTTATTCAAGGTGTGAAAACATAAATGCTTCATTTTTGTTTAAAATTCCTTCATATCAACCATCAACTTCCTTATAATAGATTTCCCATTTTATGCATTTCAGAGGGAGGTCATGAAGTCCAGAAACAAAGACCTTATCAAATTTTTTGAATTTGGATTTGGTGTTCATCATGCTGGGATGTTACGTGCTGATAGAGGTCTGACTGAGCGGCTTTTCTCTGATGGACTCTTGAAGGTATAGCTTATTCCACTTGGCTCTTCTTGATTTTGGCCAAATATACTTTGTAAAATTTATGTTATCTTCTGTTTCAGGTGCTTGTTTGCACAGCAACCTTGGCATGGGGTGTGAATTTGCCTGCTCATACTGTTGTGATAAAGGTTCGTTTGTATTATTACTGTTATTTCTATAATTTGATGAATAATATGTTTTACTGAGAAGAGAAAGTTGAAACAAGAGTACAAGGAACTCTGTCCTACATAAATTGAATCCATTAGTCTATTATGTTGTTGAATTCTAACTTTTCTATTTTTTTTTTAATTAAATTTAACAAGCAAATACAAAGTGGTAAAGAAGTTTCTTACGAGTAAAAGTTACCCGGTCTAAACTTTGCCCTCAAGATTAATTGCACCAGTTTAAGCATTCTCTGCTTTACATTGGTTGTCTCATTTTGTATGCAATACATTTTTATTTGGTTTTTGAAATAAGAAATAGTTAAGTGGGATCTTGTTCTGCTTCTCTCTGCTGAAAAAGAAACCATACTGTTGCATGCTTGTGCTTGTGCTTGTGCTTGGTTTAGATATATGGTATATATGATAGCTCTTTTGTTGATAAGTTTCCTAAGACTCCTATAGGTTTCTCTGGTTAACTCTTGAATTGAATCTGTCTGGCATAATCATCCAGGGGACACAATTATATGATCCAAAGGCTGGTGGCTGGCGAGACCTGGGAATGCTCGATGTTATGCAGGTGGGTAGACCTGGATTCTCTCGAGAATATATCCAAAGTTACTCAATACTAGTTCTTCATTTACCATCAACTCTTTGGTATGATCTCATGGTATCTCTGTTTCAGATCTTTGGAAGGGCTGGGAGACCTCAATTTGACAAAAGTGGCGAAGGCATCATAATCACCTCTCATGACAAATTGGCCTACTATCTAAGATTGCTGACAAGTCAACTTCCCATAGAAAGTCAGGTAAAATAGTTTTATTTTGATTGATGTCAGCATCTTATGACATTATGTTAGACATTGTATTTCTTTTGCTACCATATAGCTTGATTATGTTTGTGGCTTTTTGTGTATGCTCGTTTTATTTTTTTAATGCCTCATCGTGAGAGTTTGTTTTTGGGCATTATGTAATGGGCATCAGTTACCAAAGAATTTCACAATTCTTTTTTATATTTCATTTTTGAGAATTGGATATATTTTGGAAGCTGATTTTGTATAGTACTACACTCTAGAGTTTCAATCTATTGGAAACTTTTAGTTAATCTGGTGGACCTCCCGGCCATCTCAATGCCTTGAACTTCATTTCTGATTTAAATAAAAATTTATAAAAATTATGCTTTATCTAATTATTGAAGTTCAAAAAAGAGGACAAAACCCGCATATGAAAGCACCTAGCCTCTACTCAGCTTGGAACAACAGAACTGGCTGTTCTTTTGATCAAATTTAGTTGGGTGTTAATTGGATTGGAAGCGAAGTCCCAGACATGGTATGTGTTTGAGCCATGTGATTCCTGTTTGGCTGAGTCAGATCAACATTAATTTTAATTTTATAGGTTGATTCTTAGAATAGGACTAAAATACAAACTGTTTTGAACTTGGTGCCTGGGAATGTAATACTTATAAGTGACAATACTTCTATACCTATTTTTGTTCTTTGAAATTTACTTGTTTGCATCTTTTGGACAAGTCCTAAGGACATAATCTAAAGTGCAGTTCTCTTTTGTTTATCGATGTTTTCATCATGTTTGCAGTTTATCAGCTCCTTGAAAGATAATTTAAATGCAGAGGTGGCATTGGGTACTGTGACCAATGTCAAGGAAGCTTGTGCATGGCTTGGGTATACATATCTTTCTATCAGGATGAAATTGAATCCTTTGGCATACGGGATAGGATGGGATGAGGTATGGTTTTTTTATTTCATTTTTCTGTTGCAATGTGGCATCATCTCTTAATTTAATTAAGCACCTGAAGTGACTGAACTGGATAGATATTATATGATTAATCAGGATTTTTGAGCTTATGTTGTTGATTTCATACCTGCTATTGAAAACAATACCTCTTACCTAACTAGCTCTTATCCTTGATACGTAATCATTGCTCCTAAAAGCTTAAGTTGGCTAGTTAGGTCTCAACAATAGTAATTAAGTCTAAGCTCTAACACCTCTCACTTGGCTTGTTTTCTTAGTTGTCATTGATCCAGCAGTCCACCGAAAAAATAAAAAATTCGAACCAGAGAAAATAATAAAAAAGAATTTAACAGTAAACCAGAAAAGAATTTCAACCTCCATTATTAAAGGAAAAGAGATATCTTCTTGCCAAATTGTTGATTGAAGTTTGTAGTAATTTCAAGGATACTCCATGATAAAAAAAGAGGGCCATGTGTCATAGGTGAAGTAGTTGAGAGTGTGTATCAGATGATGTGAGCTACAAGTGTTGTGCTAGGAATAAGTTTCTTGCCAGTTGAAAACTCTATTCTGGGTTAGATTGGCATATTTTTCATCTCTTCTAGATATGAGAATAGATGGACCGGGCATGTGTTTGAACAGAAACCAATGGCAATTTGTGTGCAATGGCTTATGGACTGTCAAAACTATAATATTTTTTTTCCCTGGCAGCCAAGTTTTGCCCAGGCAGAGTCCATGAGGAGATTTTTGTTATAGATTTGCATATAAAGACTCCAAATTAGATAAAAATGTAGAATTGCTGTTGATCTAATGCAGTTGCTGAAAGTTTCTGAGATATTGTAGTAGATTGTTGTTGATTTGCTTTGGGAAAGAGCTAAGTCCTGACTTCTTTGTGGGTTTCAGTTACTGAACAATTCCAAAGAACATCTTTTCTTAAATGGGTGCAGTGTCTTAATTTTTATTTTTCACCGTCTTTCTTTGTATAAATTTAAAATGCTATTGGTCTACTACAGATCTAAGAAATTGACACATTGGTAGATCTGAAATACGCCTTTTTCCTCCAGCACATGATTATGCTTTGGTATATACATCTTCTTTATGTTGGTTGACAGCATGATGTCCGTACATAAAATCCAATGCTCTTTGAAGAAATAGAACAGGCTACTTCATTTTTATTAATACATCACACAATGCATATGTTACATCTAGTTATAGGGAAAAATAGATAACCTACAGATAATATTAGCTAGGATTTTCTTTATTTAAGCTTAAATTTAGATTTAAATTCTAGATATTCCTAGGTTATTTCTAAGTTCAAACTTCTTATCACTGATTTCCTACACTCTCCCTCAAGCTGGGGAAAAAATATCTAACATTCCCAGCTTGGAAGTTAGACTATCAAAGAGTGGTCTAGATAGCCCTTTTGTAAGAACATCTGCTACCTGCTGACTTGTAGGTAGATAGGCAACACACAAAAGCTTTCCTTCTATCTTCTCTTTAATGAATTGACGATCTACTTCCACATGCTTGGTTTGGTCATGATGCATTGGGTTATGTGCAATGCCGATAGCAACCTTATTATCACAATAGAGTCTCATAGGATCCTCTTGCCTAACATCCAACTCTGTCAACAACCGTTTCAGCCATAGTCACTCACATATACCCTATGCCATAGCCCTAAACTCAGCTTCCGCACTACTTCTTGCCACGATTGCCTTTTTTTAGCTTCTCCAAGCGACCGGATTGCCCCAAACAAAAATACAATACCCCGAAGTCGACCTCCTATCACTTATTGAGCCTGCCCAATCCGCATTTGAAATGCCTCCACCTGTCTCTCACAACTGTTCCTAAAAATAGTTCTTTCCCGGAGTCATCTTAAGATAACTTAATATCATTTTTACTGCCTCTAAATGTCTCTCCTGTGGGTTATGCATATGCTGACTTGTAACACTCGCCGAGAACGCTATATCAAGTCTAGTATGAGACAAATAAATCAACCGCCCAACAAGCCTTTGATATCTATCCTTATCCACTGGAGTATCACAACTATTCTGATCAATTCTTGAATAAGCTCAACAAGTGTTTCAACAGGTTTGTATCTTTTAGCAAATCTAAAACATACTTCCTTTGAGACACATAAATTCCCTTCTTGCTCCTAGCCATCTCCATGCCCAAGAAATACCTTAGTTGACCCAGATCTTTGACCTTGAAAACCCAAGCAAGAGCCTTTTTAACCCTCTCTATTTCTTCAAGACTATCCCCTGTAAAAATAATGTCGTCAACATACACTATTAAAATTGTAATCTTACCATTTACCTTTTTGAAGAATAGGATATGATCAGACTGCCCTTGAGTAAACCCATCATCCTTAATAGCCTTGTAAACCCGTCAAACCAGGCCCTAGGAGACTGCTTTAAGCCATACAATAATTTCCTTAGCCTACATACCTTACTAACCTCCTGTTTGCTTTTAAAACCTGGTGGTCAATCCATGTAAACCTCCTCTGCCAGATCCCCATTCAAAAAAACATTCTTGATATCCAAGTGTTGTAGAGGCCAGTCTAAGTTTACAACAAGTGATAACAATACCCGATGGTGTTCAACTTAGCCACCGGAGCAAATGTTTCCTGATAGTCTATCTCATATGTCTGTGTAAATCCCTTAGCCACTAACCTTGCTTGGTGTTGGAGTCCCACATCGACTAGGCACGCTCAAGCCTATTAGATTATAAGAGGGGGTAATCCTCCCATTCAACAAGGCCTTATTGGGTGAGGAGTTAGACCCACCTCAAATTCTAACATGGTATCAGAGCCCAGGTTCAATTGAGCTGAGCGCTTGACCAGTGGGTGAGGAGTTAGAACCAGCAACTACCTCCAATAACAGGCATTACCCAACATATGGGCTTGACCGTGAGGGGGAGTGTTGGAGTCCCACATTGACTAGGCACGCTCAAGCCTATTGGATTATAAGATGGGGTAATCCTCCCATTCAACAAGGCCTTATTGGGTGAGGAGTTAGGCCTACCTCAAATTCTAACACTTGGCATCTCTCCATTGTACCGTCTGCCTTGTATTTAACAGTGAACACCCATTTACAATCAACAGTAGCCTTCTAGTCAGGTAAATTCACAAGCTCCCAAGTCCTATTTTTCTCCAATGCATTCATCTCTTCCATAATAGCCTCTCTCCACTTAGGATCAGCCAACGCTTCCTGAATTGTCTTCGAAGTCTCTATGGTAGAAAGACTGGTGGCAAATACGTGAAACTTGGATGAGAGTTTCCCATAAGACATGAACTTAGAGATAGGATGCTGTGTACATGATCGAACTCCTTTTTGAATAGCTATATGGAGATGGAGATCAGAAATATCATTAAGAAAAGAACCAGTCTTATCAGAAGAAGTTTTAGATGAATTCTCTTTACCTGTCAATTGTGAACCAGATACTTCTCTCAGTTAAGACAATTGACCATGATGTTCTACAGGATCTTCATTACTTTGACAACTGGATTTTCGAGAAAAGAATTTAAGTCCTGGTCTATTTAATCGTTCTAAACCTCCCTCTGTTTGCAACTTTTCCTGAGACAAATGGGTACGATCTATAGAATCAAACTTACTAGACTTTACAGGAAGCATGGTTGAAGGTGAACTCAAGTTCTGAGAATCTTGAGTTTATTTAGAATTCTGGCTTCCTAAGTCTACAGATAAATCTACATGTTCCATAGGTGGTAAAACTTCCCAAAAACGATCTTCACTCACAGTCTCCTCCTGAAGAGAAGTTTTGGTAAAATAAGGACATGACTCAAAGAAAGTAATATCCCTGGACACAAACACCTTTTTAGAGAGTGGACAAAAACATTTATATCCCTGTTGAGTAGAAAAATACCCAATGAACACGCATTTGATAGCCCTAGGATCCAATTTACCCTACTAGAAGACTGAACGTGAACAAATGCAGTACACTCGAAAACTTTCATAGGAAGAGAATTCAGAGTCCTAAAATTGGGAAATACCTTAAGAAACGTAGACATCGGAGTACTAAAATCTAAAACCTGAGTTGGTAACCTATTAATCAAGTATGTGGCTGTTAGGATGGCATCACCTTAGAAATATTTGGGTATATTCATTGTAAACATCAAAGCTCGGGTAACCTCTAAGAGGTGCCTGTTCTTCCTCTCAGTAACTCCATTCTGCTGTGGGGTATCAACACAAGAACTCTGGTGCATAATTCCATGGTGTGACAGATATTTTCCTAGGACAGAAGTATTGTATTCTCTACCATTATCAGTCTTTAAAACCTGAATTTGAGTCTGGAATTTCGTATAAATCATAGAATTAAAGTTCTGGAAAATCTGTCCTGCTTCAGATTTGTTTTTCACAAGATATACCCAAACACAACCTGGTATGATCATCTATGAAGGTGATAAACCATTTAGCTCCTACACGGTTTGTAACCCTAGAAGGTCCCCAGATGTCACTATGGATTAAAGAGAAAGGTCTAGAACTTCTATATGGTTTTGTTGGATACAACATTTGCAAGTTGATATATATCACACTGAAATAATAATGGATTTTTATTACTGAAAATCAAAGGGAACAATTTGTATAAATAAGAAAAAACTAGGATGACCTAGTCTCTTATGCCACATTATTACTTCTAAATTACTAGATACCTAGGTTCTTCTCGGTATCCAAGTCTTCAAAGAAGTAAAATCCTCATTTCTCTCTAGCATTGCCAATCATCTTCCCCGAGAGTAAAGCCTGAAATTCACAATGAGAAGAGAAAAATTTAGCCACACACTTCAAGTCCTTAGTTAACTTATTGATAGACAGAAAATTACAAGCTAAACTAGGAACATGAAGTACAAAATGCAATATGAGATCCTTGGAAATCCTTGACCAGCCACACTTGCCAAAGACCCATCAGCAGTCTTAACCTGGATATTATTGTAACATGGACTATAAGATATGAAAACCTTAGAATTACCTGACATATGGTTAGATGCACCTAAGTCTATAACCCAGGATTTGTGTGTATCCAAACTAATGTGTAAAGCTATTTGGGAATTACCTGGTTTTGCAATGGAACAAGAATGGCTGAACGAACCAGATCTGGACTTATTAATTATCTCATACAGGTGCTCAAGCTGCACCTTGCTAAACGGCATAGCTCTTCAATGTTCATAAGATTTGATAGGTACACCCTCTTCTACATCCACATGCATCCCCTTAGCACCCAATTTATTAGGCTTCCAATTTGCAGGTTTACCATGCAGCTTCCAACAGGTTGCTTTGGTATGCCATGGCTTACGGCAAAATTCACACCACACTTTCTCTCCTTTCCGCATCATTCGTTGATCTCCACTAGTACTATTAGATGTCTTACAAACCTTTGAGACTAGGGCTGAAGACTCAGACTCTGATTGCATATTTTGGCTACCTATACTGTTGGAGTTCCATACCGACTAGGCACGCTTAAGCCTACTGATTTATAAGAGGGGGTAATCCTCCCATTCAACAAGGCCTTATTGGGTGAGGAGTCAAACCTATCTCAAATTCTATCATGGTATCAGAGCCCAACTTCAGTTGAGTTGAGTGTTTGACCAGCGGGTGATGAGTTAGAGCTGACAACTATCTCTAATAACAGGCATGATCCAATATATGGGTTTGATCGTGAGGGGGAGTGTTGAAGTTCCACACCGACTAGGCACGCTTAAGCCTATTGATTTATAAGAGGGGGTAATCCTCCCATTCAACAAGGCCTTATTGGGTGAGGAGTCAGGCCCATCTCAAATTCTATCATATACCAACCGATCCTTCCATCATCACTCTTCTTCTGCCTTCTTCTCTTCTTATTTCAGCAGAAACTTCCTGGATAGAGGGTAAAATCTCTATTCCCAAAACTCTACCCCTCACCTCATCTAACTCCATATTCAATTCTGCTAAGAACTCAAACACTTTTTCTTTCTCCAACATTTTATTGTTTTTTACACTATATTGAGAGCAGCTCCAGTCAGCCTCAGAAAACAAATCCAACTCTTGCCATAACTTGGCCAATACACTATAATATTGAGTCATGGACATATTTCCTTCTTTGGTCTCCCACAACCGAGATTTGATCTAAAAAATCTGGGCTGAATTTCCAACATCATAGTACGTCTCCTTTGCCATGTCCCAAATATCTTTCGCTGTAGGTAGAAATAAATATAGTCGGCCAATCTTCACTTCCATAGAATTAATCAGCCAAGTCATTACCACACTATTCTGGGCATCCCATTTTTGGTATGCCGGATCAGCAACCGATGGAGCTTTGATTGCTCCCGTCAAGTAGTCTAACTTCCCACGGCTTATAACACCTAACTTCATCGACTGAGACCATGAGATATAATTCCTACCATTCAATTTATGTACACAAATCTAAATGGAAGAAGCAATGGCTGAATTATCAACAACAGCCTGAATATTGGATGAAGATGTTTTGCCTGACTAGGGAGTGACTTCTTGACGAACAGGTGGAGGACTTTGGCTCCTCCTCTATCTTTCACCGGTCATGGCAAATTTAACCATCACTACCTATAGCCACCTGGGCTTTGATACTATGAAGAAATACAACAGGGTACTTCATTTTTATTAATACATCACACAATGCATATGTTACATGTGGTTATACGGAAAAACAAATAACCTACTGATAATCTAGCTAGGATTATCTTTATTTATGGTTAAATTTAAATTTAAATTCTAGATATTCCTAGATTATTTCCAAGCTCAAACTCCTTATCACTGATTTCCTACACTCTTGTATTTGGCAGGTTGTTGCAGATCCTTCTTTGACTTTAAAGCTGAGAGCTTTTATAACTGATGCTGCTCGTGCACTTGACAAAGCTAAAATGATGCGGTTTGATGAAAAAAGTGGCAACTTTTACTGTACAGAGCTTGGTCGCATTGCAAGCCATTTTTATATCCAATATTCAAGTGTTGAAACATACAACGAAATGTTGAGACGTCACATGAATGATAGTGAGGTTATGGACTACGATTGTAATACTTACAACATTTTTTCATTACTTCACTTGAATGTCTCTTTTTTGGATTATATTTCTAAATTTTTTATTATTTTATTTCTATAAAATATGGAATGCTAACAGGATATCTGGAGTCCAAAGATTTCCATTTACCAGTTCTTTGCTGAAAAGTGATTACCCTCTTTTGTTAATAACTTATTTATTATATTATGCTGCTTTGCTCTCACGACAGGTAGTTGAAATGGTTGCCCACTCTTCCGAATTTGAAAATATTGTTGTTCGTGATGAGGAGCAGAATGAGCTGGAGCAATTGGCACGCACATCATGCCCATTAGAAATCAGGGGTGGTCCTTCAAACAAACATGGAAAAATTTCAATTCTTGTTCAGGTATTTACTTCTTGCAGCATTAGTGTGATGTTGTACTAGTTTCCAGTTAGAAATGATAACATATGACTACTATTTTCATGATGCAATTTTGCAGTTGTACATATCTCGTGGCTCAATTGATACCTTTTCATTGGTCTCTGATGCTGCGTATATAAGTGCAAGTTTGGCTCGTATTATGCGAGCTCTGTTTGAAATTTGTTTGCGTAAAGGCTGGTGTGAGATGTCTAAGTTCATGCTGGAATATTGCAAGGCTGTGGATCGCCAAATCTGGCCCCATCAACATGCCCTCAGACAATTTGACAGGGATCTCTCAGCAGAAGTTTGTCTAGCTTACTTTACTGACTAATTGCTTGAAACTATTTGTCATTTAATATAGCTGATGATATGTCTTAATCGGTTCAGATACTGAGGAAACTTGAAGAACGAGGGGCTGACTTAGATCGCCTGCATGAGATGGAGGAAAAAGACATTGGGGCCCTGATTCGTTATGCACCTGGGGGAAGGGTATGACCCTTTTCAATTGAATGTTGTTTTAAGATTACAAATGGCTTTGGTTTAAATAAGTTTATGTGTTTAATCAAGCCTTTTTCCTTTGGGTGATGGAAGTTGGTCAAGCAATACCTAGGCTATTTCCCATGGATCCACTTGTCAGCTACTGTAAGTCCAATTACAAGAACTGTTTTGAAGGTAACTTCATAGTGAATGACTTATTTTTTTGGCTTTTAATTCTTGGGTATTGAAGATTTCCATGTAAGGATAAGGTACTTTTTTGAAACTAACTTCCAATTCTCAGGTGGATTTGGTGATAACTCCAGACTTCACGTGGAAAGACCGTTTTCATGGTAACACACTGCGTTGGTGGATAATAGTTGAGGTGAGTACTTGAATCTTCTGTGCTTCTTGTTAATTTTGTGAGAAGGCAGTCATATGGGTTTTGATTTAATACTAATATTCTGGATGATTGTGACTAAGGGTCAATTCACTTTAAACTCTGGGATCTGTGAAAGAATATTAGAGTACAGTTCGATCCACTTAATTTAATGCATCTCATATTTCAGTTATGGAGGCCATTTCAAATTCTTTATTAATTTTTTTCTTGTAGAAATTTTATAAAGTATAGTTCAGTAAGCGGTTACTATGCTATAGTAAGAATTTCAACAATAATATTCATAATTAGTATTATAAGAAACTCATATTATAACTTAGCTCTCTAGGGTTTAGTTGATCCTTTACTTTTCGTGTTTACTTGTTAAATAAACAACAGTAGTTTGGGAATCTGAGTGGAAAATATGATGTTTCTTGGTTGTACTATTCTTCTCATGTTCATTGGATTATTCTCTTTTGCATCTTATTTGGTATCTGATGCAATTTCACTATACCTGAAATGGTGTAACTCTTTGAACAGGATTCTGAGACTGATCACATCTACCACTCTGAGCTTTTTACACTGACGAAGCGAATGGCTAGAGGGGAACCTCAGAAACTTTCCTTTACTGTGCCAATATTTGAACCACATCCACCACAATATTTTATAAGAGCTGTTTCTGATTCTTGGTTGCAGGCAGAGGCATTCTACTGTATATCTTTCCAGAATCTACCTCTGCCGCAGGTATTTATGTTTATAGATGTTCGTTTACTCATTTAATTTTTTGATTTGCTGTGTCATTTTCCACTTGCCAAAGATCTTTCTTATGAGAAGCTTATGCTTCATTCAGGCTCGTACGTCACATACAGAGCTCCTAGACTTGAAACCACTTCCTGTGACTGCACTTGGCAACAATATATATGAAGCCTTATACAACTTTTCGCATTTTAATCCCATACAGACACAGGTATTATAAATTTACTCCAAGTTTTGGATATGTGATTATAGTTATTATCCACATCATTATATCTGAATTCATATTTATTTTGTTGCTTGAAAATGGCAGATTTTCCATGTCCTGTATCACACAGACAATAATGTTCTACTGGGAGCTCCCACTGGAAGTGGGAAAACTATATCTGCTGAGCTTGCTATGCTTCGTCTCTTCAATACGCAGCCTGACATGAAGGTATGAGTTATAATTTCTTATGTTTAATGTAAATGAGGTTGAATATGACGAACCATATTAGATTTTTTTTTTTTTTTTGGTTCGCACAAAGAGAGAGAGAGAGAGAGAGAGAGAGAGGACGATGAAGCCAAATTGTCAGTGTCTTATTACAATTGATGGCACTCCTTTATATCAAGTGCTGTGTGCAACTAAAACAGAATAAATGTATTGCTTGTACAACAGTGCTATACTGCAGTAAACATCATATTGTACATGTGATAGGTGAAATATACATGTTTTAGTCAAGGGTTAGGCTATTGTAAAACAAATTTTTGACACAAATTCTTTGCCTTTGATTCAATGTAATCCAACAGTTTGGATGAGAAGTTAGAGTTAGTTATTTTTTAATGTCAACTTAAAAGCTTCAGAAAAAATGAATCAAAATTGTAAGATTTATTCGTAAAATAGACTGTACAGCCTCTGGTCTTTATAGGACCAAAAAAGAGAGAAAAAAATAGTAAGAAATAACTACAGATATTTACACCTAGATTATTTCCCTGAATAGCTAGATATATATATAGTAATATTGGCTAAATTAATATTGTACAGATCTCAACCAAATCAAGGAAATTTGGTCAATTAATCAGAAAGATTATTTCCTGATTTCTGTGAATCATGTCAGGATTCTCAACACTCCCCCTCAAGCTGGACTAAAAATATCTTCCATGTCCAGCTTGCTAATCAACTCCTCAAACTGTCGTCTGGGCAGCCCTTTTGTCAAAAAATCTGCAATATGTTCAGTAGTTGGTACATAAGGCATACATATTAGTCCATCTTCTATTTTTTCCTTTATAAAGTGCTTATCAATTTCAACATGCTTCGTTCTGTCATGGAGCACAGGATTATGAGCAATAAATATAGCAGACTTGTTGTCACAATATAGTCTCATTGGTAAAGCACTAATTATCTTTAGATCCTCTAGGAATCGTTTAATCCATAGAATCTCACAAATCCTAAGTGCAGCAGCTCTAAACTCAGCTTCTGCACAACTCTGAGCCACCACATTTTGTTTTTTGCTCCTCCACATGACTAAGTTTCCTCCAATAAATGCACAATATCCAGATGTTGAGCGTCTATCCATAATGCTACCAGCCCAATCCGCATCTGTATAAATCTCCACTTGTAGATGACCATTATTTCTGAATAGCAAGCCCTTTCCTGGTGTGCCCTTTAGGTATCTAAGAATCTTGTATACAGCTTCAAAGTGCTCAAGTCCTGGTGAGTGCATAAATTGACTGACAACACTTACAGCAAAAGTGATATCTGGTCTTGTGTGAGAGAGATAGATTAATTTGCCCACCAGTCGTTGGTACCGTTCTTGGTCAACAACATCCTCAGGTTTAGCAGGTTGTAGCTTCAGATTTGGCTCTATAAGAGTCTTAGCTGCCTTGCATCCTAGCAGACCTGTTTCATTAAGAAGTTCAAGTGTACATTTGCGTTGTGAAACCGAGATACCATTTCTCGACCTTGCAAATTCCATCCCTAGGAAGTACTTGAGTGTGCTCAAGTCTTTAATTTCAAATTCTTTTGCCAAGAAGCCCTTTAGTTTGGCAAGTTCAACATCATCATCACCTATCAGGATTATGTCATCTACATAAACAATTAGTATAGCTAGTTTCTCCTCTTTTGTATGTTTATGAAATAAGGTATGGTCAGCTTGGCCTTGTTTATAGCCGTGTCTTTTTACAGCCTTGGTAAACCTCTCAAACCATGTACGAGGGGATTGTTTAAGGCCATATAAAGATTTCTTCAACCTACACACTTTATTCTTCCCTAACTTTTCTTCGAATCCAGGCTGTAAATCCATAAAGACTATCTCTTCCAAGTCTCCATTCAAAAAAGCATTTTTAATATCTAACTGATGTAATGATCAGTTAAAGTGAATAGCAAGAGAAAGAAGAATTCTGACAGAATTTATCTTGGCTATTGGGGCAAATGTTTTTTGATAGTCTATCCCATAAGTTTGCGTAAACCCCTTTGCCACTAAGCGTGCTTTATACCTCTCTGCTTGACCATTAGCATTACATTTAATTGTGAATACCCATTTGCACCCAACAGTTTTCTTCCCACTAGGTAGTTTTGAAACTTCCCAAGTTTTATTTTTTAGGAGGGCACTCATCTCTTCAAAAACTGCTAATTTCCAATCAGGATGTTCTAGAGCTTCCTTAATTGTCCTAGGCACAAACTATTTAGATAAATTGGATACAAAGGCTTTATGTTGGCTGGACAACCTATGATAGGATAAATATTTGGCAATTGGATGCTTAGTACATTCTCGGACACCTTTTCTAAGAGCTATTGGGAGGTAAAGATCTGGATATTCATCAAGAATAGTAAGTAGAGGGTCTGAAACAATACCTGGAGTTTCTTCAAGAGTAGAATTTGAGGGTAATGATTGATCAAGTGCCACTGAAGTAGGCTGGACTCTATTGTTCGAATGATACCTGTTCCTTGAATAAACATTTAACTCTGCAGATTGCTCAAGTAGTGGTGGTTCCACCTCTGTTTGTGATGAAACAATACCTTGGTTTGAATTCTCAGAGTTGGAAGTATTCATCGGATTCACCACCTCTGAAGAAACTCCATGAAATATTTTATTAGGTAATGGAATAGAAGTCTGCCAAAACTGATCTTCATTTTTACTCTCACCCTGAACGTCATTTGGTATGAAAAAAGGTTGTTTTTCTAGGAACACAACATCCATACTAAAATATATCTTCCTTGTTTTGGGATTAAAGCACTTATACCCTCTTTTATTTGGTGCAAACCCCAAGAATACACATCTCTCTGCTCTTGGGTCAAGCTTAGATCTAAGATGGGTTGGAATGTGGACCAAAACAGTACATCCAAAAGTATTTGAATCCATCATGGTCATATTTCTAAGATGAGGGAAATTTTTTTTAAGAAACTTAAGAGGTGTTTTATACTTAAGGACACGTGAAGACATTCTATTTATTAGATAACATGCTGTTAAAATAGCATCACCCCATAATTTCTTAGGTACATTCATAGTAAACATAGTGGCACGGGCAACCTCAAGTAAATGTTTATTTTTTCTTTCTGCGATCCCATTTTGTTGAGGGGTATCGCGACAAGTTGATTGATGTTCAATTCCCTTAAAAAAAATTTCTAGGTATTCATTAAAGTATTCCGTACCATTATCACAACGCAAAATACTTATTTTAGTTTGAAATTGATTTTCCACCATTTTATAGAAATCCATAAACAATTTCCTGACCTCAGATTTTTCACTCATTAGATATACCCAACTTAGTCTAGTGTGATCATCTATAAAGGTAACAAACCATTTTCTCCCAAAAAGAGTAGTAATTTTTGAAGGACCCCACACATTGCTATGAATTAAATAGAAGGGTTTAGAAGCACGATAAGATTTTGACTTATAAGGAATTCTATGGCTTTTTGATACTTGACAACTTTCACAAAATAAGATATTACAATCAACATTGTGAAAAAGTTTTGGAAATAGATGTTTCATATATGGAAAACTAGGATGTCCTAGTCTTTGATGCCATAACATTATTTGATCAAAAACAGAAGTAAAACTACTAACATTACTTAAGCTAAAAGCTTGTTTATTCTTAGTGAGATTGTCATTGAAGTAATATAGTCCATCCACCATTTTAGTACTGCCAATCATCGTTCCCAAATTCTGGTCCTGAAATTCATAATGTGAGTCAAAGAAGGTGACAAGACAATTAGAATCTTTAGAAAGCTTACTAACAAAAAGCAAATTGCAAGATAATCTTGGAACATGTAGGACAGATTTTAGTTCAATGGTGTTGGAGAGTTTAATTGAGTCTTTGCCAGCAATGGGTGAAAGGCTTTTATCAGCAATCCTTACTTTTTGATTTCCAGAACATGGTATATAGAAGTCAAAGAGCTGATTGGCACTGGTCATGTGATCAGAAGCTCCTGAATCTATGATCCAAGGAACTGGAGTAAGTTTACAAGAAAAGGTACTAGGAATATCACTTGTTTGTGCTAAGGACACACTGGAAAAACTAGATGGCTAGCTGGAATTCAGCAATTTAAGAAGCTGATCAACTTGCTCCTTGGTAAAAATTTGGTCAACCTTCTTGGCTTCATTGGCCGATGGGACTCCACGACCACGTTTTTCACTATTTCTTGTGCTCTTCCAATCTGCAGGTTTCCCATTGAGTTTCCAGCTATTTTCTCGGGTATGGCGTGGTTTTTTTACAATAGCCACACCACACCTGAGGACGATCATGGTTCTGCTCTTGAGTCTTGACACGTGCAGCATTGGTATCACAACAATTAGGGCTGAGTTTTCAACAGTTCTAGCAGTCCCTTTCTTCCCCAACATGACTCCTCGACAACTTTCTTCACGTTGGACCTTCGAGAAGACTTCTCCAATAGATGGCAGTGGCTATCTGCCAATAATTCTACCCCGTACTTCATCAAACTCCATGATCAAGCCAGCAAGGAATTTGTAGATTCGAGAATTCTCCACCATCTTGTTGTAATGGGCTTGATCTTCAATATTTTTCCACTCATAGGTGTTAAACAGATCCAGATCTTGCCAAAGTCTTTAAGAATGTTGAAGTACTCGGTCACACCTTCACTTCCCTATCGTATTTCTCCAAGCTTCAATTCGATCTCATAGCATTGAGACTGATTCCCAAAATCAGAGTACATTTGATTAACATTATCCCATAGCTCCTTCATGGTTGGATAACACATATAGTTTGCACCAATATCCTCCTCCATGGCATTGACAATCCATGCCATAATCATTGAGTTTTATGCATCCCAAGTTGCATAGGAGGGGTCAGATTTCTCGAGTCCCTTGGTTTCTCCTGTTAGGTACCAAGTCTTCCCCCTACCTTTGATATACATGCGCACAGATTGAGACCACCTAAAAAAGTTTTTTTCATTCAACCTAATGCTGGTGATCTGGACAGAGTGTGCGTCAATAGGCTTGGCAGTGGTAATATGTGTGGTTACCGGAGTGGAATCAGAGGAAATTTCTTACATGGTGACAAATGAGAAGGAAGGCTACTAAAGACAAAAGATTTAGAGGCTAGGGCTTACAAGGTAAGAGCAACCTGGCTCTGATACCATTAAAGCCTCGGAAAAAATGAATTAAAGTTGTAAGATTTATTCATAAAATAGACTGTACAGCCTCTGGTCTTTATAGGACCGAAAAAGAGAGGAAAAAATAGTGAGAAATAACTATAGATATTTACACCTAGAATATTTCCCTGAATAGCTAGATATATATATATAGTAATATTGACTAAATTAATAATGTACAGATCTCAACCAAATTAAGGAGATTTGGTCAATTAATCAGAAAGATTATTTCCTGATTTTTGTGAATCATGTCAGGATTTTCAACACAACTCAACAATTTTTAAGCTATTGGATTATTATGAATTAATGGTCATGAATTTGTCTCGCAAATCTGTGTCAAAAATATGTGTTACAATAGCTTGACCCTTTAGTAAATAATAAAGATCTTTTTAGTTAAGTATTTAGCTAAAATGTTCATGTTTGTTATCGTAAAAAAGAAAAAAAAAAAAAAAAATAGAAATCAGTGAAGTAGTAACTAGTAAGTGAAAGCAAATTTGTAAAAGAATATAATAGGTGTGACCTAACCTTAGTCAAATGTCTCAAAAAGTTACCACTGGTTACTGTAGATACATTTTCACTTTACAGCCATTATAAATGTTTTATTCAGCAGATTATAACAAATTGTAGTCAACTATGATGACAACTTTAAAATATGAAGTAGTATTCCTGTTGTGCTAGTCAAACATTTGATCTTGTAATCTCTGTACTCTGGCCTGTTATAATTATTAGATGCATAATAATTAAAAGTGTAGTAAGCTTAAATCTTTACTGGATTCAGGTTATTTACATAGCACCTTTGAAGGCGATTGTCCGGGAGAGAATGACTGACTGGAAAAATGGTCTTGTCTCTCAGCTTGGGAAAAAGATGGTGATAACATTTATTTCTTGCATCCCAACCAACCACCTCCCTCCAACACAGCGCCCAACACACACCCCCCCCAAACAAACACACACACACACAAAAGTAAAAACCATGCATGTAATTACCTTAATTTTTTTGTCCAGGTTGAAATGACAGGAGATTATACTCCAGATTTGATGGCCCTCTTGTCGGCAGATATCATTATATCCACTCCTGAGAAGTGGGATGGTATTAGTCGTAATTGGCATACTCGTAGTTATGTCACAAAGGTGCATTTATTCACTATTTGGCATAGTTGTGATAGCAGTCTGCTCATTTATTTTCCATATTACCATGTATTTTATATCTGCAATCTTTAATCAATAGGTTGGGCTTATGATTTTGGATGAGATTCACTTATTGGGTGCTGATCGAGGACCCATCCTTGAGGTATTTAGTTTTTAGCTGATGTGACATACTTGCAAGTGTCTACTTAATTATTAAATCTGGTTCTCAGAATTTCATTATATTCCCGTGCACCTTTATATTAAAGGAATCACCAAATATTCATGGTGTATTTTGTCCAAGAAAGTTTCTTATCTTAAGAGGCTTTTATATATAACATGAATGACTGATCAAAGGATGATTTGGTAAAATATCAGTGTAATTTTTCTGTAAAGTTTGGGGTGTTGACCAAGCTACATTATCAAATAATATGATTCCTTAAAAGCCAATCTATGTTTGGTTTATATTGCATTACCCTTCAGAAGTTCTATTGATTCCTTTGAAAGCCTCAACCTTGGACCTTATGTTTACAGGTAATTGTTTCAAGGATGAGATATATATCATCACAAACAGAGCGTGCAGTACGGTTCATAGGTCTTTCTACAGCTTTGGCAAATGCAGGGTTGGTTATACATATAAATACAAATTCTTTCTTTTATTTTCTAGAGTCTCCTTGCTTCTTGTGTTGGATCTCACGTCAGTGAATCAGATAGCTGGATATGATGTACTGAAAGCTGTTAATGCTGGCAAAGAATAAATATTGTCTAATTTGCAGGGCCATAACTTATCAAAAGTATTTTGGTTAAGAAAGTTTTGCTTTGTTGGAGTGAAAAATCATATTGTCAAAATATGGATCACATATATCTTGCATCATTCATGAGTGGAGTAATGATATCATTAGTACCATTTTGATAAAACTGCATCATGTGCAATAAAATAGGAAAGATTGCTACCGGTTTTATTTAACTTGGAAAGGAGTAAAATAATGACTTGTATTATCAATTCCAAGTTTGATACTGTTTGGTAAGTTCTGCCCTTTGTGGTATGGATGATTACAGATATTAATATTAGAAAAATCTTAAAAGTGATATCAACCTTTTCTGATAGATGCATGAAATTTTCATATGCATATGGAAGAAATGAAATTCTGATCTATGCAATGTTCCTCTGAATTTGTTTAAGAAAACCTTTGGAGCATGTTGTCATGAGGTACACACTTGTTTTAAATCTTTTGTAATTGTCAATTGCCTGCAGGCAAGTATCCCCTTGCATTATACTGAACAATGTAGTTGATAGAATATTATTCAAGATTGCTGTAGTTATCCTGCTGTTAAGATGCTTTCTTCATTCATGTATTTGAAGCTAGGACTGTGATTGCTGTTACTTTTTTTTCAGGATGTCTTGTGAATTTGAGAAAGAGAAACATTATTGGCCTGGCAACTTCTATACAATTACGGTTTCCTCATTTTTTTCTCTTGCTCTTCTTATTTAGCGATTTGGCTGATTGGCTGGGCGTAGGGGAAGTTGGACTCTTCAATTTCAAGCCAAGCGTGAGGCCTGTACCGCTTGAAGTTCATATTCAGGCAAGTGGATATGGTGCTTTTCTAGAATTTTTTCTCTTTTTTCTCTCTCCATAAAGGTGAATAAATTTCATCTTGTGAAGACTATCTTTCTTTAAATTTATCAAAGAAAGTCTCCTTAAAATTTTCTCAAGAGTTATACGAATTGGATGTAACTTAATTTAATTTTTTTATGCATGATGTCAAGTACAAAATTTAAGTGTAAAGAATTATATTGATTTAACTTGATGATCTCATTAGCAGTTTGTATTATGAAAAGTCAAATAAGTATTTAATCTGCCATATTTATTTGCTGTTATTTGAAAGCTTAAAAGAGGATAAGAGAGAATGGAGAGTAGATTCTTCCTGTGAAAATAACTAATGAGTCTTTTTAGCTAAACATGTTACTTTCTTTTGAACTAAAGTATTTGATTGTGGCTTTGAGCCAGCATTGGTGAAGTGAGAGCGGTTTACTAAGCAGGGAGAGAAAGAGAGAGTGTAATTTTAATCTTATAGTTTTGGATAGTCATCAGTGAACAACTGGGAGCAGACTTTGTTGCTAGAAGGCCTGCCACTAGATTATTATGTCTTCTATTGGTTAAAACCAATTTTTAAATTCTAGGGGGCAGCATGCATTGATGTTATAGTGGCTTGATGGATGAAATATCAGATGATGTGTTGTAAATTTTCTTCTATAAACACTTATACCATTATGGAGTTGTTTATAATTCATGAATTATTATTGCTTCAACTATAAGGTTATAATCTCTTCTAAGCCAATGAGTCTTGGTTTTGGTTTATCCTCTTAACTTGTCCACTAAAATGCTTGTCTCAATAAACACAGATGGCTATTATCATCTATTATTCGTGATTACCTTATGTGGTTGATGCGCATCCCAGCGTGTCTTACACGTATTTGCTTTTAACAACTATAATCACTTAAATGAGCAGGGATATCCTGGAAAGTTCTACTGCCCAAGAATGAATAGTATGAATAAACCAGCATACGCTGCAATATGCACCCATTCACCTACCAAACCAGTTCTCATATTTGTTTCATCCCGTCGTCAAACAAGGCTTACGGCACTGGACCTTATTCAGGTGTGATCTAGTTTTTTCATTATGGGTATGGATTGTTCCGTAGTCTTGACTTTTTGGTGTTTTTGTGTAATTGAAGTTTGCAGCTTCAGATGAACATCCAAGGCAGTTTCTGAATCTGCCAGAGGAAGATCTGCAGATGGTACTTTCTCAGGTCACTGATCAGAACCTAAGGCACACCTTACAGTTTGGTATTGGGCTGCACCACGCTGGACTGAATGACAAAGATAGATCTCTGGCTGAAGAACTTTTTGCCAACAACAAGATTCAGGCACCTCTTTATCACCTGAATTTTTTTTTTTTTTCCCTTTTTACCTGGAAAGACATAAATACTGACTGAAAAAATGCAACTTTTCATCTGGCCCAGGTGTTGGTTTGTACTAGCACTTTGGCATGGGGCGTAAACCTTCCAGCACATCTGGTTATTATCAAGGTGAGGCAAAGCCATGTATGGTATGTTTGCGTATTTACTTCGTATAGTTGCAGTTTTCAAAGGTAGAAATTGAGTTTAGTATTCTTTGGAAGTTTCACTGCTTTATGTTTAGCACATTCTGTTGTTGGAGATTTTGGGTGTGCTTAAAAAAGATAAAAAGTTTATCAAATAATGAATTTTTAGAAGAAAAAAATTAAAATTTGGTAAGGTATGCTCTACTTTATTGTCTAATTCTTATGAAAAAATATTGTTTGGGTCATTAGGATTCCAAGCTCATCTGCTTTTCATGAACCTGTCCCTGAAAAAGAATGTGGCCAAAACCTATCCTCTCTGACTAATTTACTTGATACTGGAAAATAGGATATTTACTCTAATTTGGTTACATGGTATTATGCATTTTTTTTTTTTTTTTGATTAAGGAAAATATGCATAATACTGCATTCTTGAAAGTGAGACCATGAATTAAAAGGCCTGAATAATTTCTTCTCCAATTTAGCCTTTTTGTCCCTTGATGGGGAGATATCACCTGTACAGTGGACAGCTGGTCTACCTTTGTACTTTATTTCTTCTTTTTATAAAATATTTCCCTTTTTACTGTTGAAAAGATAAATAAATAATGCTGAATGCTTTGGAGATCATTGCCTTTGTTGGAGCTTTAGTAATGCTTTTAAGAACGTTTGATATTTAGGTGGCTACATGTATAATCTCCTCAACCATTTTTGAACCATTCCTTCTTCCCCACATATGGTGCCAATTAATAAATGTTGCATGTTTTTTGCAGGGAACAGAATATTATGATGGAAAATCTAAGAGATATGTTGATTTTCCAATCACTGATATCTTGCAAATGATGGGTCGCGCAGGGCGCCCGCAATATGATCAACATGGGAAAGCAGTAATTCTTGTTCATGAACCAAAAAAGAGCTTCTACAAAAAGGTCAAATTATAAGTAGTTTATGTTACTAGTGATTTTAATAGCCGTCTGTTGCAGAAGCTGGATTAATGTGGTATTTCTATTTGCAGTTTCTGTATGAACCATTTCCAGTTGAGAGTAGTCTGAGGGATCAATTGCATAATCACTTCAATGCAGAGATTGTTTCTGGAACAATATGCCACAAGGAAGATGCCGTGCATTATCTTACATGGACTTACTTATTCCGTCGACTGGTATGTGCGTGATGGTTATAGTAAAAAGTAAAGAATTAAAAATAATTTTAAAAAAAACTGGTTGCTGTTAATTTAAATTTTTCTAGCTCTTAACTATGTAATTAGTTATCTACTTTTTCGAGATATAAGTTTGTGTCTTTGGGAGGTAGAAAGATTCATGTTGTCTAAATTGATTAGTTAGCCACACACACACACACAAACAAACATATATAATTGAAAATTCTCAGATGCAGACGTCTTTAAAATTTTAACATGCAAACCAAAGGTGAGCGCTCGATCACTAGCTTTTGAGTTTAGGGTTTGTGAAATTAGTGATCAAGAGCTCACCTTTGGTCTGCACCTTCAAAATTTAAGGCCAAACATTTCTTGCTTTTGTTTTGGATATATATGAACATCTCTTGCTTATAGAAGATTCAAAGACAATGGCTTTCTTATTCTTTGAGACTGGTCATTGATATCACGAAGAAGTTCTTACTGAAGAAATTCTATATTTTAGAGTGTTAATCCAGCCTACTATGGACTAGAGAATACAGAAGCTGCAGGCGTGAGTTCATACTTGTCTAGGTAAAATTATGATTAGCACAGCCTGGAACTGCTACGTTTTGGTGTATCCTTCAATGTTGGAGACACTACATAAACAACTATTTTTGCAGATTAGTGCAGAGCACATTTGAGGATCTGGAAGACAGTGGATGCATCAAGATGAATGAAGACAGTGTGGAGCCTATTATGCTGGGCTCAATAGCATCTCAGTATTACCTGAGCTACATGACTGTGTCAATGTTTGGGTCTAACATAGGGCCAGATACATCTCTTGAAGTAATAAGAATATTCTGTATTTTTTTGATATCATTTTTTCTTATTACTTCAAATATCTTCTTTCTTATAATTTTATTTTATCTTAGGTGTTTTTGCATATTCTCTCTGGTGCTTCTGAATATGATGAACTTCCCGTGCGGCATAATGAGGTAATTTGTTGGCTTATACTTGTGATCTTAATCTATTTCTACTTGAGTAGAATCATAACATAGGTTAAAGTTAATGAAAGTTGTAATAGTATTATTCAGTGCTATGTCTTGATTGGGTGGAAATCAAAAGTTACTTATATAGAATGCTTTGTTATGTTCTGTAATATCCAGTGTTTATTTTTTTTCCTCTCTAAAATTGAATTATCCTAACTGAAATTGAATTAGGTATCCCAAAGCAAGTTTAAAAGACCTATTTCCTTCTCTAAAAACAATTTTACATTCCAATGTCTTCTTGAAGCCCTTGACATCTTTTGCATTTTTTATCCCTTCATGGTTTTTGATTGCATGTATATTTACCTGCATTCTGATTATTGATGCTCCATGGAAATATTCAGCTTTTACCTATTTCTGGCTTTTAACAAATAGAAAATTAAAAAGGTACTTCTTAAGATTTACTTAGAGCATCATCATAAGGATGCCTGTACAAATGTCTCTAATTGGATTTTATAGTACTTGAGATATTTTATATATTTTATTCACTGGTAGAAGTAAAATTTTCAGAATTGGTAGTTTATTGATGGAGACATTTATTTGTTTTTGATCATGATATGTTCTTGGTGTAACATAAGATTTCCCATCCAAATGTTAATTGATTTGCCTGTTCTAATAAACTTAGTTATGATGTAATTGCTTTGTAAACTTCTGTCTTGTTTATTGAATCTGAAGTTCATGTATTGAAGTTGACTTATCCATTAGCTGCGTCATGTTTATCCATTAGCTGCATTTTATATTTTATTTTGATAGAAGATATTATTTTTATATTGGTATTGTGTTTCCATTTTTCTCTTTTCTAGGAAAATTATAATGAAGCATTATCCCAAAGAGTAAGACATGCAGTGGACAAGCATCGCCTAGATGATCCACATGTCAAAACAAATCTGCTATTCCAGGTCATTGTTTTTAGACAACATCTTATAATTGATGAAAATGGATTTTTTCAGTTTTTTATTTTTATTTTCTTTGCTTACATTTATATCTTCTTCCTACTAATCATTTCATTCACTTTTTATACGTGATGCTTTGGATTTAGGCACATTTTTCTCAATTAGAGTTGCCTATCAGTGATTATGTCACTGACTTGAAGTCAGTGTTGGATCAAAGCATACGCATCATCCAGGCCATGATAGATATATGTGCTAACAGCGGGTGGCTTTCAAGTTCAATCACTTGCATGCACCTTCTCCAAATGGTCATGCAGGTATTTCTCTTGATATTCCATTTTTTGTCCATCTCAAATAAACAATAGATATCGATTGAATGTCACAATTTAATCATATGAAGTTTATTTCTACTCAAGCAGTTGAAATAAGGGCATAAAATAATTATTGATTGGAATATATTCTGGATTAATCTTCACCAAACCTATGTATATTGTAATGCTTCTTAAAAATCTAATATCCGGTATCCAGAGAAGGTTTATCATCTTTTCCTCTGTGTCTCATATCTGATATGTTTTCTATCTTCGCAGGGTTTATGGTTTGATCAGGATTCTGCCTTGCGGATGTTGCCATGCATGAACGATGATCTTGTGGGCTTACTAAGAAAAAGAGGAATCTCCTCTGTTCAGCAACTATTGGATATTCCGAAGGCAACTTTGCAAACCATGATTGGAAATTTTCCTGTTTCAAGATTATACCAGGTGCACATTGTCCTCTAGATGCTGGTGTTTGTTTCATGCTAGGACTGAATTTTATCTCTTTTTGCATCTACCCAAGGGGGAAACGGATGGAAGTCATCAAAATGTTTTTGGGTTTAGCTGTCTTTTAAGCTTTTTTTCTCCTTTTCTAAATTCTGTTAGGAACCTTAGTGAGCTAGGCTGGGCACATATTGGTATCTGACATGTCCGAGTTTTCTTGTTAGCATAACCTTTGCAAGGTAGGGCTTGCCAAATAAGATACAAAATACTTGTGCTTAATCATTAGAATGGAAGGTGGTTTCTTGTTTTGTCTTTGTTGTCAATATGTTCTCTGATTTCATTTACGTTGGTTTGCGTCTTATTATATTTTATCAGGATCTGCAACATTTCTCTAAAATTCAAGTGAAATTAAGAGTTCAAAGGAGGGACACTGAGGGTGGAGAATCTCTCACACTGAACATCAGAATGGAGAAGACCAATTTGCGGAGGAACTCATCAAGAGCTTTTGCCCCTCGATTCCCTAAGGTGAAAGATTAAGCTAATTTATTATAGTAGTTTATGGCAAAGACTAAGTTTAATATTCTTTTTGCAGCTAAAAGATGAAGCATGGTGGTTAGTTCTCGGTAACACCTCAACCTCAGAATTATATGCTATCAAGAGAGTTTCTTTCACTGATCGCTTAAATACCCACATGGAGTTGCCATCAAGCACGACCACTGTCCAGGTTAAAAAGCTATTGAATTCATCATTCTTTTGTTTTATTTTTTCACTTTTTTTATTTAGTTGTACGAAAAATATTACTTTGCCAAAATCTTTCAGTTGCCAGATAACATTTCTCTATTTCAATATTGCGAACATGATACCTGGACTTAGGCAATAAAATTATCATAGTGGCAATAAGAAGTATCCTATTTTAAGATATTTCTGAACATACCCTAGATTTTGTATGAGTGGGTAATCATATATAAATCCTTCCATCATTGAGATGTTTTACCCGAGACTTTTCATCAACAGTTGTGGCCTTGCAAGGCTTATGGAAATGAGGTTGCCCAGCTTATTCTAGTATTTATTACTGAATTTGAGTCTTGATGAAGTTCCTTTACACTTTATATGGAAAGAAGAGATTGCATCTCTGTTCAAGGCAGAAATTGTTTCATCTGGTTTTGTCACATAGAGAAATTGAGTCTCAACTCTTCTCTTGATATAATTTCTGAATTCTTTTCCTTTTTCCAGGGGATGAAATTGATTGTAGTTTCAGATTGCTACATTGGTTTTGAACAAGAACATTCTGTTGAAGGACTGGTCCATCTCAGAAATAGAAATCAGTAATGTGGGAATATGATGGGTTACGAGAAAAGAATACGTAAATCGTCTTCAAAGTAACACCAAGGCGGGGGCAGTCCAGTGTTTACTCTGGATTATTTTTTAAATTATATATATGAAAAGATTCTTAGTCGGATGTTTAGATACTAAAAGCTGTGAATATCTCAATTGGTATGGCGAAAATTTTGTTGCAATTCATTAAATTATCATTCCGATGACTCTTTACTTGCTTCCATTTCATCTGCTCTTTGTTTTTTTCAAAGATAATAACTTCTCTGATTCATCTCAATTTATTTGTATATATTTAGTTTTACTCGTGGTAGAGTTACCTTAAAGCTAGGGACTTTCCATCACAAATCCAGTGATTTGCAAAATTATTAGTCAGTTTGTGCTGACGCTAGGTGAAGTTCATGCACAAAGATGTGTACTAACTAGTACTAAGCTGATACTGGCTAAGATTTTCGATTACAGCGGTAATGAATATAGTCAATGATCTCAATCCCATCCAAAGTTCATTGTTTATAAATCAATAGTTTAAATCAATTCGAACTTTCTTCTACTGCAGAATAGACCAAAATTCTGAATCCCAGAATTTTATTAAGTTTTAAACAGTTGCAGTTACAATCATGGCTCAGTTACAATTTTAAACCGGATAAAAGAAAATGAATAGTCCAATTCAAATTTATTTACAAGGTATACGTATTTAATTTTACAAAGTATACAACAAACTAAACCCTATGGTAGTATGATTTCATTTAAAAAAAAACGCCCTACTCCCAATCAGCATCAAAGAATCCCGCATCTTTCATTTCAGAGTAATATGCACTATCCAAAAGAAAATCTTCCTCCTATAAACATCATATAATCCAGCAAGCTCATGTTATTATTAGGACATAATTAATCATAAATAAAGCCCGGAAAATTAACATCTTTAACAATTAACAAAGGAGATAGTAGTGGGGATGATCACCTGGAAAAAGTCTGCCAGAAAAGTCACAAACAAGAAAGGAAGATAGAGTGCATGATAGCAGACAACTGTGAGATTATACAACCTGAAAAGAAAAAAGATAAAACACTTCATGAGTACTAAATTTAATAGCTCTCTTTTTTCTAAATGAAAATTAATATTCTGAGTACCAAATGCCAAAACCAGCTCCGATTCCAGCAAGAACACAACCAAACAATGCAACTGCACTAACGAAGAACATCACAACGATGTAGTGGTAAAATGCTGGCCTAGCTGCAAATTGTAGAAAATGTTAGTTTATCCGATCCCTTGCTATAGTAATATGATAATCGAGCAAATAATGTTACTCACAAGGCAACTTCTCTCTCCACTTTGAGAAATGCACAAATAAAATGAAGCCATAAACTGCAGTAAGTAATAAGTTGTGGATGATCCACATGCCCCACTTCATCCGATGAGTACTTTCCAGATCAAAGAACAGTGGGGACCCAAATCCAAAAACATATATTACCTGATAGTGAAGAGTTCAAGGTAAATTAGGATTGAAATTGTTATAAGATCAATATTTTCAATGGTTTAAGCACAACCACAGAATGTGCAAGTAAAATAAAAACCACAATATAAATATAATGTATAACTTGCTACTTTCATGTGATAAAAAGAACTCAGGTTCAAATATCAGGGCAAAATCAGTTGAAAATTAAAAAATTATAGGATATATTTAATCATTCAAGTTGCCTTATTTTACGCAATTGGATCTGAAACAAGATTAGTAAATTAGCTGATTCTGCTACTAATAAACACGCCAAGTATCCCCAGAAGTGGAAAAGACCGTCACCTTAACATCCTCCCACTGGAAGTAATTCTTGCTTCAGGGTGAAAAGAGGAACTGGAATGAAATCAGGAGTAGTTGACAATAAGCAAATAAGCATGAAAATAAGTGAGTATAATCTTCTCATGTCGTAAATATTACTTAAACATATACCAAGTCCAGTCATTTCATTTGAGGGTACCTCACCAAGAGATTATGAGATTATCTATTGTGCTGTCAACTGGGAACAGGCACATTATTTATTGGATTTCAAATATTTCTAGAAATGCTCCTTCAATCTTTCGAACACTAATTAAACTATTATCAAACAAAGGAATCTCTATAGTCTCCTAGTACAAGTCTGAGATGTATGATTCACAATATCTAAAATTCAACTGTGTTAAATGATACTTCAATTGTCACTGCAATCAGACAATTATGAGTATCTCACTTTTTTTTTTTTTTTTTTTTTTTGGTGGTAAGAACCAAACTAATATGTATCTTATTGTAAAACGAAAAAAATTCCTACAAAACGACTTTGACGACAAATGACATATACCTCTTTACAAATTGCAAGCTCAATTCCTAGTCCAGACACAGTCAGGGGTGGAGGGGATCTAGAAGGGGAAGGGTTAACCCCAATTACAAAGCTTATCGATAGGACTAATACATACACATTCAATTATAGAGAAAAAAATCCACATGTATGCATGCTTACTTTCAAAGCATGAGCAAACATTACCTTAAGAAGCATATCCACACCAACAATTATCCCCGATATTATAAAAGTGCGCGCTAGAGTCTCCAACCGCTAGCATAACTTTCCTGGAGCAAAAAGCCCACCAAACTGATTCCAGATAGCATTGCGGATGCTGTAAACAGTGACAGGATATTCCAAGCAACTCCTTCCCAGTAGAGCATTGCCAAGCCTGCTCATCAAGCAACACTATTTACAATCAATATGATAATTTATATTTTCTACTAGTATTAACTATTAACTATTAACAGTTAAACATAATGCAAAATACCAGTCTTACGTTCTCACATTTTAAGTTTTACATTCAATATTACAATTTTCATGCTCCCCACGCAATTAAAGTCACCCGGCACGCATGCCATATAAACAAATTAATGTTTTTCATAGTATCAATACCTTAAGGTTCTATAGAAACTTATGAGATAGCACATTTTAGTAGTGATATGGACTGAAAAAAGAATGGAAAATTGTAATTCAATATTTCGGAATTTTGTTTCAAAAACAGACACATTAAATTCTTCATTTCTTTACTTCCCTTTTTTTTTTTTTTTTTTTTTTTTCCGACTCCCACCAGCTAAAATTAATCCAGATTTTATATTTTCAGCTACAAGCTATAAAAAAATTAAAAACAAAAATAAAAGAGAAATAATTTGAAAAAGGAAAAACAAGAGACTGAAGAGAGCACCAAGCGAGGTTGATAAACAAGCGAGCCAAAGAAGAGCATAATAACTCATAATATCGAGCTTCCATTGCACAGTTTCCTCAAATTCTTCTTCGCGTGAACCGCCAGGTAAACAAGAAAAGACGCCGGCACCACCAACACGACATCATACAAGACCCCGTGGCATTGCCGATCGCTACCATCTTGACCGCCGATTTTCGCGGGAACGAAAGGTCAGGTGTTGGCGGGAGCGGACGGAGATGTTGGTGACATCCGTGGTTACGTTAACATCGCTTCGAGATTGATCGGCATGTTCTCTTTCGTTTCGAGAATCCTAGAACGGACGGCTCTGATTAGATCGGACATGATGATAGTGATCGTCTTTACTTATTGATGATAATGAATCTTTTAAGTTACAGATTGGAGTTTTTGTTTCAGAGATTTTCTTCTACAGCCTAGAAATGATCAGGAGCGTCAACGACAAAAAAACGACTGCGTTTTATTTATTTACTTTTTTATTTCATTATGAAGTTTGGGATTTAATGTTAATGTTGACTAGAATTTATATAATTATTAATTGCAATGTCACTTTCTAAAAAGAAATAAAAAATAGAAGGTTTATATCAAAATTCAAAAAAGTTATTGTATTCAATCTAAAATTATATTATTATTATCTCATATCATTGTAGAATATTATATTTCTAATAAATGATTCAAAAGATTTATCTTAAATCGTTTGATGCATATCCCAAATTCAATTAAATCATAACTTGCAACTCTCTCAGCAAGTACATTAATTTTTCTTAATTTATTTGATATTAAAATTTTAGGTCCAAACAAAACTTTGGAATTTAATTTAGGATTTTTTTGTTTTTTTTTTTTTTTTTGATAATTGAGGTTTTAAGGTCAAATTATGCGTATTTAACATATCAATATGTTATATTATATATATCATTAAATTTTTATCACGTGATTAATTCAACAATCATTTTAAGTGTGAAACAGCATTACAGACTTGTATGTTTAGCTGAAAGCCCTTTATCCTCACAATTTCAAGTCATTCAACACACAACTGATAATTTCATAGAATAGTCGTTTGACAAAGAAGTTCCAAAGTCTAACATATTAATCATATACTTACTCTATATATATAACATATATAATTTAAGAGATACATTAGCTGTTAAGATAAATAGATAAAAAATTTAATATTTAACTAATAGATTAACTATTCTATCATTAATACATTATGTCATACCGACATACCAATCTCTTTAAGGGTAGGTCTCAAATTAAAAAAAAAAAAAAAATTATATAAAAAAGTCTCTATTAGAGTCTCTCTTTACCTTTTGGGATTCTATGTGTCTTTATTAATTTGTCATTTTTGTCATTCCCTTTCCATTAATTTAGTCTATATAATATAAATATATCACATAAATCACTATTAATTGTGATTTTTAATTCTATGATTTGACCTCATTGTCATTTCATCTATATTTACTTTTATGTCTTTCACCCATCTACCTAATTAATTATTTAACATACACCAATTAGCTCTACTAATAAAAGATTTCATACTGTGACCTACACCCCTTTTTAATAGTTTAATAGAAATAAAAATTAGTAATTTATATAATTATAAACTACTAATCTATTTAATAATTATCATTATTTTTTCCTAGTTTTAATAAATCTCGAATAATTAATGATAATGATCGTGACATAATTAAAAAAATAAAATTATAATTCAATTTGAACCATTCTTGAAACTTTGACAATGAGAATCTAGTATTATAAGAAAGCATAATTGTTTACTATTTATTTTTTAAAAGAAGTTAATCATATATAACATTATTTTAAAAGTGCATATATCTTAATTCATTTTTCCATTCAGCCTTGCTTCTTCCCTTCCAATTTCTTCACAAATTTTCATAAGACATCAATAAGACAATAACATTAATTGCTAAGAAAAGAATTTGAATTGCAAATTATATCAAGATTTAGGATTTAAGGTTAGGGTTTTTTTTTTCTCTTCATATTGAAAAAGTTTTTCCGCGCAAAAATTTTCTGATCTTTCCTTGTAAATTGGATGTTGTTTTCAATATATTTGCTCAAGGTTTTGCTTCTCTTCATATTGAAAAGAAAGAACACAATATATTATTGTGTTCTTTCTTTTCAGCTTCTTGATATTATATTATTTCATTTGCTCAAAATTGGGTGGTTTTTTAAAATATTTTCACTAGTTGATTGACAAATAATGCAGAGCCGCAAAGGTCCCCTTTGATAAAATCTTGGGCCCGCCACTGGATACTAAACACTTTGACTCCGTTTTGTTCGGTATTTTACACTTTTGAGAATAGTTTTCTGAAAAACAGTTGGTTGAGTTGGATTTAATAGTTTTCTGAAAAAAGTATTTGTATTTAAAAATGTTGTTTATTTATTAGAATTTCTTGTGGGGTCAATAGATCACTTTGATTTCACTTTGACATCTGTGCACCTGCGCCTAGTGTTGTGTATTACTTTTATGAACTCTCATGTCACTCGCACCATCAGTAAGTTAGCTAAACGCAAGGGTATTTTTGGTTGTATCTAGATCTAAAAGGAACTGAAAACGCAACAACGATTCTTGACAGCAAGATGGAGAAAGTGTTCTATGGGTTTGGGCTGAGTCTGAAACTTTGTTGTATGATCTGAAATTTTCAGTGAAGAAGGAGAAGAAAAAAAATTGGTGTTTTGTGCTTGGTGCCTTGGTTGATGGACTGAGAGAGGGGAAGGGATTCACGGCTCTGCTTTGGTGGAGAATAATGAAGTAAACGAAGAGAAGAAGGAAAAAAAAAGCTCAGTAACAATTGGGCGAGAAGGAGAAAAAGTTATTTCAGTGTTGTTGATGCTCGATTTGCGCACCAACCAATTGTCACGTGGGTGACACTGTTTTATGAATTTTATGCTCGTGACAATGGATGCCTTTAAAAGAAATAAATGAAAAGAGGCTTTTTAAGTGGTTCGGATGCTAAGGTAGCATATCCTACGTCCACTGATTTTGTATAGATGTTGGTGTGGGTCAGGTCGCTAAGCGGACTGACGTACAAGAGAGTTAATAAAAGAACTTTGCTCTTACTTCTTACAAGAGAGAGAGTTATCTCTGGATAATGAATGAACCAACACCNAAAAAAAAAATCTATGAAAAAGTCTTCATTAGAATCTCTCCTTATCTTTTGGGATTCTGCGTGTTTTTATTAATTTGCCATTGTTGTCATTCTCGTTCCCTTAATTTGGTCCATATAATATAAATATATCACATAAATCACAATTAACTATGATTTTTAATTCTATGATTTGAATTCTTTATCATTTCATCTATACTTACTTTTCTGTCTTTCACTCCTCTACCTAATTAATTATTTAACATACACCAATTACCTCTACTAATAAAAGATTTCATACTGTAACTTATACCTTTTTTTAATAGAAATAAAAATTAGTAATTTATATAATTATAAACTACTAATCTGCTTAATAATTATCATTATTTTTCCTTGGTTTTAATAAATCTCGAATAATTAATAATAATGACGTGACATAATTAAAAATAATAATCAAATTATAATTCAATTTAAATCATTCATTGAACTTTGATCATGATAATCTAGTGTTACTAGAAAGCATAGGCTCCGTTTATTTTGTTATTCTTATCCCTATTCCCAAAATACTTGTTTGTTTTATTATTTGAGAAATACTATTCTATTTTTTTTAATTACTTTTAAACCCCTTTAGTTTATTAATTTAATTAAACACCTCCTAGAAAAAAAAATTAAAAATTAACAAAAACACCCCCACCCACCCATAGTTGTCAGATTCCGGCAACCACCGTTGGTGGTTACCGGAATCTGTCACAACAGTGTAGAAACAACCGGTAATTCGCCGATCTGTGACGGCAAAAAAAATGGTCGTCGTTGACGGTCAAATCTTGGCTATCGTTGACTAACAACGACGACCATATCTTTGGTCGTCGTTGACAGCCAAATCTGGCCTTTTGCGACAGTTGAAGGCCAGATTTGGCCATAGATCTGGCCAGATTAGTGGTGGATCTAACCAAAAAAGGTTATATCAACGCACAACCGGCCAGATTCAACCGGTATGCGTCGTAACGCAATTTTCCTGTTAGATTTCGGCGATGGTGGCCGGAATCTGGCACTATGGGTGGGTGGGGTGTTTTTGTCATTTTACAAAAATTGTATATATTGGGGTGTTTAGTTAAATTAGCAAACTTAAGGGGTTTTTTGTGAATTTTTAAATTTTATCTTGTAATACTCACCTTATTCAACTACCCAATATTATTCTCAAAATCCAATCTAAAATAATAAAACAAATGGACCCATAATTGTTTACTATTTATTTTTTTAAATAACTTGATCGTATAAAAGAATACTTTAAACTTAATTCATTTTTCCATTCGGCCTTGCTTCTTCCCTTCCAATTTCATCACAAATTTTCATAAGATATGAATAAGATAATAACATCAATTGGTAAGAGAAGAATTTGAATTGAAAGCAAATTATATCAAGATTTAGGATTTAAGGTTAGGGTTTTTTGTTTTCTTCACATTGAAAAAGTTTTTCCACGTAAAAATTTACTTGTCTTTCCCTGTAAATTGGATGTTGTTTTCAACACATTTGCTCAAGGTTTTACTTCTCATAGATTTATTTAAATAGGAAAGTATTATGTTATTGTATTTTTTCTTTTCAGCTTCTTGACATTATATTATTTCATTTGCTTTGGTGGTTTTTTAAAATATTTTCACTAGTTGATGGAGAAACAATGCCAGAGCCGCAAAGCTCCCCTTTGACAAAAATTTTGGGTCCCCACGGGATACTGAACACTTTCAATTTTATATTGCTATCCCCTTTAATTATAATATGCTCTTGTAGGCTGAAATTAAGTCATTATTTTTCCTTGGCAGTCTATATGCAAGTGCAATATTCTGAGGGCTTGATTTCGTGTTCATATGTTTAGGGAATAAAATTATACATTTCATTGCCAAACTTAATTTTATTTTAACAAAATATTTTCTGAACTTAAAGAAATAATAAAAAAAATCTAAAATATTAGTTTACACTATTTTATATGGTCAATTAATTCTTCCTCAATCCTAGTAATTGAGCTTAATGTATATTAATTAATATGATAAGATGTAGTATTACCAGTTACCACTGATACAATTCTTAACAATAAATAACATATCGACTTGATCAACTTAACTTTATAATAGAATATGAAGATTTAACCATCAATTATGAACCACCAGTTAGTATAAATAATTATAATTCAATATGCATACATGTGAAGTTAGGGCCAAAAATCGTCTTGGGCTTGACAAGGCTCAATAACGAAATAAACATGTCACGGCCCAAGGCCTCAACCCAATTCTGATTGGGTCTACACTTAAAATCACCTTGCGACCTACCCACTCTATGAGTTGGGTTATCCTATAAGTTAAGCTAAACTGAGTTTCAGCCCATTAGCCTGCAACAGTCTATAAATGGGAANTATGGAAAATCCATATCAAACATCTAAATTATAAGACCACATCAGGGAGTTTATGATATAATAAATATCTTTAGTGAAGTTGTAATCCTAATCTCCCTTGTTGATATTATAATTATCCTAATTTTATGTAATGACCAGTAGCACATTAAAAAAAAAAAAAAAAAATTCACCAATCTCATCAATATGAAACTTCATAAGCTTTTGGTGATAGCCTGGGCCTCGGATGGACGATCAAGGGGTCCGCCCGTTGTAAAGTGAGCCCAAAAGCCTCTTCCATATTCAATTTATCCAATGTCAGCCCGCTCGGAAGATCCCAATCAAAGGCATGGATCAATGTGGCCGTAAGCAGTTGGACCATGCGCAAGCCCATGCTCATGCCGGCGCAAATTCTTCGTCCGGCGCCAAATGGTATAAGCTCAAAATCATTTCCCCTAACGTCAACATTAGCCTTTTCTCCCCCGGGTAAGAACCTTTCGGGTCGGAACACTAGCGGCTCAGCCCATTCATTAGGGTCACGTGCGATGGCCCATACATTGACCAACAATGTAGAACCCTTCGGGATGTGGTAACCATTGATCTCACAGCTCTCAGCAGCTATTCGGGGTAAAGACAACGGCGTTGACGGGTGCAGCCTGAACGTTTCCTTGATGACGGCCTGGAAATATGTGAGTTTCGGTAAGTCCAATTCGGAGACCAATCGGTCTCGGCCCACAACCGAGTCGAGCTCATTTTTCACTTGGACCAAGATTTTGGGGTGGCGAATGAGTTCTGCAATGGCCCATTCCGTAGTGCTTGAGGAAGTGTCGGTCCCAGCTGTAAACATGTTCTGCAACAATTCAATGGAAATGTTAGTTGATGGGGTCACAGAGTCAAAGAGTTTTAGGTGTTTGGTTAAATACTGGGAAACAAAGAGTCCACGTCGCACCTTAAAAGAGTGAGTGAATCAGAATCTCTTTGAAAAATGCAATACAAACAAAACAAAATTGAAATGGGGCCTTGTCTTTCTGGGTATTGGGTAACCTTAATTATGCATACGACAATCAGGGGAAGCTGTGGGCTCCTTTATGTTATGTGTAATCAAGATAGTTATATGTCAACAGTCAACAATTATGGAAGGAGTATGATTACCTTACCTGATGGGTGAAATGTTATTAATGAAACCTCAGGGGGGAAATAAACTCATAAAACAATTATGTAACTAATAATAATTGATATTTATTAAATAGAATATTAAAATGAAGGACGAGAAAGTGAAGTTACCAAAAGTAACGCTTTAATTTCAGTTTCAGTGAGCTTCTCTCCCTCATCGTCAGCATTTTCCATCAACGAAATCAACGTACTCAACAAGTCCGTATGTTTTTCCTTCCCATCATGACCGTGCATTTTATGCTCCTCCACAATATCGCCCAAAAACTTGTCGAATCTTTTATGAAGCTTCTTCATCTTCGCTGCCACTCCCTGCAAGTCTAGCCACTCGAGAGAAGGGATAAAGTCGCCGATGTTGACAACTCCGGCCAAAACCATCACCTCCACCACCATCGATTTGAACTCATCGGCCTTCGGATCTTTGCCTCCGGTTCCGTCACCGAACACTCTCCGGCCGAGCATCACCCGCGATAGGGCGTTCACGGTGCACACGTTAAGAAGTTGCGCCAAGTTCACTTGCTCTGACTTTGACCCCGCGCTCGCCAACGCGCGTGTGAGCCCCGCCACCTCCCCCTAAATAATAAATAATTGATTCATCGTAATCACGATAAGAGATTGAAAAGGAGTGCCACTAGGCACAGATCCAACGGTTCAGATAAGAGAACGGGAATCTCAGCTAACACATAATAATTTATAATTGTTCACAATCCAAAATGTTAACTTTAACATCACTAGAACTTTCTTGAGTTTTAAAAATACGTAGAAAACTGAATTATAATATATTAAAAATAATTTATAATTCAATGTGTGAACCCAGAGTTGAGTGGACGAGGGCTGAAGAGTCCATTCAACTGTATTTTTTAATTTTTTCATACGGGCTGATTTCATAATTCTCAAACGTCTCAACAACTTTGAAAAAAGTAGAATAAAAACTCCTATTAAAATATAACAAAAATTTCTTTAAAATAATAAAAACTTTTTTTAAAAATATTAGTTAGTGCAAAATGCCCATTTTACCCTTGTTGAAATCCTGATAATTAAGCTGATTTCCTCCGTTGAACTGAAGAATCAAAATACACGTTGAGCTTTTTCATGCATACATGACAACTTCTTAATTAAAACAAACCTGTCGAACACTTCTGTAATCATCCAAGGCCTTGCCGGAGAAAAGATGGACGGAGCTAATCTTCCTCAACAGCCGCCACTTTGCGCCGTATGGTCGGAAAACAAGGTCCTGATAATTATAGGCAATATGTTTGGCACCGGAGTTCGGCGGCCGGCTTGAGAAATTAGTATCATGGACCTTCAAGAATTGGGCTGCCACCGACGCCGAAGCCGCCACGATGACATCAACAGAGCCCAGGCGGAGGTGCATGAGCGGGCCATAAGTTCGGGCCAGCGCCGCCAAAGAGTGGTGGGGCATCTGGCCCATGTGGGTGAGGTTCCCGATAATGGGCCGCGGCTTTGGGCCCGGAGGAAGACGGAGGGATTTCCGGTTGAAAAGTGAACTTAAATGGAAGATGAGATAGATAAAGACGGCAAGAAGTATGGAATAAAGTATGAAAGGAGACATGATTTCCCAGTTTTGTGAGGAAGAAAATGTGATAATAGACGTAAAGAGAAATAGTCTTGAGACTTGTTATATAGGAAAAATAAGCCGTGTTTAGATGTGAGGAATACAGTGGTCTGTTAGGTGGTGTCATATTATATAACTACCAAACGTGGTAGATGCACGTGAAATGAAAAGCAGTCAGGCAAATAAAATAAGAGTTATGTTACACTTAACGAATGTGTACCGAATTTGTATATTGAATAACATAGTAAAATCTTGATCGATTCATTATAAATTAATATTAATCAATGATTAGGATCTTATCACGTTATTTGATATACAAATTTAATGTGTAACTTTTGATAACTCTATTATTTTTCATAAAATAAATCATAAATAAAGAATTTGCTTCAACCAGTCTACAAGTTCGAGCTTTAACTCTTAATAATTAACAAGTGATTTGTCTTAAATTTTTGCATTAAATTACTGTATTAATTAACCAATTTTCATCAAGTTTTATAAAAATTCGTTTTAAAAGAGGTTACTTAAAGTTATAAACATCTTATTTTGTGTTGCATCTCAAAAATATTTATATAATTTAAAATAAATTACTTTAAATTTATTTTTGTAGACGATAAAATCTATGATTATAATTATGAGGATCGAATTTTGTGATGTGAGCCAGTAGAGGTTGAAAAAATGGGTCGGGCTAGGCAGGTCAAACCTAATTGGGCCTGTCTCAACTCGGCCCACCTTAAGGACTGGCTGGGTTCAACCCGGTCTAGGTATCCCCTGTCGGGTGGGTTGGGCCTTCATAGGCCAAGTCGACGGGTCATTTTTATTTTATTTTTTAAATAATCCGCCCAACCCATCGAGTTGGCGGTTGTCAACCCATTGAGTTGACATGCGGGTTGGCAACCGCCAACCATTGGACCGAAAAAAATTAAAAATTAAATATTAATTTTTTTTTTTTTTTTTTTGCAAAAACCCATTTTACCCTTCAAATATAGCTGTTTTATAGTAGTTGAAGGGGTCTTTTTGATAATTTTCTCTATAAATAGGGTCTAAACTTCTCGTATTTCCTTACATCCCAAATTCTCTCATTCTTTCATTTTCTCTATAAAAATCTCTCAAATATCTTTGTTGTCAATTTAATCTTATTTTAATTTTTATTAGTTTTTGCAATTTTCAATTCATATTTCCAAATTCCAATTTTCCTTCTTTAATTTTTTTATATCCAATTTTTTTTTTTTAACTAGTTAGGATAGATATTTCCATCTCACCATCAATTTCGATGATAAAGAAAATTATCCTAGTCCCCTTGAATTTACTAACATAAATGCAATAGATTCAAACAGTCCCGCTTTCCCATTCTCAGAATCTGATACACCTCATAATATTTCCCCTTCCTCCCCATGCTGCTACAGCTCCCGATGGTTCTAGAGATCGTTCTCATAATCATCGTCCAACTCCAACTCCATTTAAAGTAGAAGCGGGTTTATCAACTGCAGTCGAAACTGATGACATGCACACATCAGACATTTGGGTGCATTTCGAAAAGTTTTACGAGATATAAAATGGAGTTCAAATGAAGAAAGCAAGATGCAAATATTGTGGAAATATTTATAAAGCTGATGCAAATAATGGTACTAGTACTTTAAAATGGCATGCTAGTAAACATATAAATCATCATGAAAATAGAAAAACCAATCAAACTCAAATAACTAATATGGGTAATACTTGGCGTTATGATTCTTATGTATATAGGGAACAATTAGCTTTATATATTGTTGTAACTGATCAACCTATTAATATGGCCGAAGATAAATATTTTGAAAGATTTATTAAAAATTCATTTTTTCAAGAATTTAAAACTTATTCTAAAACTTCAACTAGAAATGATTTAATAAATTTGATTGGGAAAATGAAATTGGAATCAAGAAATAAAATACATAGTTGTCATGTAAGTGTGGCTCTAATTGTCGATATTTAAAGTCGTTGAGCTAAACATGATTATATTTGTGTGACTAGTCATTATTTTGATAACGAATATAATTAAATAAATCTTCATTGGGATTTAGATTAATGGATGTGGATCATAGTGGTCAACAAATTTATAATGAAATTGTTGAAGTTTTAGAAGATTACGATATTGTTCACAAAGTAATAAGTTTAACTTTAAATAATGTAAGAGCTAACAGTAGAGCTATAAATTTTTTAAGCAAATTTTCTTTTTATGACAATATGAAGTTTTTTCACCACTATTGTGCATGTCACATTATTAATTTAATTGTAAAAAGTGGTATGAAAAGAATTTGAAATAATATTGATAGAATTAGAGATTCTTTAGCTTGGATTACTAGTAGTAATAGAAGAAATGCTGAATTTCAAGATGATTGTAAAAAATCAAATTTGTCTCCTAGAACTTTTGCATTAGACATGCCTATTAGGTGGAATAGTACTTATTTAATGTTTGATTCATGTTTACCTTATGTAAATTTAATTAGTTATTTTGTAACAAATCATAGAGATCCTCATTATTTGGTAGAGATTGATTGACATATAACTCAAAAATTTCATTCTTTTCTTAAAATCTTTTATCTTGTCACTTTAAAACTTTATGGTGTGTATTATCCTACTAGTCCAGTGGTAATACATACAATTATAAAAATTCCAGATTTATTTGCTCGAAACAGAAATAATGAAATTTTAGCGGGACCAAAGAGACAATGGAATTAAAATTTTAAAAATATTAGAAACTCATTCATTCTTTTTTTTTTGTTTAATTGCCATATTTGATTCCAGTATTAATTTAGCGGGTTTAGAAAATGGTTTAGACACGTTAAATGAAAATTTACAAAAAGAAGCGTATGCCAGTCAATTAGGAGAGATAAGATAGTGTCTTGGAGAGGTATATTTGTAATATAAAAGCAGGTATGGAAACCAGCTACGAGGCGCAATACCCAAGAAAATAGCATTAGAAAACACAAATGAAGACTTCGACTCCTGGAGTGCACTTACTAGGCCGAACCTGAAACATAACCTCCTCTTCAGAAGCATCAACAATGAATATAATGTCCTCCATGCAGTTGCAAAGTAATGAGCTTCACCAATATTTGGGAATCCCTGACTTGCTACTAGAAAATCCATAACAAAGAGCCAACTTTGATGTTTTAGAATATTGGAAAACTAGAAAATGTATTTTTCCGGTACTATCAAGACTTTCCCTAGGTGTTTTCTCTGTTCTTGTCTCAACCGTCTCATCCGAACAAACATTTAGTGCAAGTGGAAGAATTTTAAATGAAAGAAGGACTAAACTTTCACCAAAATTGATTGAAGTCTTCACATGTCTTCGAGATTGGGAATGGTCATGCCATCAGGATCAATACGAGGTTGTTGGTGATACTTTAATTGAATCATTTCAATTTTGTAATTTAGATGATACAGATGAAGAAAATCCTAGTGAACCCTCAAATTAGTTGTTTTGTAATTTGTAAATTAACTGTCAATTATTGCACTCTTTTTTTCCTAACCAAGTTTTTGTCCCAATTGGGTTTTTCTTGATAAGGTTTTTAACGAGACAATAATTGTTATAATTTCTTATTTTATTTTTTGATAAATAAAATAAATATAATTTTTCTTATATTACAATTTAATCATATTAAAATTGAATTAATATTTGAAATGTTAACTAAAAAAAAAATTTAATTTAATTGAATTGATATTTGAAAAATTAACTAAAAAAAAAATCACAAAAGAAAAAAATTTCCGGGTCGGTCCACACAAAAACCCGTTGGGTTAGGGTTGCAGACCGAGCCCGGCTGACCCTTTTAGACAAAGAGGCAGGTCGGTTTAGGCCCAACCTATAATTTGGCCTACATGTCATTTTTCCACCTCTACAAGCCACTGACAATCTAGTGCACCTGTAGAGGAGGCTTTTACGGTTGTGGGGCTCGGGTAGCACCGAGATGTCGTTGGAATATTCTGTGACCTTGAGGGTAAGAGTGCTAGAACTAGTAGGTGATTTTCTGAATGCCTAATTAGAGGGTTTGCCCTTGCTTATATAGTGAACCTAAGGGGTCTAAATCAAACTCGAAATCCTATTAGGTGGAGGAGTTATAGTTTAGGAAGGAGATATGATCTAGTTCTTTTATCAGGTTAAGCTTAACATATGAATGAGATATGGGATCTTGATAGAAGTAGAAACAAGATAAGATTTTGTTTCCTGTTCATGGATTGCTATCGGCTAGTGGGCTTAAGCCAGCTTAGCTTATCTTGTAAGGTAACCCAACTCATAGGGAGGGCAATTCGCAAAATGGATTTAAGCATATGCCCAACTGGAATTGGGCTAAGGCCTTGGTTGTGGCTTGTCCATTTCTTTATTGGGCCTTGTGAGAACCAATACGATTTTTTGCCCATATAATTTTGAGCTTATTTAAATTACTAGATTTTCTTTATATTAAATTACATTCATAAGAGTATAATTGTTTGGGTTTATCTATGGGCAAAAAAGTGGTTATTAAAAGTTATAAACACTTTCTGAATTTTTTTTTAGGTTATTGGGTTCAATCTTAAAAGTGTATATATAACTTTAAATAAACTATTTTACGTATATGGTTTTCCAAGTTACGTTTAAACTTATTCAAAGTTTTAAAATTTCAAAAATATTCTTATACTACATAATAAATTTGATTTTATGTTTCTTGTATATTAAATAACAAACAACTTTGTTTGGTAAAAGCTATACTCTAATAAACTTCATCCGAGTAAGTCACATCAAACAAACCTTAAATATTGAATTGAAAAGTTAAATTCATAGTTTATAAAAAATTAGAAAAAAAAAAAAAAATAGGTCCATCTTCTGTGGAGATTTCTCAAGTAAATTTTTGTTTCAAATGTGTGTGTTTATATATATATATATATATATATGTAGATTCATATGCAAAATATCATTTCATCCAACAATTAGAACATTACATTGGACTATTAATTGTTTTTTTATATAAATTATAAATAGTTTTTTATTTGTTTATGTACTTTTTAAAATTGTTTAACCTTCTCTTAGATTTCAATCCAACAACAATTAAACATTATATTGGACTATTAAATGTTTTTTTTTTTTTAATATAAATTATAAAATTTTTTTTTTTTTAATTTGTCTATGTACTTTTTAAATTGTTAAACCATTGTCTTAAATTTATCATAATCAACTTTGATTGAGGTTTGTACTAAACCGAGGTTTTAGCACGTAGTTTATAACCATGATTAATTTCGTATATCATGTAAGATTGTTTAACTCGAAGTGTCAAAAACAATCAACCCCAAAAGTTATTAAAAATACATTAATCAAAATTTTGATAATTTACAAAAATTTGTGTGTGCTTCAAATTAAACGATCTCAATACGCTCATGAAATTTATCTGTATCTTTTCTTAATTTATTTATATATATAAAAAAAAAAAAAAAACTTATGATGATGTTCTTACATTAAATATCTTTCACGACTTAAAAGATTTAATTTTAAGGCAAATTTTCTTTTTTGAAAAATGGAAAAAACATTTATTACTGTCCACCCTATGGATATAAGACTTTATGAAATATCATAATTAAAGAAATTACAAGACAGCGAAAGTAAAGTTACTTGGTATACTTCCTATCAATCATTATTAAGGTGAAGTTTATATTACCAATAAAATAAAGATAGGTTGGTAAATATTTTTCACAACTTTTTTCTCACAAACGCTATGTGACAGCTTACAAGTGGTTAGCTCACATTTGGTTAGGTAGGATCTAATACGAGTTGATATGTTGCGTTTGTGAGAGAAAATTAGTAAGAAGGGTTTGTCAATATACTATTACTCTTACGAATATAGAGAAAATTTGTAATATAAAATATTTTGAACGAGATTCCTCATATTTTTATCTTTCAATTCATCAAAATAAAATAAGAAATTAATCCATGGATCTAACCAAAAAGGAATACTTTGAATTTTAAAATAATAAAAACAACCATGGTGTTTAGGGATGGGCGCATGTTGGGTTGGGGATGGGGACCCCGTCCCCGATATCCACCCATGACCGTCCCCAGCCTGCGGGGATCGAATCACTCCCATCCCCGTCCCGTCCTGACCCGATGAACGGGGCTTCATAGGGAAATTCCCCCCACAGGGATTTTTGCCCCGTAGGGATCGAAACTTTCTGCATGTTCCTACGACAATAATATTGAATTATTGTAATTATTTTAATTGTGAAAAACTAGCACGTTGGTAGGTACTATATTTGACAATTTGACTATTTAATTTAGTAATTAACTCATTAAAAGGGCATAATTTAAGGTAAATAAATATAAAATCAACAATTCAATCTTAATTTTTCATAAAATTAATATAACTAAATTTAATCTTAACATAATTTACTAGGTAAATTGATTACTTATTTAATTGTATGAAGGCTTAGCCGCTTAGGCTTAATCAACCTTGTTAATTAATTAATTTTTCATAAAATAAATATATCTATATCTAATCGTAACATAATTCATTAGGTAAATTGATTAATTATTTAATTGTACGAAGATTTAGGCTTAGTTAGCCAGTTAGCCCTATTAATTAATTAATTTTTCACAAAATAAATATAACTAAATTCAATCTTAATATAATTTACTATGAATTAATTCATAAAACATTATCTTTATTGCAACTAATAAAATTAGTCAATTTGTGAAAGAGACAAATTTCATTATCCTAAACTCTCAACATTGATTAAGTTTAATATCATATTTAATTGGTTAATTAATTAATTACAAGGATAGTTGAATTTGTGTAATTTGTAAGTTGTTAACCAATTGTGTATATTCTTATATTGGTTTGGTAAATTGTAATAGTATAATCAAATTTATTTTTGGGCCATGTATTATTATTTTGTAAAATTCACAAAGTAATAATACATATATTTAATTATTAAACTCCCTCGTTTAAATTGATTTTTCTATAAATTTAATACAAACGTTAGAAAGTATTATAAAAGTAAATATTATAAATTTATATACATTACTTAAAACCATGATTTAAACTCTAACGTTATATATAATCTTGCAAAGGAAAAAAAAAACATAAAATTCTCAATAAAAGAAGGCAGAGCGAGGCGGGTTGACAGGCCGGGATTACACAATCCCCTCCCCCAGCCCGTCCCCGGGGGTGGGGATTTTTTTGAGGACCATCTTTGACCTTATCCTCGATATTTATGGGGATTCTCCGCCCCATTCGGGCCGGGTCGGGCAGGATCCCCATGGGACTGGGGCAAATGCCTATCCCTAGTGGTGTTGTTATATATATATTCTCTAGTTAAACGTCCTAATAGTTATTTATCATGACCATGAATATATATCATTAGATTTCTATGAGATAGATCCAACCATGTATAAGATGTCCTTACAGGACCTTACTTGTATGTATGTATGTCGGACCAATAACATTGGCATGTCCAGAGGTTTAAAATCCAGCAAACACACCTTTTGTGATATGGGCAAATGTAATCCCATGAGACCCTGAAGTTGACAGCTAGGTAAATCTCCTCAATGGTCATCCCTATTAGCAACTCAGGTGGATCGAACTCAAGACCTCTTGAATAATACATTTAAAAGTCAAAGTTGACTTCTGGGTCACCAATGATGGTTTTTATTTAGATATTCGAACTAGACAATTTTCGTTTATATACATAATTAACAGTTAACGAAGATTAATTTTATAGGGTTTGGCGGAAGCAGAAGAGAAGACGGTGGAGATGCAAGTTGTAGAGTTGGTTGAAGTTGTAGTTAAAGCACAAGAGTAATGCTACAGTTACCGACGGATGTGCACCGAATTTGTACACCAAATGACGTGGCAAAATCCTGACCGTTGATTTATTATCAGTTAATATTAATCAACGGTCAGGATTTTACCACGTCATTCGGTGTAAACTTTTCGGTAACTCTATCATTTTCCAAAGCACAAATATTAAGGTCCACTAGTCACTAAAAACTTGGATTAAATTAGTTGTGTGAACTCTGTGAATACATCAACAAACTTCAATTCTTCACGGCACAAGCTTGCGACTTCTCTTCTATAATTATGTTTTATTTACCAAACTTTATTTTATAATGGAATATTTATTACATCAAACTAATGCTATTGTTTTCTAACTTTTGGTTGATTTATTCGACATCAACATAATATTAGAAAATGAAAGCTAGTACTTTCATTTGTTATTTTCGATTAATGTCCCATTATTTAATATTATTTAACAGATCGCATAGAATTAATTGTAGCAAGTGTTTTCAGATCTACGATCAGGGGCGGATTTAATGAATGACGAGTGGGGACCACGGCCCCCACTCAATTTTTTAAAAATTTCGGATTTTCTATTTCTATTTATATTTATTTAAATTTTATCCTTATAAATCTTTGAGATTTTGAGAACGGAATAGTCGGCCCCCACAGTAAGTTTGGATTTTGTTTTTGTAAAATCTCGTTTTTAATTCTAATATATTTATTACATATTCTTTGTGATTTTTATTTTTATGCAAGGGATCTATTAGTTTTTTAAAATTTTATTGGGAGTGAAAATGAAAGGAATAAGAGTTGTTGGGTTTCCACGTAATGGTTTAAATCCTGAACAAAGGGGTGAAGCATGTAATCTATTTAGGGGTGAAAATCAAGTCGAGCCACTCAACCTATACTTGATGTTGGCTTGAACTCGACTTCGCATTTGTCGAGTCGAGTTCGAGTAGTTAATCGAGTAAAACTCGACTCAATATATTCGCAAGTCTTTCAAAGCTCGATGGTTAAGTTGACAGTTTTTAAAGCAATAGGGGTCATATATAATTTAAAAGTTATAAAATTTGCAAATCCACCCTTGTTAGATGAGCTTGAAATCGAGTTTGAACTTGAACTCGACTAAAACTCGAAAAAGCTCGATTATACAAACTTGAATTCGAACTCGATTTCCAATTTCAAGTACCGAGTTCGAGTTTGAACTTGATTTCTCAAGTTCGATCAGGCTTGAACTCGAACTCGAACTTGATACTATAGAGATCAAGTTGAGTTCGATTTACCAAATACTCGACTTGATTTGATTTCACCCCTAAATCTATTAGATGTAATCTATTCCTTTGATTTTGCATTTAGCTTGTATATGATGAAAAGTATATTGGCAATTACTAATGAGTTGTCACAAGCATTGCAGAGAAAAGATCAAGACATTGTAAATGCTATGGCCTTAGTCAAAGTCTCCAAAACAACGGTTACAATTGTTGAGAGATGAAGGATGGAAATCTTTGTTGAGTGAAATTTCTTCATTTTGCCCAAAACATGATATTGCCATTTTGAATATGGATGATATGTTTGCAATTCGAAGGCAGCCACGACGAAGAGTTGAGCACATGAAAATTTTGCATCACTATCGAGTTGAATTGTTTTATACAGTGATAGATATGCAACTTCAAGAACTTAACACTCGTTTCACTAAGGTTAGTACTGAGCTGCTTCTTTGTATGACATGTTTATATCCAAGTATTTCATTCTCTGCTTTTGACAAGCATAAGTTGATCTGTTTTGCCCAGTTTTATCCAACTGATTTTTCTGTACTTGATTTGATGGTACTTGAGAACCATAATAGGACTTATGTTATTGACAAGCGTTCTTGTGATGAATTTTGCTGAGTTAGAAGGAATTGGTGATTTGGCTAAGATTTTAGTTCAATTTAAAAAAGACATTTTATATTCGTTGATGTATAAGCTTGTGAAACTTGTATTGGTTTTACTAGTTGCGACTGTGATCGTTGAAATGACTTTTTCTGCAATGAATCTTGTGAAAAGTTGGTTATATAATCGAATGGGAAATCAATGGATGAATGATTGCTTGGTCACCTATACTCAGAAAGATGTATTTGATACAGTTGATGATGAGATAATTATCCAACGTTTTCAGAATATGAAAACTCGTTGAGGACAATTGTAGAAAAATTGTTTTATTTTTACAAAAATTGTGTTTTTTGAAGATATTTATTTATATTTTGTAACGTTTTGTTGAAGCTCATCATAATGAAAAAAAAAAATATGAATATGATTGGTTTTAATTTTTTTTTTTTTTGTTTTCTTTATTTTTTGCCCCTATCGAGTGAAATTTCTGGATCCGCCACTGTCTACGATACTATTAACGTACGATAATATTAGCGTACGATAACACTAACGTAAATAGTTGTGGAAGTTGTTTGATTTTTAAACCAAAAAAAAAAAAAAAATGTTGTTTTTAAATGAGAATTGAAGATCCGACCGGTCTGCGTCGTAACGCTATTTTTCAGCCAGATTCTGATAGTGGTGGTTGGAATCTGGAACTGTGGGTGGGTGAATGGGGGTGTTTTTGTCATTTTACAAAATTTTATATATTTGGGTGTTTAGTTAAATTAGCAAACTTAGGGGTTTTTTTATAAATTTTTAAATTTTATCTCGTAATACTCCTCTATTTAACTAGCCAATATTATTCCAAAAATCCTATCCAAAATAATAAAACAAACATACCAATACTTTTTGTATAATTCATTGAAATTTATAAGTTTGACTTTTGCATGATTCATTGAAATATAAGCTTTTGTTGTCAATTATGAATAATCATAGTTGACTATATACAAATTTTGATTAAAAAATAACAACACTTGAGAAAATAATTAATTAGATGCTATTTGCCCCCCATTTTTTATCTTGTAAAACCCTGTTGTAAAAATATTTATGTTTACAACGAAATAAGTTAGGTTGATTGTTGCTAATAGGGGTGGCCAGTAGAAGATTACTTGAGCGTTAACTTTAGGGCTCCAAAGGAGTAGTTGAGGTGTGTAAAAGTTGACCCGAATACCCTAGATTGTCAAAAAAAAAAAAAAAAAAAAAAACAGTTAGGTTAACTGTAAGAAAAGGTGAAAAGGAAGGTAATGGGAGAAAGATGAAATGTGAGGGAAGGTTTTGGGAGATTTCTGATATGTGTGGGAGGAAGTTGAGAGAACATGATACCTCAAGCGAGGTATCTGATAATAGCCCTAATACTTTATGGATATTTGTACAATAAATTTCAAACTTCAAATGATAAAAGCAACTTCAATTTATTGAAAAATGAACATTTTATTTTAGTAAATTCTACAAACAAAACGTAAGGGGGCTGAATAAAGTCCCATATTTCTACAATTCAACCAACTCAAAACATCATCAACATAGATCATTATAATTCTTCACTTCAATGACACACCCCTTTTAAACTTTTTAAAATTTTTTATTTCTTCACATGACATCAGTAAATAGATAAATAGATCGTATAAAATCAATCACGATAGAGTTGTAAAATGTACAACATCGAGGTAAATCATTTTCATTAAACTTTTAAATGATATTAATGAGAATTTATTTTTTATTTGAGTTTCAATCAGTGTATAAAATAATATGATTTAAAAAAAAAAAGTACTCTTAAATCTTTGTACAAAATTGATTATTTAATAACTTTTAATTGTATTTGATTCGATACAATTTTGTGGGTATTTGGTAGATTAACAGAACCCTAGATTGGGTCTTAGTTTATAAAGGGCTAAGTATGAGTAAAGAAAACTATTAAAGAAATTATATGAGATGCTTAATCATATGGGATCAAATAGCTAAATATATTTAGATCATTTATTTGAATTAAAATACATCATAGGAGCCCTTTCTTTTATGTTTACCATGTGTTAAAAATAGAGTAAACGACTTTTTCCCACCCAAATAATGGTTTAATAACACTTTTTTACCTACAGACTTTTAAAATACCACTTTACAACTCAAATTCATATTCCGTTTCCAATTCTAGCATCATTGCAACCTCACACCACCACTATTCTCTTTTCCGACAGTACTTATCAAAGCCCTTCAAACCCAACTCTCGCCGACCCTACCAATCACCGACAATTGAGCGATTAGGGTTGGCGTAGCCGCTCGTCCCAAGTCAATTTTCAATCAATCCCAACAACCAAAATCCAATATTCCACTATCGAGAGACTCATCGACCTCCCTTCTTCAAAAGCCCCAACAGCTTGGACAAGTTTGCTCTTTGTTTGTTGTCTAAATATAAATTTAGATAATAAAGCGGTATTTTAAAAGTTTGTGGGTGGAAAAATGTCTTTAAGCCATTATTTTGGTGGAAAAAATTCGTTACTCATTTAAAATAATAATAATAATTAGATTATGAAAAAATGAAAGATAGTTTATTTAGTAAACTTGTTTTTATAATGGTACATATGATTTTTTAAAGTAATTTCACGTATGCTATTTTTGATAAAAAAAATTTATAATTTATAGTGAAAATTCGAAAAGATTTCAACATCAATCACAATCATGTCCTTAATACATGACGATACTAGTTAAGACTAGTTGTTGAAATAATTTAATATCATTTTTTATAACCGTTTGGGGTTTTATTATTTTGGGTAGAATTTTTGAAAAAGTTGAGTTAAGTGGTTATTACAATATAGATTTGAAAATTAACAAAAACACTTTTTAGGTTTGTTAATATAACTAAACACCCCTACAATAAAACATTAAAAATTAACAAAAACACTCCCACCTGCCCATTAAATGTTGGCAGTCGGCCACCACTGTTGGAGGGTAGCCGAAAGTCGCCATAATGGCTTACGATCGGCTGGATCTGACCGATCGTGCACCGATATGGACTGATCTAGCTGTTGATGGCCAAATCTGGCCACATTTGGTCATCAACGACGGCCAAAGATATGGTTGTCATTGACGACCAACTACGGCCAAAGATATGGCTTTTTCTAGCCAGATCCATAGTGGATCTAGTCGAAAAAGGCTAGATCGATGTACTACCTGCCATATCCAGTCAGTAGTGCGCCATTACACCAGATTCTGACCACCTTTCGATGGTGGTGGCCAGAATCTAGTAAATGTGGGTGGATGGGGGTGTTTTTGTCAATTTTTAAATTTTTTTTTTGTTGGGGGTGTTTAGTTAAATCAATAAACCTAGAGAGTTTAAAATAGTTGAATATAATATAATTGAATTTTCATAATAGGGAAAAAAAATATGTGGCTTCGTTTGGTTGGATTTTGGGAATACTACTTTTAGTATTCCCAAAAAAGTTAAACAGTAGAATACCAAAAAACTCACAATATTATTCAACTTTATTCAACATTTTTTAAACCCCCTAAATTTATTAATTCAATTAAATACCCCTAAATATTTTTAATGTTTTTGTTACGGTGACTCCGGCCACCCTCCGACGGTGGTGGCCGGCTGTCCGTATTTGAGGGTGGATTGGGGGTGTTTTTGTTAACTTTTAATGTTTTATTATAAGGGGTGTTTTGTAAAAAAACAAACATAGGGGGTATTTTATTAATTTATAAATCCTACATCGTAATACCCGCTCAATTCAACTTTTTTTTATCTTTTTTCAAAAAACTTTTCCCAAAAACACAAAATTGTGAACCAAACGGAGCCTGTATTTTTGGCAGGATTTCAAAAATCTTACTCAAAATAGATAAACAGACACACCCTTTTTAATATTCTATATTTTTAACTTGTCGTTATTCATTAGATTACTAGAACCCTAGAATTGGGAAGGGGTAAAATTTAATAAATAATATTCAAATATTCAAACATCGATAAAATTTAGTAAATATTAAAAAAAAAATACTTAAGGAAATGAATATAATATATATAATTTCAGTGTTATTAATTATTATATGAATAAATATATACAGATGTCATATTAGATCAAATAGTTAACTATATTTATATAATTCATTTACATATTTTAAAATTATAATATAAATTTTCTTTTTATTTTAATTTAAATTGAAATATAATATAGAGTTTTCAATATATGTTATAGATTATGTAATTTCATACTAAAAATCTTTATAAATTACAGATTGTTAGACCACCAAATATTCTGATTAGGCTTAAAAAATGGCATGTGCATCTACCACGGGATTGAGTTTATATCTTATTAAAATAAATAAATTATTTATTATAATCCTTGAAGCAATCGTAAGAAAATGGTTTTCTTGTTGGTTTGTTTGTTTAGTTCTTGTACTCTATTCCTTGCTCTTTCATTCACCATTTGACACAAGTACAAAATCGTAAAGAAAAAGAAAAAGGAACTACGTATTTATTGGTCTTTATATATATGGTACACATGTCATATGGAGAGTGAGAAAGTTCAAAAGAGAGTGTTACTAACACTCCTCTTATTTGAATTTTCGAAAAAATCTTTGTCTAGAATCGGGCTGCTAGACAAGTCGAGCAGCTCATGAGCCGGCTTGACTCGACTCATCTGAAGCTCGTTTAGGGCTTGACTCGACGGTTGTCGAGTCAACTCGACTCGAACTCGGTTTATAAACTGAGTTGAGTTCGACCATAGGGGGACTTGGCTCATAGGCTTGCAAGCCTGGGGTGGCTCGCATAAGTAGGGTGCTTTTGTGAGTTTTATAAATCATGTGGGACTGAACTGTTATATTGCAGTTCAAAAAAAAAAAAAAATGACATTTACTCCCCTAAGTGCAAAATAGTTAAATGACATTTACCCCCAAATCAATTCCCCTCAATTCATAAAACTCTCACAAAAACGAACCCTAAACCCAAACCAAATATGTCTATTGTGAAATCACAAACTCTAAACTGTGTTCTTGCCATCGCCGATCGAAAAAACACTTGGAGGAATGACAACTTCATCCCCCAAAGCTTGAAACCAGGTTTTCTCCCTCAAATCGACCCTAACCCCTAAACCCCCAAATCGGGAAATCTGTCCACCGTGAAAGTAACAACCTTCATCCTGTGTTCTTGCGGTCATCGGTTGGAAATCGTCGTGGAGGAAGCACGACTTCATCCCCCACAGAGCAAAACCCATTTCGTCTCCCCCAAAAATGATCACAATGCTTCTATGAATTCGTTGGCTCGTGAGCCAGCTCGAACTCGATCGAGCTCGAGTTCAAGTCCCTTTTCTCTGACTCGACAAGCTCGATCCTGTAGCAACCGAGCCGAGCTCAATCTTGTAGCAACCGAGCTGAGCCCTAGACTCTGGAATATGGTTGTGTAAAAATGTTGCATAACAACTGTCATTGAAAAATAAAATAAAAATAAAAATAAGAAGATTAAAATTTTTAGATTTTAATTAGTTGAGGGTGGAAATGTAATTCGAGTGGTTTGTCATTTTACCCGACATTGTCCTCTCTTACAAAAACTATTGGGTTCGTCACCGATTCTTATCTCAATGACATATAATTACATGTAGTATGACCTTTCAAGGTTAGATCTAGCAGCAGGGAACTCGCCCAGCCTTGACAATGTCCCAAGTTTAAGTCTCTACCACAGCGAGACATTGCTAAGGTTGAATGATTTCGCTGTCACTAGGTCAAACATTAGGTTTTGGCTATTAGGGTTAGATTTAGGTTTATTTGATCACAGGGTAAGCGGTGGCGACAGATGATGCGGGTCGTGATTGGGTATATAGTGGGATTGGTGGGAAAAAAGACAGTTTTGGTGGAAGCAATGAGCGAAGAATGATTGAGAGCGATGGCGGAGCAGTGAATGATTGATTATAATCTTTAATTTTCTAATATTTTAATTTTTAATTTTTATGGATTCATATTCATATTCGGGTTTGTTTCGCTGAAACTCACGATTCTAATATTTTAATTTTTAATTTTTGTGGATTCATATTCGGGTTTGTTTCGCTAAAACTCACAATAATGACAAACAGCAGGGGATTTTACGTAATTCCTAATGCCTGAGGGGGTTTTCGATGTTTGACCAAACCTTCAGGTTTGAAAAGAATCATGTATATAGAATCTGAGAGCATCTCCAACAAAAAATCTTTATATGATCCAAACTCTTTATTATAAAGAGTTTATTCATAAAAACAAAAATTTTATAGACTTTTTTATCTTTAAAATATAAATTAGAGAGTGGGTTTAACTTTCCACATTTAGAGAGTCAAATTTCACTCTCTATTCTAATTTTAATTAATAAACTACAAATTATTATGCATTTTATTTATTAATTCTCTCTCATTAAGTCACTTTCTTAAAAATAAAGAGTATCTTCATTAAATTTAGAGTTTATTAGATTTGAATAAAAATTATGTTCTTTATATTTTAAAATTAATAAAGATACTCTTTATTTATATGAAAGATGCTCTTCAAAATAAAGAACACATTAGAGATGCTCTTAAAACATCTTCAAAAACCTTTTATATGACCCAAACTCTTTATTATAAAAAATCTATCCATAAAAACAAGAGTTCAACACTCTTTATCTTTATAATATAAATTAGAGAGTAAAATTTGACTCTTATCCTAATTTTAATTAATAAATTATAAGTTTTTATATATTTTATTTATTAATTTTCTCTCTCATTAAATCTCTTTCTTAAAAATATAGAGTTTTTTATTAAATTTAAAAAATTAATTAAATTTAAATAAAAATTATATTTTTTATATTTAAAAATTAATAAAAATACTATTGATAGGATACTCTTCGAAATAAATACCGCCATCAGATATGCCATGCACATAAAAAAGAAATCTAAAATTTATAGGGATCTTTAAACCTCACCTCCTCAGACTCCTCAGGTACCAGTAATGTTGCAAAACACTCCTCATGTTTGACCGAAAGCCTTTGTTGCTCGCCGACTACTTTTAGGCAAGCAACGTGGGGGTTCCCTGTTGCTCGCCCAAGTGAGGACCACTGGCCCCTGGCTCGCCCAATCTCTATATGAATTTAATTTCAGGTTCCAAATAAGAGTAAAGCATAAATTCACGAAAAAACTCTTATAATGTTACGCGAGAGATACAGAGTGGATTCTGAAGACAACATATCAGTTAAGAGAAATTCCTATAAACAAAACACAAGGGGACGATAGCCCCATATTTTTACAATTCAACCAACTCAAAACATCAAAAAATTACATCAACTTTAAAAAGAGAACACTATTATTTCTTCACTTCAAAAGACACAACCACAAAATGCTCTCTCTCAAACGCCTTTCAAAACTCTGCATGTTTTTAGTCCTCAACCATCTCCTCATCATCTTCAATCTCCTCAATCTTCATCTTCTTCACTGCCTGAGCAGCATCACTTCTCGGTCCATTCGGGATTTGGATCAATACATCAGATTTTTGTCCAGTGGCTGCATTGACGAATCCTCCGTTTTTATCCACCTGGTACACCAAATCATCCCCATGTGGGCCTGCATCAATGTATACCGTCGAGTTCTCATCAATCTCCTCCCTCAGTAGCATTCTTGATAGCTCCGTCACCACCTTCTTTTCAAGCCATCTCCTGATAGGCCTAGCACCATAAACCTGAGACAAGAAATCACATTGTAAGTTTTTATGGAGACCTAAGTAAACAAGAAAGAAAAACGAATACCTGTATATTACACTTACTGGATCATAGCTCTCGGCCAATACAATATCCAATGCAGCATCCGTAACAGCCAAAGCTACACCCCTTTCGGCAAGGCGGATCGCGACATCCTTCATTTGGAGCCTAGCAACTTTCCTCAATTGGTCATGAGAGAGAGGATCAAAAACTACAATTTCGTCGAGCCGATTCAGAAGCTCTGGCCTGAAATGCTTCCTCACCTGTTGAACAACATATATTTATTTCAGTACTTGAACCTCCCGAAGGAAATAAAAAACAGAAAACAAAAGACAGGAATATATATTTTGCAGAAGTAAACAAGTGTAGGCCGTTTAGTTTACCTCTTGCATAACTCGATCGCGGGCAACTTGCATTGACACCTTGCCCATTAGTCCCGATAAGAGGTGCTCAGCTCCCAGGTTTGAAGTCATGATGATCACTGTATTTCGGAAATCAACAGTGCGGCCTTGACCATCTGTTAATCTTCCATCATCCAGAACTTGAAGAAGAGTATTAAACACAGCTATGTGCGCTTTCTCCACTTCATCAAACAGTACAACACTATAAGGCCTCCGCCTCACAGCTTCTGTAAGTTGTCCGCCTTCTTCATGTCCGACATACCTGAAACATATAAGAATGTGTGAGATGCTGATATTGTGACACCGAAATTATAGAAATTATAGATATGAACCGTAGGCTAAATGCAAATAAGCACTTACCCAGGTGGCGCACCAATTAGCCGTGATACAGAGTGCTGTTCCATGTACTCTGACATGTCGATTCTCACCAGAAGGTTTTCGTCATCAAAGAGTTGCTCGGCAAGCGCCTTAGCAAGCTCAGTTTTACCAACACCAGTTGGACCCAAGAAGAGGAATGAGCCAGTAGGTTGTTGTGGCCTACCAAGTCCTGCCCTTGACCTCAACACAGCCTCAGCAACCGCATTAACTGCATCATCTTGTCCGACCACTCTCTTGTGCAACCTCTCAGCTAGCCCAATTAACCTCTCTTTATCATTCTGGCCAAGCCTTGTAACAGGAATGCCAGTCCAGCGGCTCACCACCTCAGCGATGTGTTCTGGTCCAACAGTCTCAGTCAGCATTACGTTTTCATCTGTGTTTCCATTAGTGTTTCCTTCAAGCTGTGCTATGGCAGATTCCACTTCTTGAATTGCCCCATATCTCAAATCAGCAGCTCTGGCCAAATCATATCTTCTTTCAGCCTCTTGCAGTGCAAAGAGGAGCTCTTCCTTCTTTTGCTTAAGCCGCCTTATCTCATCAATCCTTTCCTTCTCTTTTCTATACTTCATCATTAGTGGTTGAAGCTTGTCCCTCAGATCATCAAGTTCTTTCCGGACCTGAAAAAGTAACAGGTAGTTAGATACCACATCAAAAGAGAGTGGTTAATAAAAAAAATTGCAACTTTTTTCCATGTATTCTTTCAATTCAAATACTTACTTCAACAAGACGGGCTTTGCTAGCTTTATCTTTCTCCTTTTCTAGAGCATGAAGTTCAACTTCCAATTGCATTCTCTTCCTCTCAAGATTGTCTATTTCCTCAGGTTGACTATCAAGCTGCACCCTCACATTGGCACAGGCTTCATCAACCAAATCAATTGCTTTATCAGGGAGATGACGTCCTGGATTCAAAAGACATTATATGTTAGCATAACCAACATTTCATATTAAGAAAAGAAAAACTGAATAACTATCACAGAATCAGTATAAGTCAAAGAGAATTTGACATACCAGTAATGTAACGAGCTGATAGCTGTGCGGCAACAACAAGAGCACGATCCTGAATGCGGACACCATGGTGACCCTCATACCTTTCTTTCAATCCTCTAAGGATGCTAATAGTATCAGGGACACTAGGCTCGGCCACATAAACTTGTTGAAACCTTCTCTCAAACGCAGCATCTTTCTCCACATACTTCCTATACTCCTCAAGTGTGGTAGCACCAATGCACCGAAGCTGGCCTCTTGCAAGCATGGGCTTGAAGAGGTTAGCAGCATCCATTGATCCCTCAGTTCGACCAGCTCCAAGTACAAGGTGAATTTCATCAATAAACAAAATCACTTTGCCCGCAGCTTCCTCCACCTCTTTCAAGACAGCTTTCAACCTCTCCTCAAATTCTCCCCTGTACTTTGCACCCGCAACCAGAGCACCCATATCCAACGCAATAAGCCTCACATCAGCAAGATTACTAGGAACATCTCCTCGTACAATTCTCTGAGCTAACCCTTCGACCACAGCAGTTTTACCAACTCCAGGCTCTCCAATGAGGACCGGATTGTTCTTAGTCCTCCTTGAGAGGATTCTAACGACCCTCCTAATTTCTTCATCTCGGCCAATGACTGGATCAAGCTTTCCTGCTTGTTCAACAAGGTCTCTCCCATAAGTCTTCAAAGCTTGAAATGTAGTGTCCCCAGAAGCACTCTCCACCTTCTTGCCTTCCTTCCCACGAAGTTTCTCCACCTCAGATTTCACTCTTGCCGTGGCAACCCCAGCTTCCTTTAACAAGTCTCCAATCTGAGAATCCTCCAGAAGTCCTAGAATTAACTGATCAACAGCAAGATGGGTGTCACCACGAGACTTTTGTGCTGCTTGGGCCCGTCTAATTACTTTGATAAGAGTAGTACTGGCCGGAATTTCATCAGGCGGTGGGGTTTGAGAAGGGAGTTTCTTCATGGCTTGATTGAACACTCTTCCTGCAGACTGAGCAGCATTTTCACCGCCAGCGTTGCTAATCGCTTGAGAGAAAATGCCACTGGGTTCAGATAATAAAGCGACTGCAAGGTGAAGAGGAGTGAACTGTGCATGACCAGCACTCATTGCTAGTTCATGCGCCCCGGCAATGGCTTCATTTGTCTTGTGGGTGAACTTATCAGGATTCATTGGCTCTTCTTCTAAAGTATCTACAAATACTGCAACAAAAATACAAAGAACATTAGAACAATAATCTCAACAGAGTGAGAATGTCATCATACATTTATGAAAATAACCATTTCTACAAGCTAGATCAAATCATATTAACCTTTGCAAAGAAACAACAGCGCCAATACAATTAAGTTTCTTTCAAACCAAAATAATTTTCAGACCAAAACAAGTTCAAAGAAAAGAGTATTCCAGTGATGATTATAACATCAGCCAGTCATTCAATAACCTTATGCAAATTTTAACAGAAAATAAAAAGATTTTGTCAAAGGAAAAAGAAAAAACTTCCCAAACAGACCAAAATTTATAAAAATTCATTCAATACAAACAAAATGTAACCGTTTTCAACTAATGAACGAACGCCATTCATCAATTACACATACCACAAAAAAAAAAAAAAAAAAAAAAAAAAAAGTCCTCCCAGTACGCTATCTTCAAGAACAACCAACATTGAACAAATACCATGAAACAGAGGATCAGAAACTTCATAAACTATAAATATAATAACGCACAGAAAATCAAACACAAAACTAAAAGAAGAAGAAGAAGAAGAAGAAAACACAGAAACAGAGATGACTCAAAATCTTTAACCTGATTTTTGCATGTTGATATAACACTACAACAAAAACCAAAACGTTCATAAGAGAAGAAGAAGAGGAGACTTTTTCATCATACCTTAAGCGTGAAACTTTCTTTGAAACGCAGTTAGTTAGACACAAGAAAGGTTGATTTCTTTGTTTCTTTCTTTGGTTGGTTTCTATAACGAGCGTTGAGTGAGTACGGTTTCTCTCTTCGGAATTGTGTGTTTTCTGATTGTGAGAAGAGGGAACAAGAGACGGTTTTTGTTAAGGGAGGAGGACTTCTAGAACAACGTCGAAGATTTTGGTAGAACCCACTGGACCTTTTCTTTTTAATTTTTGTGAGTCAATCTGCTGGAATTAACTAGAAAAAAAATAAACACCGGTCCGCCACACAAGCCTCTGTGGGCCCACTTGCTTGCCACGTCAGAGATTCTGTTTTAACAATATTAATTTTAAAAATGTTTGAATATATATAGATATTAGTACAAAAATATATTTAGGAATAATATTTGGTAGTTGAATAAGAGAGTATTACGAAGTAAAATTTAAAAATTTATAAAAAAGCTTATAGGTTTACTAATTTAATTAAACACTCCAACATATAAAATAACAAAAATACCTCCACCACCTGCAGTGCTAGATTCTGGCCACCACTGTTGGAATCTGATCGAAAAATCGCGTTACGACACAGACCGATCGGATCTGTGTCGTAACGCATCGTTATGGCCTTTTCCGACCAGATCCACCACAGATCTGACCGAAAAAAGCAGAATCTACGGCCTGCTATGGCCGTCGATGACCGAAAAAGGCCAAAACAATGGCCAGATCTTGAATTATTAGTCAGTTCCGATCTGTAATCAATTTGGCAAGTATGGGTCATGGGAGTATTTTTGTTAATTTTTAAACTTTTTTTCAGGGGTATTTAATAAAATTAATAACCTTATAGGGTCTAAAAGTAATTAAAAAAAACAAGGTAATATTTATGGAGAACAGGATTGAGAATATGGACAGAATAATAATCCAAACATGCCCCAAATGTATATGTTAAATTTCTTTTATATAGTATTCTCTAATTAAAATTGGCTTAATCATTTCAGTGAGATAAGGTGTATTTAAAAATAGTTTTGAGATCATTTAAATAAAATGTATTGTATCAATAAAAAATTATATTTACATTTTAGATTAAATAAATCATCACATTTTGACTTGGCATCCTATGACATGTTCACATGCGAAAATGGGAAGCAAATATGTGATATTAATTCACATATCATTTAGACATGGTGTTATGATAAGTTATAATTTTTTTTTTTTTAGTAATCAGGGTGTCTGAACTAGCTTGTTTACACCTTAATTAATCTCTTCCTAACTATGCTTAGATATGAGGGTCAGCTTACGTGCACCTCAACTAAGATATAATTTTTCTTTGATAACTAGGGTGTTCGGGCGAGCTTACGTGCACCACAACTTTTTTTTGGAGTCTATTAAACATCTTACAAGCCCAAAGGACCATGTAAACCACAATATTATTGTGGTAGGTAACCTCAATGTTTGAACCCAAGAACTTAAGGAATGGAGCAAACCTCTTTAACCACCAGGCCAACCCTTTAAGGTTAAGATATGATTTTCTTTGCTTTATTATTGATATTGTATCATTATTTGTAATATTTTACATCCTTACATAGCTATCACACTTTTTTATAAATAGGTTGTGTATTCACAAGTCACAACTCAATACAGTTAAATTGATTTTTTCTCAGATATCTCTTGGGCATACACTGATCATTTCAGTTGTCTCTCTTGCCCTCTCAAAGATGTCTCTCAGACATACTCCGATTCTCTTCAATTATCTCTCTTGTCCTCTCAATTTTAATATGGTATCAGAGTTCCTTTCTCAATTCTAACATGATGAACGTGTATATATTACACAAAATTGAAAGCTAAAACAAAGAGTTAATTGTCTTAAAAACATTCCTTTGAATTGTATAAAATTTTCTCCATTGATATTACTATATAATGTAAATTAACTTGAATCATATGTTCAAAAATGTATCACAAATTCATTGATGATGGTTACCTCAAAATGCATGATTCCTATATGTGGAATGAATGATTTTGAGAAAAAAAAATATATATATATATATATATTATATAAATTAACATAACCTCCATAGAACAAATATTCTTTGTCTAATTAAATAAATAATAAAAAAATATTAATTTGTAAGTTACTTTTTAGTCACATTATTTTTATTTATCTTATACTATACTTAAAGGATAATTTTCATAATATTATATGATATAAAGTTATTTAATATATTAAGCTACCGACTAGACTACCACGTGCAGCCTCGATTTGCTGCTATTTCCACGTGGATTTTCATCTTTTACCTAAATAATACTATTATTATCAATGACATTATAAAATCATATCTAAAACTTAAATAATATGACTTTAATTATCCTTTACATTCTTTGTTTAAATCATGTTAGGTTTATTGACATTAAAATGAATAAATCTTAAATACTATAAAATGAATCAGGACTTTCCAATTTAATACTTCTTGATGGCAAATATGTTAGGAAAATTTCTTAATTGTAGATTAACATTAATTATATGTTAGTTCTGATTAAAACCATTAAGAAAATTTCATAATTGTAGATTAACATTAATTATATGTTAGTTCTGATTAAAACCATTAAGAAATTTTTTTAATTGTAGGTTAACATCAATTATATGTTAGTTCTGATTAAAACCATGTAAATTGATATTGATATATTAATGAGTTTCATGTGGTCATATTAAAGTTTAACTCATTATACTTTATTTGATTATATTATTTTAAAAATTATCTTTTTCACACATTGGCTAGAAATTTCTAGTAAGCCGACAGGCCAGCTTAACCCTTAGGTAGGTGAGGCCCTATCTAGGGCCCACAAAAAAGGGTAAAAAAAAGGTTTAAAATTATTTTTAAAAGTATTTTTTACTATATTTATAATTTTTCAATTTTCATGAGCTCACCATGTACTCGTCTATGTCTATCTCTACTCAAAATTATTTTTTTTAAAAGTTTTTTAATATATTTATAATTTCTCAATTCTCATCCATCCCACCATATGTCCAATCAATAATGTCTATCTCTAAGCATGAAACACAATTGGCGGCTCATTTTTCCGTTGAAAATTGAAACACCTTCACGTAACTCTTCAACTCTCAAATGTCAAATCACATCTCCTCTCTCCCCCAAATTCTAATGATAATCTCTTATATAAACCTCATTTCACTTGAAGTTTCCTCATCTTTTACTTGTATTATTCTCAACTCAGTTTACTCTTTTGTCTCTCCTTTCTCATCTCTATTACGTAAATTTATCAAGTGAATGTGATTTACATTATTATTTTTATGTAAGGTAATATTAAGAGATTTAAATCATTTTACTCTTAGCATTCTCAACTTATTTTACTTTATATTTCATCAAGTGAATAAGTGATTTACATTATTATTTTTATGTAGGGTAATAATATAAGATTTTTTAGTATCAGCACAACAAAAAGCAAAACCAGGAGCATAAATCAGGTGCTAAAGTCCCTTCTTAATTTTTATAATTATTTTTATTTTAGCAAAATAATATTAAGAGCTCTAAATTATTTATTCTTTGAATATAGATGTATACTAGGAAGTGTGAATCTGGATTTAAAAAATGTAAAAAAAAAAAAAAAAGAATAGAAGAACTAATTCAATCCCAAAAAGGTGCACTTGATAAATTTGTTATAAATACAAAACACCAAATGCTAGAAAAACCAAATGAAGACTTAAATGAAAAATCAATTGAAAATTGTGAAGAAATTTTTAAAGATAACAATTCAAATTCATCAAATACTAGTAAAGAGTATCATAAAAATTTAGAAAAAAAAATTTCATTTGACAAAAATAAAAATATGAATGATAAAGATGAAACAACTATTAAAAATATTTATGATCCGGTACAATAGAATAATTTAGACACAAACTTATGTGATTTATTAGTTGAGAAAGGTCTAATTAGACAAGTTTTAGATTTTCCAAGAGATGGAAATTCTAGACATTTTTTCTACAATTCATTACATTCGAAAATTACCAAATGGAGAAAAACATGATAGAAAATAACTAGTATATTCAAAAGAATTAAATAAAGTATTTTGTTTTTGTTGTAAATTATTTAGTTTAAAAGCAAATACAATTCAATTAGCAAATGAAGGGTGTGACGATTGGAAAAATCTTAGTGCCAAGCTTAAAAGTCATGAAACAAGCAATGAACATGCTATAAATATGAACATTTGGGTTGATGTTGAGATGAGATTTGCTTAAAAACAAAACAATTGATAAATATTTACAAGAGAAAATAAATAAAAAGAAAGAGCATTGGGAGAATGTATTGTTAAGAATTATAGCGATTGTAAAAAATCTTTCAAAAAATAATTTGGCATTTCATGGTACAAATGAGAAGATTTCTCAAGAAAATAATGGAAAATTTTTGAGTTAAATTGAAATGATTGCTGAGTTTGATCCAATAATGCAAGAATACCTTAGACGTATTCAAAATGGAGAAATTTATACTCATTATCTTGGTCACAATATACAAAATGAGTTGATAAATGTTTTAGTATTAGAAATAAGAAATACCATTATTAAAAAAATCAAAGAATCAAAATATTTTTCAGTTATACTTGATTGTACCCCTGATACAAGTCATTAATAACAAATGTTACTTATATTAAGATGTGTAGATATTTCAATAAGTCTAATAACAATAGAAGAGTACTTTATAGATTTTATAAAAGTGGATGATACTTGTGGTCAAAGCCTTTTTAATGTTCTCACAAATATATTAAAAAATCTTGAACTTGATGTAAATAATGTGAAAGGACAAGGATATAATAATGGGTCTAATATGAAAGGTAAACATCAATGTGTGCAAAAAAATTATTAGATATAAATTCTAAAGCATTTTATACACCATCTGGTTGTCACAGTCTTAATTTAGTTCTTTGTGATATGGCTAATTTATGTGCTAATGCTATTACATTTTTTGGAGTGACAACATATATACTCATTATTTTCTTCTTCTACAAAATGATGGAAAATTTTGCAAGATCATGTTTCTAATTTGACACTTAAGCCATTATCACAAACACGTTGGGAAAGTCGTGTTGAAAGTGTTAAAGCAATAAAATTTCAAGCTTCACAAATAAGAGATGCTTTATATCAATTAGCAGAAACTAGTGAAGATCCTAAAACAAAAAGCGAAGCTATTTCTTTAGTAACATATGAGATTAAAAATTTTGAATTTCTATTAGGCATGAATATTTGGTATGAAATGTTATTTGCTATTAATACGGTTAGTAAATGTTTACAATCTAAAAATATGGACATTGTTGTTGCAACAGATAAGCTGAAATGTCTTGTTTCATTTTTTGAAAAATATAGAGAAAATGGGTTTACATCTTCTATGATTTTGCTAAAGAGATTGTAGAACAAATGAATATAGAGCCAAAATTTCATGAAAAATGTACAATAAAGATAAAAAACAATTTGATGAGAATGAAAACAGAGAGATGAAATTGTCTGCTGAAGAATCTTTTAGAATAATTTCACATATTTAGTTGATCATACCATTTCCTCACTTCAAAGTAGGTTTGAACAATTTGAAATGGATAAAGCTATTTGTATAAACTCTTTGTACAAAAAGAGTCAGTACAAAGTGACGTGGCAAATTATGTGAGTGCCACGTGACATGAGGGTCCACATAACAATAATGTGACATTAAGTTATGTGGATCCTAATGTCTTTGTGATATGCCACGTCAATTTGTACAAACTTTCTTTGTATAAGAGTTCGTACAAATATCATTACCCATTTGAAATATATAATAATAATTTTGGTTTCATTTATAATATAGAACAGTTAAAATTGCTTGATGATGATAGTTTGCAGAAACATTGTTTAAATCTTGAAAACTTTTTAAAATATGACATGCTCTCTGATATTGATGGTTTAGATTTATATTCAGAATTATAAGAAATTATAAACGTGGAAATTAAAACACCACTTGAGATACTAGATTTTATAAGAAAGGTGAATTCTTTTCCAAATGCATGGATAGCTTATAGAATACTGTTAACTATTCCTGTTACTGTAGCTTCAGCAGAAAGAAGTTTTTCAAAATTAAAGTTAATAAAATCTTATTTGCATTCAACTATGTCACAAGAAAGATTAGGTAATTTGGCTATATTATCAATTGAAAAAGATTTGGTTTCTAAACTTGAATATAAAAATTTAATTAGTGATTTTGCATTTCAAAAGACAAGAAAAATAAATTTGAAATAATTTTTTAATATATGCTTATATTATTAGAAGACTCTTAAAGTAACTCTTGTCTAGGGTCACAAATGTTCTTGAGACGACCCTGTAAGCTGATACTAGTTTCTTTTATAAGTTTTGGATTGTTTGGAAACTCAAGTTTAGCACATTAGTTATCTTGAAAACTCTAAATTTTATAGGTTTATTTCTTTGTATCATAGCATCAAGATTATTAAAGCTATTAAAGTTTGATAAGGTTGACACAGTTAAATATCTCACATGGAAGTTTTTAATCAAGTTTTCAATTCTTATTAATATTATTGTTATTAGAGATTAAGAGGAATGATATGGAATGTAATTGTTTGTGATAGCTTGTGTTTTACCTTAATAAAGTTGTACTCATTTATAGAGGAGTGTTTAAAGCTAAAGAATTAAAAGCATATTAAAATGCATTAAGGCTAACTTATTAGCTATGAGCTCCACATAAGGGTATATACGTTTCATAGAAATGTCATTTCTCTTATGTTTTCTAATGCCCTTTTGTAAAGATTTTTGTATCACTAATTTTTTTGACCTTAAACTCCATATTTATGCTTATATATATTTTAAGATAAGTGGGAAGTTTTCTAAATATAGATCTTTGAGTAGTATTAAAGGAATTTTTTTATAGACTATTTGTTTTGTGCTCACATTTGATATTTCTAATCTCTTGAGAGGTAATTAGAAATGGTGAACTAGCTGAATCAAATATCTGTTTTTTTTTTTTAATAAGTCTTAAATGGCTTATGGAGGCTGTCTCGCATAAATACTTGAAGTATTACATATATTTTATGTCCTCATTAGTATGGTCAAGAACTATGATTACGGTTGAATGCATATGGTTTTGTTTTCATGATAAGTGATTGTGATAGTTTAATATTAACATTTGAGAATTGATGCAGAGTACATCAGTACTGATTTTATATTGGTTGATCACCTAACTAGAGAACCGAGACCTGTGGTTTTAAACGTGTTGTATAGAACATAGGCGTTTCATGGTCTTTTGATATTTTGGGACTTGGGGTAGTGGGAGTTTGACATATTTTTTGTTGACTTATGCCATTTTATGTTTTATCATGATCATTAGTTCTTATATGTATTATACATATGCGTATATGGATGATGAAATACAGCATTGTGTCTCAAGAATAAGGTTTATCTTGAGAATGACAATTGTATAAGTATGTTTCTTATTTGTATCTCGAGATAATTGGTTGAAACATACTAGCTTCATTGGAAGCTGTGTAGTTTCGTTGGAAACTATGAGACGTCTCTTTCGTTTCTTTAAAGCATAAAGATTAACTAAAGGTCTTAATCATGATTGACAAGGTAATAGCACATGTTTTGATCACTTGTTGGGGTGCTATTATTGCTACACTACCAGATTACTAATCTATGTGATTTGGTTATTAGTAATTGTAATCAGGGATTGATCTTATGTCAATGTAAGATGTAAAGATTAGTTAATTATTGATAATTATATCGACTGGATTATTGGTTGAAGTGTTATCTCTGGACTATGCTGTTTTCTTAAAATAGTGGCCACTTTAAAGTTAAAAAGTTATGTTTATCCGGGAGTCAAAATTGTTTTCTTTACTTAAAATTAAAATAAAATAATTAATGTTACCCAAATGAGAGAATGTTAGGAAAATTTCATAATTGTGGGCTAACATTAATTATATGTTAGTTTTCATTAAAACAGGGTAAATTGATAGTCCATTGATATATTAATGAGTTTAATGTGATCATATTAAAGTTTAACTCATTACACTTCGTTTAATTAATCTGGATTGACAACAAAGTGTGGGCCTTAAGGTTTATTGGGCCTTTAATGGGAGGGTCCAATAAACTATTATTAAAATAGTTAAATCCCCTTTTCAAACGATATAAGATAACTGAAACTCATTTTAGAAGTTATCATTAGTTTGCGTTGTTGGAAAGGAAGACTTATGCTCTCTGCCTTTTGGGAAAAATATTCCTCCTCTTGTAAGAAAGGATCAAGAATCATGACACAAACATATTTGTCTATAACCCTTTTACTATTAATTCAGTATTTTATAAATATGTGGCTTATTAAGATCTGAATATATTGATTAGGTAATTCAATTTTTATGATTTTAATGCATCGATTTATATTCACATTTGGTGATTAATTGTTATAGAATACATAACATATATAAATATTTTTTCTTTATCATATTTAAACCAATCTTCAAACAAACAACCAGACCAATAATTTCGAATTTTTATTGAATTTTTAGATCTATATACGAAAAATTAATAATCACCGTTCAATAATTTTTTATTTCATATAATTTTATCTTACATTTGCACCAAATATGTTAGATTTTAGAGATATTATTTAGCCCAAATTGGAGGTGTGAATTAAACTAGTCTGAAAATGGAAAGTATTTCACCAATTACTCAATCAGTCTAGCGTCGTTTTTCAAAATTTCAAAGACGAAATTGCCCCTCCATATAAAAGTTTCATTCAACCAAGCCACCTCCCTAACCCTAATACTCTTGCCCTCCTCTTCAAAATCAATCAACTTTCTAATAATTTCACTGGAGTTTGTTGAAATTGACCAAACAAGGGATGTTGATTTTGATTTGTGGGAAGAAAATGAGATATTTTTGAACTTGATAGATTAGTATGTGAGTTTAGATGATTTTGGGCGTGGTTGCGTAGTTTAGGGTGATGAACATGGCAGAGAACAACATTGTCATATGCTTTTTTCAATCGATACCTAGGTGCAAGGCAATGTCAATCACATCTAGACAAATGGCCTTTTGATCAAGTAATCGACAACGAAGCATTGATCGATTTACAATAATCTGTGACATCCATGAAGACATTTTTTAGAGGTGTCAACAGTGACTGACACTCCATGTCAGAAAGGTAACTTTTTCAACTGTAGAACACATTTTCTACCGATAACACAATATGCAAACAAAATACACTTCAAATCATAAAGCGAAGATTTGGTAGAGTTTGAAGATTTGATCATTTGAAGGATGAGTTTTTATAAAGGGTTTAAGGAATTGCAAATAGGGCAATTTCGTCCTTGAAATTTTGGAAACTTTGGGTCAGACTAACTGGTGAGACACTTTTTACTTTGGGGCTAGTTTTTTTCACAACCCCAGTTTGGGCTACATATATAATTTCTCTAGATTTTGTGAAATATTTTCATAGTGAAGATGCTAGAAAATAAATATATTTCAATGTGGATTTGGATTTGGTTCAAATGCGGATAATCATGAAACATTTCCAGAAATTTAAAGTTTTGAAAAATTTGCCAATACCCATCAACGACAAACCATATTGAGAAAGAATTATAATGACTGAATACCATTCTACAATTACTGTTATAATATATATAAAGCAAAATAAAAAAATTATTTGAAAACCTTTTAGTTAGTATATTTTTCCATTATAATGGTCAGTTTTAATATCTTATTATGAGCTGAAAATTTTATTTATTTAAAAAAAAAAAAAAAAAACTTTTCAAAGTACACTACCATAACTCTTAGGTTTATTATTACGAATTGCTATTTGCATATAATTCTTTTTGTTTTTTAGGAAAGAATGAAATACAAGAAGACCCTTTCTGGGGCTTCTTGCTTTCTGAAAAATTCAGCAAATGCAAAAAATTACCGCCTATCAAGAAATAATTTACACATTTTCATCAATCTACATTCCCATAAATCCTTATAGTAACTGGTGACTCAAATCATTTATGGCAGTAAGGAAAAAGAATAATATCAGAAAAACCTTAAAATGCTAGTCTTTTTTCTCTATACATGCAGTCAACACGAGTCCTGCTTATAAACTGTGAAATTGGGAAGATAATAAAGAGGATGTGAAAAAAAAAAAAAGTTTGATCGATATATAACTTGCTGTAATTTTTAAATTCAAATCTGCCCCGACGAAGCTTCTCTCTCATTTTACCTCCAGATGCAAGGGAATTGGCTCAGCACATTCTGAAGATTGACACCAACTGAACCACTTTTGTGCGGAAAAATTGCATTAATGGCCCGGATCACATCTGGCTGATTCAGGAAATTTATTAGGACTATCAATTAGAAACTTTTGGTCTAAAAAACGTTGCCTAGCTTTTCTACCCAAAATCCTACTGTAACTATAGAAAGAACTTCAGAAATATGAGATACTTACTTTGTCATACTGTCTCAAGAAAGTTCTTGTTTTCATTCCTCATCACTGTCATAAACAACTGCCATTCGACGATGTGTTGGCATCTTTCTTGGAGGAGAATCCTCATCTGACTCGATTCCCCTGCGCTTGAGATTGCTTCTAGAGTCCTTTCCTTTTTGCCTAGGTTCCTGAAGAAATAAAATGCCAACATTTTTGTTAAAAGAGAATCTTGACATTATAACCGCAGATGAACTAAAGCATGCTCTGTCTCCATGCAACACTTCGAAGCATTCAACAACTAGATCTTTAAATAAACTAACAATGTCACACTACCTAGATCAATACATTATTAAAATTCACCAGATCTGAATCTAATGTTGGAAGTTAACATATCACCCAAAATTTGAAACGACCCTGCCACACGTTTGAAGTTATTCAGCAAACAAAAGGTGTAGCCTCTTCAATATACAGAGTCAATTATCACTTTCCAGTTATAGACTGCTATTATCATTCTTTTGCAAATACTTTCAGGAGATGATCAAGGCAATTTACCCTCACAAAATACTTTAAAACTATAAATCATGTTATCGCTTCTAAAGGTGTTTCACTGAGCATCCATACAAACACATACATAAGCCCAATAAGAAATACTCTTCTTAAAAGAATGCAGTTCCACAGAGACACTTGTGAAATAACCTTCTTTAGACAAGACAATTTACACTAAGATCACAACAGATTGAAATAGAATAATGTTATCAATTCTTAAAGGAGTGCCTGTTCCACAGAGCAGCCATTCAAATACACACATAAGCCCCTATTCTTCCGAATAACAACAACAATAACAAGAATATTCTTCTTCTTCTCAGTTCAAAGTAACAAAGGACAATAACAAGGAGTGTCTGTTTCTTTAACACTCAAGCAAAGAGACACAAACCAGTAAATTTAAAATTACCCCACTATCCTTCCCAATAACAACAAACATTATTATCATTATTAAAACCATGTGGAAATAATAAATGTCCTGAAAAAACTGAAAATCATTTAAAGGGTTAATAGAGTTTAAAGGCGATTTGAAATTTCAATGTCATTTAACTGAAAGAACCAACACATGAGAAAATAAGAGTCCAAAAAGGAAGTATCAGAACTTTTTGTGACACAAATGCAGGAGTACAGTGAACTCCCAGGGGAAATTTTAAATTTTACTTGTCATGGCACTGATGCATGAGGAATATTTAGACTAAATGGCATACCTCAGCCTCCTCCTCCTCAGATGCCCTGTTAATATCTGGCTCTTCTTCATGCTCCTCTTCTTCCTCCTCTTCCTCTTCATATTCCTGTTCTGGCTCCTCAACCCTCTTACGTGGAGGAGACCTCTCATCTTCCTCTCCATCAGTTTCATACTCAGACTCCTCTCTCTCACTATCAGAGAAATCCACAGGCAGCCTTGACGATTTAGCAGCTGGTAAGGATGATTTCCGAGGGATGTCCCTGTGTCCCTGTGACTAATAACACAAAGAGAAGGAGAGGAGTCACCAAACAAGAAACATTTTGAAGTAAATGAAAAAGAAATCTACTCAAAGAGAGCAATTTACAATACCTTTTTAGCATTAATAATGCGTTTCTCTGCTCGAGCTTCAGCTTCCAGCTCTTCCTCAAAGCGTCGGCGAGAACGACGAGAGTCATGATAATCTGTCTCATCATCCTGATCAAAATTGGACAATCAACAAATGTGATTCAGGTTCAAATAGATCCAATAAAGACAACCCAAAAAAGGGGGGAAATGGGTGTATATTTAATCGTCAACTGATACACAACATTTATATTTGTTCAAAGGTAATACAAACTGAAAAGATAACAGACAGATTATTCAAGCATGTTGTGAAAAAAATACATTTCAAACATCAAATATATATACTCCCCAAAATGTGATGAGACAAGAAAAACAAATATACGAAAGGCAAACTTATATCAGGTGCAGACCTCTTCTAAAGCATCCTCCAAATACCCAGTTGAAAGTTGGCGCCTCCTGTCTACGGTATGCGTGTACTTCCGGTTTACCTTTTCCCTCTTCCGGTTTAGAAGTACATTAGCTCTAATTGTTTGACTTTCAGCCTACAAACCAAAAGCACAACAAATTGGAATTCCAAATACTAAACACACCCCACCATAACCTCAAGTAATTAGTTACCTTTTCTTTCTCCTCCTTTTCCCTCTCAGGATCAATGTCTGTGATGCAGTTCTTAACTTTATAAACCTTCTTATGTCGTGAGTCAACAAGAGCAGTCAAAAGTCTATGAGAATTTGATGATAGGGACGATGGCATAAACCTCATCTTCTTTAAAATTCTTCCTTGGGATTGGAGGACACCCTGCATATAAGAATAAAAGAAAAACTCTTCATAAGTCCAGCTCACCTATTACACAAAATATTCGTGTATGGTTCACTTGAAAAGGAGTGAAGGCTGAACTCTACAAACATAAAGATTCTAACTATTCTCATATGAGATTCAAGGCCAGTAAGGAAGGATCAGGGGCTGGAAACAGAACCCAAAACCAAAAGTGTTCGATGTATATTTGTGCAAAAGCCAAAATCAAGGTCTTGATAGCTGATTCAAGACCACTAAACTGACTGAAGAATAAGAAATTATTTACATAGGACATTTCCAATAAATACACGGATGAAAGAACCAATCAAACCCATAAAATCCATCAAAACAGTGATGGGTCAATGTACAGAGAGATACATAGCAAGAAAAGAGATGTTGCATTCTATTATCCTGTAAAGAATAATGTTTTTGTTAAAGGTTAAGAACTCCAAGAAGGCAGATCAGAGTATGAAATGAATGTTACTAAATGAACCAATACTCTGGAGAAAATCAAATTTAATAAGACTATTGATTTTTGAGAAGCCACAGAAGAGAGTAAAAGATTAAAAATATTATTTTCTCAACTAGCATATCAAATGGATTTGAAAAGCTACCTTTCCATGTCTAAGGAAAAGATGTGCATGATCATGCTGCGCATCTTGGACGGAAATGTCAAGAACTTCATTCCCAATTAATAACTGTAAACTGCCATCTGACCATCTCACAAAGCGTGCATTGCTTTCATACTACAAATGAAAAGGAAAGAGTAAAAGACAAAACATGATTAAAAAAAAAAAAAAAGGAAAGTAATGCAGCAGACCAGAAAATGTATCGTTCTGTAAAACAGCAGCAGCAGTAACCCTATTCTGGCATCAGATTCAAAAATCGATGGGTAGATGGATAATTCTTATCTCTCTTTTTTTTTAAAGATAATCCTAATATATATGTTTTAGGTGAAGTTACAGACATTGAAATATGAGTCCAGTTGACAATAAAATATGCATGAAAAGCTGACCATCCTCAAGAAACGTCATCCTAATAGAATCTTAATCCTAAATTTGTGTATTCATTAAATCCAATCACCTCCTCATAGTGAAAAACAATTTTTTCTTTCAAATTAAATAAATTTTTTTTAATATCAATAGAGTAAGCACATACCTTCAGAACTATCTTAAAATTTTTTAATTATAATTAAATGAAAATTCTTTGAAAAGTATCATTACACTTTCTTGCCGCTAGGAAATAAAGGAAGAACTTGGCATCATGATAAGTTTCGTATCTACTTATTGCAGTATGACGACATAAGATTAACATGTTAGATGCAAATCTCTGAAACATGAGCAAAACTGGAAAAACTATAAACTTATCTATAGTTCGCAAGTTCAACGCATTTCTGTAGTTTAGTTTTACTATTAATTTCAAACAGTGTGACTCACCTCAATATCATGTATTATTATTTGTAATGATAAAAGTTGAAGAACAAAAATTACAGAAGATTAATTTAAGAAACCAAGAAAGCAATGAAAATCTATATAACTACATCACACAAATGGTAATGAATACATATGCAAGTACGAATTCACACATATGCTGACATGCATGCCCCAGCATGCTAAGTAAATGGAATTTACTTACCGATGTTGAGCCATCTGGTTTGTTAACAGCCCTCCAGCGCACTATATTGTTTTCCAAGCGTATACGCTTTTTTGATCCAGACTCATCTGTCACAAAGGTATCCTCTTCCACATATGTCTTAGGATCAAACGGCTTTGAGTCAATGCCCATTATATTAGAAACTTTGATCATATTCATCTGCAAAAAGATAACTGCTCCAAATTAAATTCTGCCCAAGTCAAGGAATTGACATTTTCATCAACTTTCTCCAGTAAAACATTCTTTCAAGGCATGATATGTGTAGAAAAACCATCAAAACACACCACAAAAGATTCCCAGAGAGAAGTATAAAAAATAAAATGTTCTAAGGGTAAATTTAAATTAAATTTTGAGTTAAACAAGTCCTTCCCAAACAGGTAATCCCAAGGCTCACTTTCCACACTTCAGCGAGTGCAACCTAGTCTTAGCATTTTATAATCAGAAAGATGTGCAACTGGTCTCATATTAAAATCTGAAATCATTAACCAATTGAACACAACCACAAACACCATGTAAATGCTTTTAGCTTCATCATTTCATGCCATGCAAAACAAAATTTCCATTTAATCTAGATTCCACCACATAAATCAAGATGACTAGTAATTTCAGATATTATGAAGCAGCATGCTGAAGAAAGAAGATGCACCTTAGTTGGATCAGCTGGAGGTGGACGCAATGGAATTTCTAGCTCCAATGGCGGGCCAAGTGGCTTCTCTTTAGGTTTGGGCTCAACTTGCTCCTCTTCTGACTCATACTGCATATCTTCATCAGGCACCATATCTTCTGGTCTTAAACTTTTTTCATAGCTCCCTTCATCTTCCATAGGAGATCTCTAATAAATGAAAATATATTTTACTTGTAACCTTGAATACATGAATAAATGACAGAACCAAAAAAATACATAAATAATACTCACATTTGAATCTTGATCAATGTCATTCCGAACTGCATACTTTGGAACGTCTTCATCATCTGAGTCACCAAACACATCACGAATCTCAGCAGCAGAGTGTAAAATATGTGTCTGATCCTTCTCCTCCCCAGGTGACCGACTGCTAAAATGTCACATGTCCACAGTAGAATTTTGATAAGAAACTGTGAAATTATATTAAAATAAAATTAAAAGGAAATGTCCATAACAGTCAATACAGATCACTGTAAAAACAAGTTTAGATGCAAAAGATTTTCTTAAAAGAATTATCTTAAGAACCTTTCTTTCAATTTAATGATATAACAAACATGTTTAGCAAACAAGTCATGCATGGCAAGCCTATCAATAAAAAAATGTCCAACCAGAAGAAACAACCACCTTTCATTACAAACAAATAAGAAACTCTAGAAAGACATTCTATAATGAGCTATACTATACTACATTTCTTCACATGATAAGCTAAAAGGAACTTGATTGTTTCTCCACCTAGTTCGTTTCGTCCTCCCCATCTACTTCGGAATACTTGCAAGCAACATCCACATGTAAGAGAAGCTTGTAAACATGGAGTTCCAATATGGCTTTAGCATGTAACCCAATCCAAATCTAAGACAGGTATGGGTACAAATGCACATAACAGAATGAGTGAACAAAAGAGAGATTTAATTACCTTTGACTTCTAGCCTGATCAACCTCCTCATCTTCATTATCAGGGTAATGGTTTTCCTCAGACCTCTCTGATCCACTTTCAATTACTTCCCTTCTCCTGCTTGTCACTACTCTTTGACCATATTCTTCTTTCTCATCACTGTCTGTGTATTTTGCTTCACTTTCTTCCCTTTGATCAACAACATCTACCTCTTGAGAACTTTGATCTCTTTCACCCTCACTTTCTCCAGGATCAGGCTCTACATCACGCATTTCACCTTCACTTTCCACATCTGCCTCCCCATGTCCCTCCTGTACTTCACCTTCACCTTCAACATCAACCTCCAGCCCTCCCTCGGCTTCATCCTAAACATACAACAATGATAATTATTATGCTGCAAATAAGTAAATATATTTTGATTTTAGTCATGAGCAGTGGAGAATATCTGTGCTGCCAAATAATACAGAAAAATTATTTGTCAAGAGTGCTTTTAAGTCATCCAAACCATTCAGCTAAAGCATCAACAGGAATATAAGGTATGGATGCATGTTTACAGTTATTTCTAAAATAGAATAATATAAAATGTCCAATTTTTGTAAAAATAGGACACAGTGTCAGATTATAAATTACCAGTGCCATAGAATTAAGTTTCTTTTGACATGGAGAATCAGTAAGAAGTAACTGTTTTTGTCCCATTCCATTTACATGGTAAATGTGATCAAGCATCCTTGATTAGAGATATTAAACTTTAAAAGGAAACAACTGTTACAGATCAGAGATCTCCGAGTTAACAACTACAATTCAATGATAACGTATCCCTAATCTACCATCATATTTTTTACTTATGTTGTTTAAATTGATTTTGTTTATCTAAAGATATAGCACTAGTAGAAACAACATATGTTCGTCTAGTCATACAATAAATTGATTTCCATTCGTACAAGGGAATATGCAAATGAGAAACCATTTATAGTATGACAAGAAGAATAATAAAGAGTTAAGTCCGCAGCTTCCTAGGAAAGAATATACGGGAATCAACTTTATAATTCTTCTTTTCATACAACAAATAGTTTCTCATTCATATATTCGCATATTCGCATATTCACTCCTTAAAAGATACATCTGAAGATACGGCACAGCTATAAACAACACGTTTTCTTCTTCTCATATAATAATGGATTTTCATTCGTATAAGCAAATATACAAGTGGGAAACCATGTTTTGTATGAAAAGAAGAATGACAAAGTTAACTCTCATATTTTTCTAGGAGCGAATATATTTGCACTTACATAGAAAGATATGGCACTCGTATCCACAAAATTTCTCCTATTCCTTTCTAACCATATAATGCAAAAAAAATTGCCATAGCTGCACAAATCCATAACAAAATAATTTTTCTTCATTGCTCACCAATTAGCTGCAGAGAGCCTATATAAAAAAAGATATATATATATATAACATCTCTAGAACCTAAAAGGAAACCAAATTCCTTCAATGAAATTATCATAATAAAACAATTACTATCTGCCAAAGCTCATCATTCCGTTTCACATAAACCAAAAAACACCATTCCTACTATTTATTCCCAGACTTTCTCACAACCCCATTCCACTCTCTCTCAAATTCCACAGGGCACAATTGAATGAATAAACAAATACATAACCAAATTAAGTCATGACAAAAACTCAACACATACATGCAAATATCCGAATCAATTAACACAACTTTAGGGCACAAACAATACAATTCCCCAAACAGAACGCCTCAAAAAAGCCAAAACCGACCGAATCGCGCCGTTTAATCATCAATCAAAACAAAACCTAGCACAATCCACATAATTACATAAAAATAATGATAAAAAAAGGAGAAATTACCGAAACGTAATTAGGCTGGGGATTGGACTCGTGTTCGGAGTCAATCTCTTCTTCTTCCTCTTCGGACTGATCGTCGCCAAACAGATTCTGCATCATCAGGTGCCTCTTCTCTTCCCCCATCTCTGCTTGCGCGGTGTAAGATTGTGTGGATTTGAATTTGATGACGATGATGAAGAGTGAGAGTAAATATTGAGGCTGTGCGTTGCGTTTTATTTGGTATTGTGTATTCACAGATCTGTGGCTTTTGTTATCACTGATTTTGTTTTGGGCTTCTGTTGTTAAAGTTTCTAAAGGACTAAAACCCCCAGAATCTTTGACACGTCAGACCTTATTAATGGGCGCTCTGCACTCGTTTCGCTTTTTACTTATCTCATTAAAATTTATTTTATTTTAATAATATTCTCTAAAGTAAAGGCTAAATTACATTTTGACCCCTATCTTTCTTGAAACTAATTTCACCCTCGGTTTTGAAAACTATCAACATCATCCCTATTTCAAATTAAGTTTAACGGCAAAAGGGAACTCAAGTCATTTCCCCTAACATTTATACAATATTTAACAAACCTAAACACCACCTTAAAAATGCATAATGAAACCTCTACATATAATAGGAACTGATCATAGCCTAATTGCAAGTGGCCAAGTCTGACCGTTATTTAACCATATGGCATGGTTGTGACATGTGAGGTGGCATCATAACTTGGCCAAGGTTGCCTCAGGTCACGACCCTATTTTAATCGTGCGACCTTAGTGCTCAAACACGGGATTAAACACTAAGTAAGCCTAAATAAACCCACAAACTCTCAAAGAGAAACAAGAACATAAAAAACAAAGATTGGGAGAAAAACTCTATTGTATTACTTTGACTTAAATATAATGATTGGAATGGAATAAACCTAAGATCGGCTAGCTTTATATAGGATTTACAAGTAGATCTGATAGTCTAGATCCATACATATCCATTGAGATGGATGACTAGGATTAAGTGAACAATCAATAGAATTCTAGTTCTATTTTGTTGCCTTTTTAGTGAAGGAATATTCTGGAAGCTTTTAGAGATATTCTCTAGCATATTCTTTGATGCTTCTGGGTCAAGTCTGTTAGCCTCTTGAATGGGATATTGGGCCTCGTATGGATTTGGGCTTAGGCCAGACATGACATTCTCGTCTACCTAATTTCATGAGGTCGCATCGTGAAACTCCCAAATGTTGCTCTCAAATTGCCAAAAGTGCATGCTCGGGTTCCCAACTAGTTTCACAATCCACTAAGTCTTTCCACTTCACTAGACACTCATGACTCGGATAATAATTCAGTATGCGGACCACCCTTTTGTCTGTAAGGGTCTTGATGTCCTTGTCATAGGCGGTAGTGGCGCCAAATGCAACTTGCTTGGGCTCGCATCTGTCAGGATCTTTCACATTTGCATGATAAAGCTTCAAACAACTCACATGGAAGCCTAGTTGAAATTTAAGTCTCGAGGGTAGCCCCAATTTATAAGCAACAATCCCAACCCTCTTGACAATAGGAAATGGACTCCTTATACTTTTGCAATAGTCCCTTATGAAATGAGTATATGAATTTGTTTTAGCCAACCAAAGTCTTCACAAATACCATGTCCCCACAGAGAACTCAACATGTCTCCATTTATTGTTTACCCATTTCTACATCTTCTTGGTGGCTTTGCTCAAATACGATTGTGCAAAATTTGTTTACTTATGTCAAGTCTTTGCAACTTTGAATACCACATGACTCTTAAACCTTCTCAATGGTGTGCAAAGTAAGAGAAGGTTGTCTCATAATGATCTTGAATGAACTTTGACTAGTAGTTTCACTCTGTTACAAGTTGTAAAAAAATTGCGCAATATCTAGCAACTTCACTCAATCTTGCTGGTTGATGCTCACAAAATGCCTTAAGTACAGCTCTAGAAATGATTCACCCTCTCGGTTTGCCCATTTGTTTGCAAATGAAAATTGGTGGAGAAATACAGTACATAGCCCATGAGCTTGAACAACTCTATCCAAAACTTCTCAGTGAATTGTGAGTCTTAGTCACTGCTGATGGATTGTGGTAGTCCCTAATACTTCACTATATGATTGAAAAACAATCCAGAAGTGTCTTTGGTTGTGCATAGTTTTGGTTCCACAATAAAGGTTCCATACTTGGAATATCAGTCCACCACCACTATCATCAAACTACGCCCTTTTGAGATCGGCAATGCAGTGATAAGTCCATGCTAATACTCACCCAAGGTCTCTCGGGTGTCAGCAATCCTCCAGGATATTCATTTTTCACCTTGCCTTACTGGCAAACTAGACAAGTTCTCACAAACTAATCCACCTCATCTCGCATTTGTGGCTAATAGTAGACTTGATTCTAGCAAAGCTCTCATGCGTCTCTACCCCGGATGGTCTGCCCACTTTGTGTCATGGCATTCCTTAATCAAGCTCTTTTACAATTTTGTATATCTCAGAACATAAACTCTTCTACCATTGATATAGAGAAAACCATCTTCCACCCAAAACCGCTTGATCTTATCTTCGGTTGCTAGCTAGACAAGTTGCTTGGCTAAAGGGTCGAACTTCATCCTAACTTTGATAGCTTCAACAATGCCCTTGTGTAACTTGTTCATGGCCACTAGCTCGATCTTTCTACTAGCTCGGTCTTTGTACTCAAAGCGTCTACCATAACATTTGTTTTTCTCGGCTTCTACTATAGGATATAATCAAACTCGACCAAAAAAATCTTTGCTTCATCACCCCTGGCTATCCTCACTTGGTAGTATCCTGACCTCAAGTCAAGTTTTGTGAAATGTTTGGTCAATCCCAACTAATTAAACAAGTCAGCAGTTAAAGGAATAAGATATTTATTTTTTTATGGTTACCTTATTTATGCTCGGTAATCAATACACAATAGTAACAACCCATCATGTTTCTTCTAAAATAGGATCAGAGCTTCATATGGCATTTTAGATGGTTGGATGAACCTCGACTGCAACAAATCTTTGAGCATTCTTTTCAACTCATTTAGCTTAAGTGGTGACATGTTGTAAAGGGCTTTTGCTGGTGATTTGGCTCTAGGCTCAAGCTCAATCTAGTGATCCAACTCCCTCATAGGTGACAATTACTTGGGCAATTCTGGTGGCATTATGCCTTCAAATTCCTCGAGTACATTGGTAATCTCTATCGATACCTTCCCTAGTAAGACATCATTCACATCATCCAATATGTGCATAGTGACCAAATACGTGGCTTATTCTTGCTTGGCTCATTTCTTTTAGTACCATTGTTGAAAGAACATATGGTTTGTCACTTGACTTTATTCTTGTGGGCTTCATTACTATGGGAATCATACATGGGCTTCTCTCCAAGATGCAAACAGTGTTGAACTATGGTAATGACACAACATTAAATTGCCTGAGCAATTTCATACCTAACACAATGTCAAAATCATCGAAAAGAACAACTAAAAGATTTACCTTGCTCGCCCATATGCCTAAGTGTAGATTAAAATCACGTGCTACACCATCAAGAGACTTCATTTTAGTATTCACCATCTTTAACTAATCGCTTCCTTTGTCAACCTTAAGGCCCAACATATTGGCTTCCTCCTTCTGAATAAAGTTATGAGAAGCTCCCATGTCTACCATGACTTAAGTAGCCTCCCCATTTATGCGAGCTTCCACTTACATGAAGGATTTCTCATTTGGCTTGAGTGAAATTGGATTTACTTTCAAGACATTAAAGAGTTGTAAAGACTTCATTTAAATCTCCCCACCAAACTCTCATTCAACGATGGCATTCAGTACAACTGGCTTCGAACATTCTAACTGCTAGTATAGACTGTTGCATATGAAACAGTTGTTTCAAGGCTTGCTTTTTTGCTTGCTTTTGTTCCACTGGTGCTTGGCTGGTGTTTGGCTCTTTTCATCATTGGAATAAGACTCTTTTGCTCATTTATCTTTGCCATACTTTGGCTTGAAGTGTTTTTGTTTAGAAGAAAAGTCCCTCATCGGTAATCTTGGAGGGTCTCTGCTATCGTCATAGTTGAGGACACATCTTTTGCCCCATGCTTTTGTATTTCTTGTTACGCCCAATTGTAGAGTTCATTCATGAATATGAAGAGCAAATCATCCTCATTCATGTTGTTAATATGCAACATTAGTCAAGAAAATTCTTCGACATAATCCATTATAGAACTGTATGTTTCAACTTCTTCATTCTTTTCCTTACATCATGAACCACGCTTTTGGGATATAATTGACTCTTCAGCTCTTTTTTTAGACCCTTACATGTCTCAATTGTGCAAGTCTCACTCTTTTACTTTGACATATTTCCTATACCACCAACTAACAACAAGATCATGAAGATACATAGTGGCTTGATTTACCTTTTCCTTTTCATCAAGCAGCTTGATGACATCAAAATTTCAACTCTTTCGCATCCCTTTTCACATTATACTCTTGGGTCTAGGAGTTTCAACTTGTGATATCGCCATTGTAGATGAAGAGATGATTGGTCTCGCTACTATCGCTTTCTTGTCAATAGCCCAGTTGGTCTTGACCTCTTCCAAGCCCATCTTCACCTCTTCAGCTTGAGTTTGATGCTTGGCCAATGCTTTGAACACCTTTGCTTGAAAGGTTTTGATAAGGTCTATGGTCGTCTACTGACTCTTTGTGACTATCTTGTTAACAACATCAAGGATGGAATGTCTAAGTCCCTCCAACTTGTTAGCAATTTCATCCACAAACTGATTTAGTCAATCTGAATACTTAGCATGGTCTTCCATGGATCTTAACACATTGCGAAATCTTGAATAGCCATAGGAACTCTTCCCTTATTGGTGAGCATCCTTTTACCCAATGCTAGCATCACTTACTATCGCTTCTTGTCATCGTTCCCCTGTTTGAGACGTGAAAAATCAATGCTCCAATACTAACTATCACGACCCCATTTGAAACGTGTGGCCTTAGTGCACAAACACGAGATCAAACACTAACTAAGCTTGAATAAACTCGTAAGCTCTGTAAGAGAAATAAGAACACAAAGAACATAGATGGAGAGAAAAACTCTAATGTATTGCTTTAAGTTGAATATAATGCTTGGAATGGAATAAACCTAAAACTAACTAGCTTTACATACGATTTTACTGGTAGATTTAACGGTTTACATCCATACATATCCGTTAAACACAAACCGAGATCCGTAATACAAAAACCAAAATCAAAACAAGTAAGAAAAGCAAATCACGATGTCATGAAGATACAAAGGTGAAATTGTCTTTTTAATTTTTAAGTATAGGATATTAAAAATAAAACATAAACTCAGTTAAATCACCTCTTCAGTTGCTTCATAGTACCACTATTCTAGCTCAACATTACTCTATTCCAGGACTATGGGAGAGTGAAGTGCAGAGGGACAAAATACTATTATTATGGGCAAGGACATCAGAGGATGGGGACCAAGAGAAAACACGATGTTTGAGAGACCACAAAGATGAATTACTCCATTCGATTGTGGCTGAAGTTTCAGAGCTATCTCCTTTCCCTTTTCTTCATAATGAAAAGAAGACCAAGGCTGAAGTTTCAAAGCTATCTCTTTTTTCTTTTCTTTAGAAAGAGAAGAAGATCCGTAAGAAAATAATGGACATGAATACATCTCCAGACAGAAATCCACCTCCAAGGTTTAGAGGGAACTTCTATTTTTCTATCCCTGCATCATCCAGATAGAGAGATTAAAATTTAATGCATTCTAGAAGATACAGAGGAGTGTTCAAGTCTAATGAAGTATGTTCTTTCTCATTTCTTTCTGAAATTGTGTGTGAGTTTGTTGTTTTCTTATTGTGTTCTTGGTATCCAAGAAGATTCATATATATAATTTCTTTTCTTAGTTCGATACAGTACTTATGAGATGCGACATTTATTTTCCAAATTTTCTGACATGAGTTCCCATAGAATTTTTTTTTTCTTTGTTGTCAACTTTACGTTTCTTAGTTCAATACAATACTTATGAAAGTCTATGCTATGATTGAAGGTGGTTGTGAAGCCAAGGTGGACATATTATTGAAGGAAAAAGTTCAATCCTAGCATGTATGTGATTTCGTTTACTAAGAAATTTCAAAAGACATCTTTTTTTTCTACATTCCAAGAGATTAGGGTCAAAAGACAAATAGTCATAGAAGGCAAAACAAGTAATTCAAGCAAACGTTTGAGGTACAAAAGTTCTATTTATTATAAACATCAGCAAGCTATTCTCACTACTTCTATAAAGTGAAAAATACATTACTATGTGCATTAGACTTGTCACCTTTCTCGGAGTCTTAATTGCCAGTGTTTTAGAAAGATTTATTTATTTATTTGTGACTTTTTAACCTATGTTTTTTGGCTAGTGCTAACTTTCCATCATTGGAATGAGACATTTTTGCTCCCATACCTTTGCCAAACTTCGACTTGAAGTGTTTCTGTTTAGAAGAAGAGTCACTTCTTGGTAATCTTGGAAGGTCTCTGCTATCGTCATGGCTGATGACACATCTTTTGCCCCATGCCTTTGTATTTCTTGTTGTGCCCAAATTTTAGAGTTCGTCAATGAAATTGAAGAGCAAATCGTCATCACTAATGTTGTTAATATGCAACAATAGTTCGAAAAACTCTTTGACATAGTCCACTATGGAATAGGTGTGTTTCAACTACTTCATTCTCTTCTTTGCATCATGAGCCACGTTCTCAAGATAGACTTGGCATTTCAACTCCTTGTTCAGATCCTTCTATGTCTCAATTATGCTAGTCCCACTCTTTTACATCGACATATTTCCTGCACCACCAATTGGCAGCAAGGTTTTGAAGATACCTAGTGGCTTGATTTACCTTTTCCTTTTCACCAAGCAGCTTGATGACATCAAAATAACGTTACATGTGCCAATGGAAATTGTCCAACTCCTTCGTATCCTTTTCCACATTATACTCCTTGGGTCTAGGAGTTTCAACGTGTAGTGTCGCCATTATAGACGAAGAGATGACTGGTCCTGCAACTATCGCCTTCTTATAGATAGCCTAGTTGGTCTTGACCTCTTCCAAGCCCATCTTCACCTCTTCAACTTAAGTTTGATGCTTCGCCAATGCTTCAAACACATTTGCTTCAAAGGCTTTGATACGATCTATGTTCGTTTGTCGACTCCTTGAGACAATCTTGTCAGTAGCATTGAGGATGGAATTTCCAAGTCCTTTTGTTGTTAACTTCCTCCATAAACTAATTTAGTCGATCTAGCTACTCAGCATGGTTGCCATTGCTAGCTCGCATTTTGCTAACTTGGCTTCCATGGATCTTAATGCATCACAAGATCTCGAATGGTCGCAAGATTTCTTCCCTTGCTGGTGAGCATCCTCTTGCCCAATGTTAGCATCACTTGAGTTACTATCCCTTCTTGTCATCATTCCCCTCTTTGAGATGTGATCTTAAAACTAATGATCTAATATCAATTGTCACGACCCTATTTGAATTTTGTGGCCTTAGTGCACAAACACGAGATTGAACACTAAGTAAGCTTGAATAAACCCACAAACTCTCGAAGAGAAATAAGAACACGAAGAATAGAGATGGAGAGAAAAACTCTATTATATTTCTCTGACTTGAATACAATGCTTGAAATGGAAAAAAAACTAAGACTAACTAGCTTTACATAGGATTATACAAGTAGATTTAATGGTCCACATCCATACATATCCATTGAGATGGATGGCTAGAATTAAGTGTACAACCAATAGAAACCTAATCTTATTTTAATGCCTTTTTAGTGAATGAATATTATAAAGACTTCTAGAGACATTCTCTAGCATATTCTTTGATGCTTCCAGGTCAAGTTTGGGTCAAGCCTCTTGAATGGGATATTGGGCTTTGGCTGAACGTGACACTTGGCCTAGCCATAATAGCTAGGATAAATCATAGTGTGGCCGCAACCATTATGACGTAGCCACTAGCCACAATGATGGTATTCTTTTTTTCTTTTGGGTTCAAAAATTTTTATTTCATTTTTTGTGTTTGTGATATATTTTTTATTTTTTTGGTTTTCGTTTTTAATCTATAATTTGGACTCGTGTTGATTGTGTATGAAACTAGAAAAGAATTTATATTTCGGGGAGAAGCAAATTTATTTTGTGATTTGTATTAATTATATGAGGAACCAGAAAAAGAATAACTCGTTAGAGTTGGTGTATAAAATTTTGCAAAGTTATTTTGGTTTGCTGATAATTTTCCTTACTTTTTTTTTAATATACCAACTTTTTATTAGAATGTAAGATTTTTGTTATTATATATATATTATAAATTTTTAAGCTCTTTTTATTAATTTTAACTTATTTTGAAATAAGTAACTCAAATAAGGATTAATGGGATAAAATAGGAATTTTAATGATCTCAGTAGCCTTAAATGAAGGGTAAAGATGGATTGAAGTTTGATTAACGAAGACTAACTATGGGTAGAACATTGATTGATTTTCAAACTAAGGGGTGAGAAAATGTAGATTTGCTAAACCTAATGTGAGAAAATGTAATTTGGCTCATTTATTATGTTTATAAATAGATATTTAAATGTAATTTTACCATAAACCATTTCAAACCCATTAATGGTTATTACATATCAACTTCCTAATTAGAGATGCAAAGTGTCACGACTTTATTACGCAATGCATGACAAGTGTAGCACATGTGGACAGCGTTCGAGGTTGAGAGGTTTCGCGAGTCATTCATGTGGGATGTGACAATTGAGACATTAGGTGTATTTCATCCTAGCACATGGGCAATACTTCCTAAAACTCTTTAAGAGAGAGGTGCTTAGTAAAAGGGAAATGCGGGAGCTAATAGGAGTTCTTCATAATCAATGATAAAGAAGAGATTAGGCCATCCCTACACAATTTGGTCGGGAATTGAAGCCATTCCTGTGATTATTGCATAGAAGGAGAAACCAGTAAACCCCAAGCCGATGAATGGCATACATGTAGGCTTAACCCGCTCAAGTGTGATGTTGAGGTGTCGCACGAGCGTTCAGCTGCATCAAAACTTTGGCCCATGACAAAAGGCATATATTATTTTGCTTTGTTTTTTAATTCAAAAAAATATAAGCTTATTGTCAGAACTTTTTTTTAGATTTAAAGAAATATCTATCGGATTCTATAGATATATAAGAATTAAAAATCAGTCGTTACATTTCCTCATGTTTCATAAAATCATTATTCACCTTCCTTAATTATGTTAATTTTGATAATTAGATTTCATAATCAAAATAAGGTTAGTGATGATTTTTTCAAATCTAAGGGGAGGTTAATGGTTTTTGAGTAAAATCACATAAATTACGTTTGTAGAAAGCATATAATATATTTATAGGTCAATACCCCACTATTAAATTATCATTGATGTAAACCAGTAGAAATAATAAACTACATTTACATATGAATATAGTAAACATCAAATTTAGGTATGTTTATTTACATAATAGGTTTACATGTATTTGCTAATTATCAGTAAAATTGAAGTTTTATTTTCTTTTTTGGTCATTCACATAATTATTATTGGGTAATTGGTATTTTTTTTTTCTTTCTTACCATATTCGGGGGAAAAAAAAAAGGCATTGAGCAAATAAAAATGTTTAATAAAAGGAACGTTTTCAATTCAAACACAAAGTTTTCATGAAATAAAAAAATAAAAATAAATAGACACGAGTTTTAAATCCTTATATTTAGGAACAGTTAACAGAATGCTAGAATACATTTAACATGAATAAACGGTATATTAGTAATTGTAATTGTATAAATTACAAAAGAAGAAAGAAAAACAAGATGATGTTATATGCACCCCATTTATTCTCTAATTAGCCCCAATTTAACATAAATAAATGTTAATTACAAAATTACCCTCAATTATTAATTTATTTATTATTTTCCCATAAAATCACTTTTCATTTTGGATAAAATAGCAAAACCAATTTAAGCTATTGTAAATAACCCTCATTTCATGAACATACAACTCACAACTCATGCTACAATAAGTCACTGTGAATTTTGAGTCATAAACCATACATAATGGGACTAAGTGCTTGTGTGGTGGAAAAAAAAAAAAAGATTTTAATGGATATTACTCTCTCTGTTTTTTTATAAATGTTGTTTTGAGGGTGTAAATTTTTTTCAAATTAAATGATGTTGTCTTATCTTTGACCTACATCTCAATTCTCCACTTTTTTCCATGGCCCATATCTCTTCTCTCTCTCTCTCTCTTTATCTCCTCTCTTCCCCTTATCTCCTCTCTTCCACATTTTCCATAGCCCACATCTTCTTTCTCTACTCTGCCTCCATTTTCTCTCTCCACTTTTTTCTATGGCCCACATCACCTCTCTCTTTTTCTCTATCTCTTCCCTATCTCCTCTCTTCCACATTTTCTATCACCGACGTCCCCTTTCTCTCTTTCTCTATTCTGCCCCTCATCTCCTTTCTCTCCTTATCTACCAAGGTTGTAGAACTTGCAAAAAGGAAGGAAGCACCTTTAAATTAAAAGCATGCATGCTATGATCTCTTGTGTACTCTGTAACCTCTCAATTTTTTTTTTTTTTAAAGATAAAGTTGCATTTTTGTTTAGGTTATTGAGATTCTCAAATGTGAAGTGGCTGCCCTTGCTCAATTTGGTCAGACCTTGATGCTACGACTTCAACATTACTCACTCTAGCAGTCCGGAAGATGATTGAGTGGCAGGTATTTCTTCCTTGCTTTGATAGCATTTAATTACATTGTCGCCACTATTTTGTGCTTTGTTTGTTTATGAAGTAAAATGTGTACGACAAAGAAAAAAATGTTATGGTTGATTATGGTTGATGTTGTTGCATTATTGTGTTCTGCAAATTGAGGTTTTGTAAATATATCTGGCTCTAAACGTAGTGGAGATTATGAGTCGTAAACTTTCGAATGAAGAATTAGAACAAATGAGGATATGGGTGCCTTTATCATGTAAGTGGCTTTTTTGAGTTTTCTTAAGGTTACTTATTCTTAAAAGTGATAATGGTACATTGTTGCATGACTCATTTGACTCTTTAATTTATGAATGATTAGGTTTTTGAAGAGAATCATAGCATCAACAATGAGGCCAAATTAATTGACACTGAAGGTAGTACAAGCATTGCAAATCAATCTGGAATGGTGGATATCAATAGTGGAGGTTTTATTTGATTTTTTCTTTGGTTGATGTCAATACACTTTTTTTTGCTTTCATCAATTCAGTTAGTTAGTTACAATATTTTCTCTTATACAATACATGTTGCAAAAAACGATGTAAAAGGTGCATCAAGACAAATTGTCAAAATTGAAATTTCTGGAGTTTGGGATAACCAAGAAAAATCAGCAGTGGGCATTGTAAGGCATGATACACGCTGTGGAAATTTGACTTTACTGGAACAGTATGTGTCAGCTTCTAACACACTACATGCAGAATATCTTACCTTATATAATGGACTGTGTGTTGCTCGTGAAAATGGTGTTAAAGAAGTCCAATGTTTGTCCTACTCTCAAGAACTAATTGACAACCTTAATAGGAATGATGAACAAAAGTGTGTATTGGGTGATTTGCTTGATTCCTTTACATATGTCGAAGTCTATAAAGTGCTTGTTAGTGTGGATATGTTCACTGATGTTATGCTCGCATGGGCGCCGGGAGATGATTGAGCCTTGTATTCCTTGGTGAGAGTGATTGTTGGGTGTTTCAATTTTTCTCAGTCGGTTGCTAATTTTTATTTGGGTTTTGGCTCAATTTTTGTGACTTTTGCCTATGTTTTGTTTTAGCCTATGCAGCGGGGCCTTTGGTGTTGAGAAGGGCATGTGGGTGACCTAAGTTGCAAGTCATGGATTTGGTTACAAAACCTTCTTTGTTGGAGTTTCCATTCTTGCTAGGAGGTGCTGCTTGTTTTCTCCTATCCTTGGGCGTGTGCTTTGCAGGAGTTTTGATGTGGTGAGTCTTGGTTTTTTGCTAGTTGGGGATTGAAGCTTTTGTTGGATTTCCTTGAGGGTGGCTGGAGTTTTGAGACTTTTTGGCTGCGAACCTTTATGTACAGACTGTGCAGTTTGCTTTGTGCCTAGATGGCTTGCTTTTTTTACTGCTGGCCTTTTTTGTCTAGTATTTCTTAGACTAACTACATGTTTTGTTAGGACTTTAATCCTTTTTTTTTTTTTTTTTGCTGTTGTTCTTGCTTTGGTTTCTTGGGCTTGTCCAAGGACCATGACTTCGTAGGGTCCTTTGGTTGGGACTTATTCTTATATATTATCATAATAAAAGCTTATATTACAAAATAGAACAAGTTCTTTTCTTGTATGTTCGAGTAGAATTTCTTTACAGCAAAGAAATAAAAAAATAAAAAAATAAAAAAATGAAACACAAACTACTCCTAAAAGACGATATCTTATTAGAACCCATATGAACATCATAGGCAAAATAAAAATAGTCTACAATACTAGATAGGTCAATTGTAACACTTATTGACATTGAGCAATTGCTTCTCCAATTAACGCAGGGTCAACATCTTACTGCCTAGGAAGGCAATTTTGTCTCTCCAACCTATGCTTTTTCATGTGCGGAACCTTATATTTGTTCGAACCTCCAGCTTTCAAAATTGAAATCATACATGACTGTAAAGTTAAAAACATATGATTCAATTTTGTTGGCGAGTATTCATCAAATGACTTCTAAACAGCCTCTATGAGCACATCTACAGAGTTGGGCGCCTGTTGGTATTGTAGTCCCTATATCGCTTTAAAAAAACCAAGGTCTAGAACATTCACATCTGGAGAATTCGGAGGTTGACAAATCAAACGTATGTCGAAGCCATCCTTAGTAGCATTACTTTGAAAATACTCACCATCCAGACCAATATGAGGTTTCGCATTGTCTTGTTGGATAGTTATTGGACTTCCTGCATCAATTCTTGGTCACTTATCTCGGATAGCCGGCAAGAGTTTCTCAACTATGTAAGATCGATAAATTTCCTTATTGATAGAATTGATTGTTTTAGTCTCCATGGTTCCGGCAGAACAATTTTTACTACTCCTCATTGCAAGTTCTTTATTTATGAAAGGAAATATCCTGATTTTTCCAGAAAATAATTCATTCCCTGATTCATCAAACCTTGGGCGTGTCACTGTAGCCATAAACATAACTTTAGTAATAAAAGTCTTACTCTTATATGTACGTAAAGGCTCGTCTTCGTCAGGAAGGAGGTAATACTTCTCTGACTGCTTTGTCATGTAGAACCACTTCTCATCAACATGAATAATATTTTCCATGGTCACNTTTATTTATGAAAGGAAATATCCCAATTTTTCCAGAAAATAATTCATTCCCTGATTCATCAAACCTTGGGTGTGTTACTGCAGCCATAAACATGACTTTAGTAATAAAAGTCTTACTCTTACATGTGCGTAAAGGCTTGTCTTTGTCAGGAAGGAGGTAATACTTCTCTGACTGCTTTGTCATGTAGAACCACTTCTCATCAACATGAATAATATTTTCCATGGTTACAAACCTCAAACAACTAGGGTTGTTGCCATGTTCAATCATCGATAAACAAAAGCGTATTCTAGCTTTCATATTTTCCACGTTTAATAAAGGTTTTATAGCATTTGAATGATGATGTATGTAGCCCTCTTTTAACCACCTAAACAATGTTGTCACTGACAAATTTGTGGTAGCAGATAAAGACCTCAGTGTCGTCTTCTTCACAATGGAATATTTCGAAATTGATTGATGTCAATTTGAAGACGCTTGCACCCGCAATTGAGTGCCTTTCTGCTAGACACATTACTGTTAGAATCCAATACTTCGTTTTCTTTTCCTTGTTCCCAAATGCGTTGGACTATACGCATAGTAACTGAAAATAATTGAGCCACCTCAGATGTAGTGTTTTTCTTCAATTGTCCATTAACACTTCGCTTCAATAGAGATTCAAAAATTGCTTACCTTTGTTCATTTGTGAGGTTTTTTCGGCTCACATGTGTATTAACTTTCTCGGTTATGTCATTAACTTCATTCATAGCTTCTAATGTTGGAAGAACATTCAAATCAATTTCCCCAAGCACACCTCTACTATTACATTGTTCGGCCATGGTGAGTGACAAACAGAATCACAGAGATGAAAGTTTGTAAAAAGAGATAGTCATGGTGAGGGACGAACATAATAAAAGAAATGGAAATGAGTGACTAACAGAGTAAAAGAAAAGTAAGTGATGAAGACGAATAGAATAAAAGAAATGGAAGTAAGTCGATAATAGGAGAGAGAAAATGACTATATATATATATATATATATATATATTAAATTATTTAAATAATTCACTTATGTGTGCAACGGGGAAAACAAAGTCTTTCGCACCTACAAAATCAGAGGAAAAAGTCAAATTAGAGAGAGATGAAATTGTTTCATTAAAAGTTGTGTAGAAACTTAAAACGTCATTTATATTGAAACGGAGGGAGTATTTCCTTTTAAAGTGAAAGAAAATATCATAATATTTTATTTATTGAAAGAGTGTTGAAAGAGACATTAAAGTGGGTATCAAAAGGGGTTGACATGACGGTCAAGAATGTTTGCTCATTTCATTGACTTTCTGGATTCAAACCACTTTGGGGCCACCTACTATATTTGTGGCTTATCTTAGAACATTGGACTTGTAGCATGTTCAGTGGACCATAGAGATTAGTTGAGGTATATGTAAACTGACCCGGCTACCCCGGTCATCAAAAAAAAAAAAAAAATTAAGTGGGTGATGGCTACCGTCTAAATACTTTTAAGTGAAAATCGATTGACCCAAAATAGAAGAGAAACATTTGAGAAAATATTAGCATGAAACTTTTTGGGGGAAAATATCTTCCAGTGTAATTTTTTGGAATTTTTAGAATATTATTGTTCTTAAAAAATTAATTAATGGAGTTGAAAAGATATTTGGTGGGAGGCATTTAGCATCAACAAAAAGAAAAACAATTACTTTATGGAATTATTAAATTAATTTTATAATTAGTTAATAAAGAATTATAAATTATAGGTTTATTGTTAGGATATTCTTTTAATTGATCACAAAAAATCTGTCTCTATTTTAAAAGCCACTCTAACTTTTGAAAACCTTTTAAAAAATAATTTTTTTCATAATTAACTTTAACCATAATCACTTTTAAAAGAATTTATCAAACACTCTTTTGATAAGAGAATACAAGACTGAAACAAAAAATAACATTATTAGTAAAAAACTTTAAAGTTTAAATCATTAACACCACAATTTTTATTTTCTTATCTGATTAACTATTAATTAATTATTTATTTTTAATCTTGCTTGTCCATTAACATGGTAATTAAAGGTGGTTAATACATACTTTAATGATATAAATTACAATAATACTAACCAGTAAATTTTATGTATATTAATATTTTTGTTTGACATAATTATAAATAAATTAAAATAAAAATTTTCTCACCCGTGAATGTGATATAACCCAGGTCATTTCCATGGAATCAAACATCTCCTCTCCAATCTACAATTACGTAACCATGCTTCTAACTTCATCAGTCTTTCGGATTCCCTATGATTATTCAAATGTTTAAGGAGTTTTTGGTAATTATTCAAATGTTTAAGATGTTTTTGGCTACTTAAAATCTTTTTAATGAAATAAATCAACTATGTTTAAGGAGTTTTTGGTAATTATTCAAATGTTTAATGAAATAAATCAACTATTCGCTTAAAAAATTAACATTTAAGGCCTAAATCAGTCACCTACATATATATATAAAATAAGTTTATAAATATATTATTTGATCAAATTATTTTCTTATTGTTTATTTTAACATTAAAAACACTTTAAAAAATATTGTTATTTAATGAAACTTCATAAGATTTATTATTATCCTTTTTTATATTTTTAGATTTATTGTCAATATCTATCATTTATTTTCAGTAATTTTGAAACTATATCTGAAAAATATCATATTTTTAAAAATGTTTTTTGCCCTTTTGCTTGGTAAAATGTTTAATTTAAATTAATATTCATATAAATCCACAGCATCCGAAGGTTGGATAATAGTCTCAATTTTAACCGAGTGCAGCGCTGCGTTCTTCTTTTATTAAAAAAAAAAAAAAAAAGGAAAAAGAAAAGAAAAATGGTTAAATCCAATCATTCACCAATGAACGGTCGTGATCGAGTAATCACACCATCATTAGAGTAAAATCAGATCCCAAACGTAGGGCCCATCAATATTCTGCCACATGGCAGATTTTAAAAGCAGGACCACCTAATTTCCTCCTCTACCCTCAACCACTCTTACTATGCTCCTTTTCTCTAAACCCTTCAATATCGCCTCTCTTTTTCTTTCCCCAGGACCAAACTTCCCCCCAGTTAGCTTCGGATCCAAACCTCGTGCTTCGTTCCCATACCTTAGCCTCGGATCCGAACCTCAGTTTTGCTCCTCTGTTCGTTGAAAATTTCGCAGTATTTTGATCACTTTATCTCTCTCTCTCTCTGAGTTCAAAGAGAAGCTAATTTCTCTCTCTTGAATTTTGAAACCCTAAAACTTGATAGATTTACTGTATTGGAGGATCGGTTTCGAGCTTCAGCAAAGGCTTCTCATCATCACTGTGAGTGCCGCGGACTCTTATTCTCTCTGTAGAAACCCTAATTTTCTCTTTGGAGAAGCTAGTTACATTGAGAGACCAAATCTAGGCTAGGGCAGCGGTGGATTGTGTTTTGCTTTGTATTTCGTGCGATATTTAAGCGTGCTTTCTGTTTCTAACTGTGGCGTTCTTGTCGTTTTTCTTTTTCTTCGATCTTGTGAGTTTGTGTTGATTAATGTGAGATTCTGAGAGAATTTAAGACTTAGACTTTGTTTGCCTGCTGAGAAAGTTAGAGGAAAAGAAAGGAAATGAGATTTTGAGTGGTGTTTTATGCAATAGGAATAATTTTGCTTTCTAATTTTGATTTTTCCTCAATTTTTATTTTTTTTATAAATTTTTGCCTGGGTACCAAACACGAACCGCTTGTGAATGTTTTCATTTGTGTAGTTTGTAGAGTTTAATTACCTTGATTTGGCGGCATTGTTGATTTGCTCATAGGTCTTCTTCTGCAAGTAGGGGAGAGAATCTAATTTCCCTTTGTCGATGCTTCCTTAGCTTAGTGATACTAAACTTGGTGTAAATGATTTGTCGTTGTCTTCGTGATTATGTTCAAGCTGAATTTTCTTGATCAATGCTCCTTCTTAATGAATCAAATAATGAACTTAAGTTATTGCTGGGTGAGTTTATGTCTTCTTTGGCAATGGTGCCTGTGCTACTTTTAATTTTAATTTGTGAATATGAGAATCTTACATTAGCGTCACAATGGCCTGTAGAAAACGCATAACTGCAGTATTGTGGAGTAATGAAAATACCTTAAAATGTGATCAGTATCAAGCTTAGCTCTTGGATTGATGAGTGAAGTTGAAATGTGTATTGAAGCAGAAGTTGAAGCCCAAAATCCGCAAGTTTTGATTATATTTACATTCATATCTAGTGAAGCCAATGCACCTAATATAGCAGCTGATTAACTCTTTGTCTCTCTGTCTTCTTTTTTGGTTATTAAGAAACATTACCGTAATTAGAACAGATGAAGGAGATAAAAATAAGAAAAAAAACCAGATTTTGACACCTAAAGTAACTGTTAGTGACAACTTTATAATTAAACTTAGTCATTAGATTCTAGTCATTTATTTTAGGGAGACCCAACACATGATATGTTATTAGACAAAGGCTACTGGAAATTATATAGCAATTAATGTAATTTGTTTTGTTGTTTTGCATCCTTTATTGTGTTAAAGACCGTTAATGGCATTAAGATGGTAAAATATCATTACTCATGACGATATGCTGATCCACTATAGCATGTTGTATGCTGAAATTTGGATGCATTATAAAAGTTTTTGTATATTATTCAGATTAAGGTTTGGGAGTTTATTTGTGATAACCTAAGGGACCTTAATTTCATTTGAGGTTACTGCTGCCTTTTCTGGCTTCCTAGATTTCTTGAGCAACTATTGCTATTTTGTGAAGAGACACATTTTGGATAATTTAATTCTATGAATAGGATGCTGTGCAGGTTTTTATTGATATGTACAAGCATGTGAAGCATTCTTTCTTCCATTGTTTCTGTGTTTTAAGTTCACATTGATCTCTTTACTGGATCGGACTGCACTGTTGGAGGTATTCTCTTTAAGTTTTTTTATATAGGAAGGTATGAATTATAGAGTCAAGCCAGAGAAGAGAATAGAAGAGTATTGTTGGTCTTGAGGTTAAGTTTGTGGAAGGTGCCCCCTCTACTGTAATCCCAACCAACCAGAGATATTCAGAATCAAATCAAAACAACCCAAGGCAAGCCATGTTGCATAATAGAGGCCACAAAGTGGGTAAATAGTGTGTATGGAGTAGAGTGACCTGCAAACTGTACTTTTACAGTATATTTTGGAAATTGAGACTCATTGTCCGTTTCACTTTCCTTATAAGGTCTCTTTGATAAATGATAGTGGAAAAGGTCATTGTAATATGTAGCTCTCATTGCTTGCCTCTCTAATAAGGCATTCCTTGTGTGGTGATGTGAAGATGAGTGAAGTCTTTTGATTGCATATTTTCTATATGGTAAGTATAAGTATGGACCAGGAAGAGTACATCCAAGATGGTTTTTCTGTGTGACATAAATATGATTTGTTGTTGGTTTTGAAAATTGTGTGAGATTTTCCTAATGTGCATTTTGTTGGGGCTACTTCTGCCTAGAATGGGTTTTCTATTTTTTATTTTATGTTGTTTCAACAAAGATTTATGATGGGATCTTGTAGTAGGTTCAGAATTTGTTGTGCAACGGTCTATTCTCATACTGGTTGCAAAACCAGGAATGAAGTATTTTAGATAAATCTTGCCTATGTTTCTTGAAATGAGAATATTTTTCCTTCATGGGTTAAGAGAAAAAATGGGATTTCTCGTTTTGTACCATGATAGTGATAAAATTGATGTAATTTGTTCCAGGGTTATCCAGAATCAGAGAGAAGATGAAAATTTTATGATGAAAACTCTTCAGTTTATCTCAAGCTTGTCAAAGTGGATAAGGAAGAAATAAACTTTAAAATATTGCTATGTGATGAAGCCCTTTCCTTAAACAACCAATGCTGCAATGCTGTAGCTGTGACTTGATGTAACTAATTACACAAGAGTACAACATTTGTCATTCGTACTAAAATGGTCAAAATGTATTTCACAAACCTTTTTCTGTTCTCCTGTACACCTGTTCCTCTACACTCAATCTGGTTTTATTCAATGTTGAAGGTTTGCCCTATATGTGTATGAGAGTATCTTATTCTAATTCTATTAATTTTCATATTTTAAAAAGGTTGAAGTCATTTAAGTGGATTGTATCTGAGAAGTTTCAGTACTTCGTACGTATTCTGATGCTGGATAAGTCATTTCTTTAATTGTGAATGCTACTTAGGATATAACTTTTTGTGCTCAGCTGCATTAGTTTTTCGTGAGTTCACATTTCTTAATGTCTAACAGATATTGAACATTGGGCTAGTTTTGCACAGGATAACTTTTTGAGTGCTAGGAGCTTGGCAGTTAGAGAGAAGATTAAATGTATAAAAAGGGGGTGTGTTTCTGTGCATACTTGGATCTGACTTTCTATGCTGTTTAATGGAATCATGGCATTGTGGAAATTTGATCTTTTCTGAAATCTTTAGGTAGTGTCTTTCTGTCCACACCATTTTTGCTGCTGAATATTTGTGGGGTGGATTATCTATGCCTGGCAACGAAGTAGGAGACAGAATCCACAATTTCTTTGGCCAAGAGAATTTGTCCCAGGGCCAACATCACTCACAGGTCGTTGACGGGACCTGGCCTGGGTTAAATAACAATCTTTGGGTTGGAGGCCAGAGACAAATTGGTGCACCACTTATTTCCAATTTGAAGAATTACAGTGTACAGCAATCAGGTATCAATCATGCCCATCTTTTGGTTTCAAGTAGTTTATGTCATTTCCCAATGGATAGCTTGTTATGGATGGATATTCTTGTACCCTCCCCTCCACCACTTATACTGATCAAATTGATTTGAAAATATATATCTTTACATTATGGTACCAAGTCAGTCTCATTGATATAGTTTATTTTTCCTTCGGCACCAGCTGATTCTGAGAGAGGACATGGTGGTCCGTCTTCAACCCTGCAGCATGGCTTGAACTTTACACAATCACCTTTGAAGCCTGAAGTTGCTAGAAGTCACTCTCAAAACCAACAACCAACTTTGAATGGCTATATGCATGGGCATCAGACATTACAGACGAGGCAGAGTGAATCAAACTTTCTGGGAGTGGATGCAGAATATAATCGGCATAATTTGACATCAAGAGGTTTACCAGTTCTTGATTCACATTTAGGAAATGGTCCTGAACTTAACAAGAAAAATTCAGTAAGGATGGAATCTACAGAATCTCCGGTCAATTATGATTTTTTTGGATCTCAACAGCAAATGAGTAGCCAAAATCCAGGCATGCTGCAATCGTTACCAAGGCAGCAGCCGGGAATCAGTGAAATGCAGCTATTACATCAACAAGCTGTTTTCAAGAAAATGCAAGAATTTCAGAGGCAGCAACAATTGCACAATCCCCAATTTCAGCAACAAGAAGCAAGGCAACCGAGTTCCATAGATCAGATTTCTTCTGTTGTAAAACAGGGAGCTGCTAGTCACACATCAGCTCTTATCAATGGCATTCCCATTCAGGATGCATCTAATTATTCATGGCAGCCTGAACATGTGGCAGCCAATACAAACTGGTTGCAGCGCAGTGCCTCTCCAGTGATGCAAGGATCCTCTAGTGGACTTATGTTTTCGCCTGATCAAGGCCAGGCCCGTGTTATGGGTTTGGTTCCTCAACAAACTGACCAATCTTTGTATGGTGTCCCTATCACTAGCTCGAGATCTAATCCAAATCATTATATCCAAATGGAGAAGCCCACAGCACAGCATACTTCTGCTAACAGTAATTCCTTTCCAGGTAATCAATATGCAACTTTTCTGGATCAGGGTAGCATTCAAGATGGAACTATGGTTTCTAGGCAGGGCTATCAAGGAAAAAACACATATGGGCCTGAAGCTGGACAGGGTTTTCACGGTGGACTTAATCTTGAGAGCATGCAGCAATTGAATACCCCGCAAAGAAGTGCACCCATGCAGGAATTTCATGGGAGGCAAGAGTTTGTTGGTCCGTCAGAAACATCACAGGAGAAAACTGTGATGGAATCTGCTGCTTCACAGAGTGCAGCTACCCTAGATCCAGAGGAAGAGAAGATTTTGTTTGGCTCGGATGAAAATTTGTGGGATGCCTTCGGCAGGGGCACCAACTTGGGTTCAGGATGCTCTAATATGTTGGATAGTACTGATTTCCATGGTGCATTTCCTTCTTTGCAAAGTGGGAGTTGGAGTGCTCTAATGCAGTCTGCTGTTGCAGAAACTTCTACTGATGATGTAGGGCTGCAGGAAGGATGGAGTGGTTTGGGTGTCCGCAATAGCGAGCCTGCGGCTCATCAAGCCTCATTTGTTAATGATGGCAGCAAACAGCCATCAGCTTGGGCTGATAACAACTCACACACTGTCTCTACACCAAACCCTAGACCTTTTCCCATGTCTGTTGATGCTAATACGAGTGCTAATTATTCTAGTCATTCCGGTGTTCAGCAATCCGGATTGAAGACTTCACACGAACGACGTGAGAAGTTGCCTAATGATTCTTCTCAGAGATTCATTCAGCAGTTTTCAGGGGAAGGAAACAAATGGTTGGATCGCGGCCCTCTACCAAAACCAGTTGCTGAAGGTGGTCAATTTTTTGGAAGTGCTGCTCATTCTTCAGATGCAGAATTAAATGTGAAGGGCATTTCACCTTCTTGGACTCATCAAGAGAGCATGTCCTCATATAGTACCAGTGGCCAAGTGTGCAATAGACCTAATGGTTGGAACTTCATTGAGTCTGTTTCTCCTGGTGGGGGCGCCACTTCAAAAACTCAGGGTAATGAAAGCTCATTGCAGCTTAGTCAGAGTAGTGATCATACAAGTACCATGCATGAGAAAATGGGCCATGGTTCTGGTCTAAGGAAGACTAATTCTGGTTCCAATGTAACAGAGAATGCTATATTTGCCTCAGGACGTCCACAGGTCAACAGGGAAGATTCTAATATGAATAATGCTGCTACAATATCAGATTCAAATACTGTAAGGGCCAATCAGAAAAGCGGCCAACAGATTTCAAATTCCCATAATATAAATTTCTGGAAAAATGTTGGTTCTTCTGTGAATATTAGAGGAAGTGAGGTTCCTGGAAAAAGTCAGCATCATGATAAGAGCCCACAAAATATTGAATCATCAGGAAATAAGGGCTCAGATAATGGGGGAATGGAACACGAGGAGGAGAATCCTACTGTAAAAGAAAAGTCAAGTGACAGTTTTCGTTCTAACATGTCCCAACATACATCCACTGCTGGTTTGAGAGAAAATGTTTGGTTGGATGCAAGTGATACACGTAATTTGCCAGGAGGAAACCAAAAGTCATCTGGTCATGTCAGTCGAAAACCTTCTGCAACTCGCAAATTTCAGTATCATCCTATGGGGGATGTGGATATAGATTCAGAATCTTCTTATGGAATAAAAAATGTTGCACATTTACATTCCACGCCCCAGCAGGTTTCTCGAGGATTAATAGAGCAACCGCATTTCGGGCAGTCAAAATATATTAATCAAATTGCCAAAAATTCTATGGAAAGTGAGAAGGTGATTTAGTAGCATTATCACATAATAACTGAGAATGATAGTAATACTTTACGTTCCCTTTTTCTGAAGTTCAACTATAAAACATTTCCTTTTCTTTTAAATTCTTATGAAACCCAGAAGATACTATTTGACTTTAATGTTTATTTGTAGGGTCACCTGCCTGGTTTTCAAGGCGATGCAAAATACTTAGATGAGGTGCCTTCAAAAAGCATGCATCCAGGTTATGTACCTGTTACATCTTCTCCGTTTGACAAATCCGTTGGTAATTATGCCCCAAACAAGAATGCTTCGTCGAGGTAATTGAATATTAAAGTTTCTCTGTATATTCAGTTTTAGCTTGATGTCATGCAAATTTATTGCTTTAATTGCTGTTTTAATTTTGTTCATGGAAACATTGCTTACTACTAAAAATTAGTATCCATGATTATAATAAATTCATCCCACATTGTTTTAGTTTCCAGTAACTGACAGTTAACTTGTGTAGTGCCTTCACATGGCTCTTTAGATTTTCCATTCAGTATTTATTTAACTTTCATCCTTTGTGGTGGTATAAATTTTATGATTTATTGCAGTCAAAATATGCTTGAGCTTCTTCATAAGGTGGATCAACCAAAGGAACACTGCCCTGCAATGCATTTCAGCTCTTCTGATCGCAATCAATCTGAGATGCCTGAAGCAGAAACCTCTGATGGTTCTGTTGGTCATCTTCAGCAAAATCAGACTTCCTCTTCGCAGGGCTTTGGTTTACAGCTGGCCCCACCATCTCAACCGTTGTCCATTCCAGACCATGCCTTATCTTCTCAGATCTCTGCTCATGCAGTTAGTTCTGGTAGTACAACTTGTGTTGCTTCTGAGATGGGAAGAAAAGGTCATACATGGTTGTCTTCCTCTACCTCCGTCGAATCGCGACATCCTTCCTATTCAACATCTCAAGGTGATACTAGGAGTAATATTTCTAGTGGATCAGGACAAATTGGCAATAAAGCCTCACAGTATAATATCCAGGGGAATTATTCTGCTGGTTTTCCTCATGTCAGAAGTCATCTTCAGAACCAGCAAATGAGTGGTGTTGGTGGACAAGCAACACCAACCCAATCTGTCAAACTATCTTTTGATAGGTTTGTTTCCCAATCAAAACAGATAGATGATTCGTGTGACAGAACTCAAACTAGTCAATTGGCGATGGCATCAGTGCCGGACATGTCTAAAGGTGCTGCACACAATGAACTTACTTCCTCTGCAGAAACATCTCAGTTGAGTAGTAACAACCAAAACAGTGCAAGAGGTTCAGCCCAACAGTTCCCTGTTCTGGAGGCTATGCCAGTTTCACAACCTTCTGTTACACCTGGCATGTCGCAGCATGGTGCTTTCTCAAAAATGTTACCAAATATGTGGCCCAATTTTCCAAACCAACAACATTCATCAGTTGCCCAGACTCCTCCCAATTTGTTTAAGCCCCAGCCTCAATCTACTAATAATGTAGAAAAATCTTCCTCCGGAAAGCTGAAGCGAGATGATCAAGTTGCCCAGAGAGTGGATAGTGGTTCGCCTGGGTTTGCAGGATATTCTGTGCAGCCACAAGGTTTTTCTGGGGATGAGCAGTCAGCCAAAGAGCAGCACATATCACCTGAGAACGATGCAGGCCTAAAGACAGTTGGTGCTTCACATTTGCAAGGGAAAGAATCTGTTGTAGACCATCTTTCTGACACATCTATTTCAAATTCTACAACTAAACAGAGAGATATTGAAGCTTTTGGTCGTTCTTTGAAACCAAATAACCTGTTGCACCAAAAATACTCATTGCTGCATCAAATGCAGGCCATGAAAGGTACAGATGTTGATCCAGAGAATAGAAGTGTGAAGAGATTTAAGGGTTCAGACTGTTCTATGGATGCTCAGCAGGAAGCTCATGTGGGAGGACAGCAGTTACCATATGGATCTAATAACATGATTAGAGATGCATCAATAAATCATGGCTCACTTCCACCTGGAGATTCTAAGGTTCTAAACTTTTCACCACAGATGGGCAATAGTCATCATGGAGCACACACACCTCCTAATGATATGGTTGCAATTGATCGTAATGATTCCCAAAGAGTTGCAAACATTAATAATGCTGTTACTGTTAGGGGTGAGCAATCTCAGATCAGTCTGCAGATGGCTCCATCCTGGTTTGATCAGTATGGGGCCTTTAAAAATGGGCAGATGTTACAAATGTATGATGCACGGAAAAACGCTACTTTGAAGACTATGGAACAATCTATCATTGTTGGAAAGCCTTCTGATAGTTTTCATGTTGGCCATTCAATGCCAGTAAATACTGTTGCTGATGCTAGTCACCTTAGTAAAGTCCAGCAAAGTTCTAGCCTCATGTCACAACCAAGTGACCATCTTTCTTCCCCTCAGTCATTACCTCCTGTTATCGCTGATCAAAGTTTGGTGCTTGTGAGACCTCAGAAGCGTAAAACTGCCACATTTGAACTTCTACCTTGGCATAGAGAAGTGTTGCTGGGTTCTCAAAGGCTTCGAAATATCAGGTGATTAGAATAAATAGCACATATATTAAGTGCATTCAATATTTTTTGCCATTTCTTTTGACAATGCATCATTTTGTGTAAGTTTTTTTCTTTCGTGGTGAATAAAAATAATATTATGCAATGTGATTAAATGGGACAACTATTTATCATCTCTTTATAATCTTTCTTCTGTGAAGCTCTTTGCTTGATCAGTGTTATGCCTTTTTCTATATACAAACAAAAGGTTAAAGGTTTGAAATAATGTTATTTGCAGCATGGCAGAAATGGAATGGGCCCAAGCAGCAAATCGGTTGATGGAGAAGGTCTGCTCATAGCTTTCCTGTGAATCTATAGACAAACAATTATTTTCCTGTAGAATCTATAGTAGTTCTTGAAGTGTTCTAATGGTTTCATTGTTGATGATAGGTTGAAGATGAAACTGAATTGACTGAAGATGGGCCGCCTAGATCAAAAAGAAGGCTTATTTTAACCACGCAGCTTATGCAGCAAGTTTTTCACCCTCCTCCTGGAAAGCTTCTCTCTTCAGATGCTAGTTCACACTATGAGAGTGTGACCTACTTTGTTGCCAGATCAGCATTGGGAGATGCATGCAGTACAATATCTTCATCCAGAACTGATACTTCTGCGCATCCTGATAGTGGGAACCTGTAAGGATTCCAGTCTGAAATTGTTCAAGAATGCTTTTGCTATATCTCTCAACAGTTTGTAGTTAGTAGGGGATGCTATTCTTTTACATATAAATAACATCATTTTCAAACTATACTTTTAGCCTTTCTGAGAAGCCCAAAACATCTGAGAGAATTGGTGATCAGTACATCACAAAGGCGATGGAAGACTTCATTGATAGAGCAAAGAAGCTGGAAGAAGATTTGTCAAGGTAATCCTTTTTCTTTTTCCTTTTAATAATATATATGTTTCTTTCTTACTTGATGCCTCCTTTTCAATTTTTGCCTGTATTTTCTGAGTCTCTTGACCATATTTCAAGTTCTCAGTGTCGCATTTCTGACCTCCTTTGACTTGTCTGTCAGTCTTAAAGAGTCTTTCCTTCCACTCACTAACACACGTTGAATCTAGAAACACTGTGTTGCTGGGGATGTCTCTGTTAAAAATTGTCTTTTTTCTTTTAGGAGGGATACTATAGTTCTTAACTTAGCCAAAAACCGTAAAAGGTTTGACTTGGCAGATCCTGGTTATTTGGACAACCTTTGGTTGGATTTTTCTGTATTAAATTTCTTCTGTCTGTATTATGTATTGGCTCAATCCATTGTGTGGAATGAGACTGGAGCAATTTGCCTGCTACAGTAATGTCTTGGCTGATTAGGTCCAACATGTGCTCTTGTTGTGGTATATGGATTTAAAATTGAAATCCAATTTAAGTAAATGAAAAGTGTATAGCTTTGGGATGATGCCTATTGCTTGATCTATTTATATTCTTAACTTATACAACTGCTTTTGGGATTGGTGTTACTGGGGTGATGGTGGTGAGATTGACAATTAGGAAGACTAGTAAAATTATGCAGGAACAAGAGTGCCTGTGAGTAACTTTTTTTTTTTTAAATTTTTTTATTGCTCTATTAATCTACTGTTTAGAGAATGACTGGAATTGCTTGGCAATGCTCAGAAGTTGCGTGGTTGATTTATGTCATTTAGGAGATATCGATCTACTTCCTGTTTGCAGTTTCTGGGCTAGTTTCAGAAGTTGGAAGGGGGTGATGGATGTTTGAACCAATTCGTTATTAATTATTTGGACTCATGGAGATAAACATTTTTTTCCCTTTTCTTCTCGCTTTTTTCTAGTTTTATTCTGTTGGTACTTTTATTACACAATTAGCAGTGGCTTAGCTTCATATTGTGGTATAAATTGTGTATCTTTCTCATGTTTGGTGCTGCTGATTCATACAGACTGGACAAGGGAGCCTCGATCTTAGACTTGAGAGTGGAATGCCAGGATCTAGAGAAGTTCTCTGTAATCAATCGCTTTGCAAAGTTCCATGGCCGGGGGCAAGCTGACGGGGCTGAGACCTCGTCATCCTCCGATACAAATACTCAGAAATTCTTCCCCCAGAGATATGTTACTGCACTTCCAGTGCCTAGGAATCTCCCTGACAGGGTACAATGTCTTTCACTTTGATCATTAATTAATTGATTTTTCCCTCTTTCTTGGCCAATTCTCTCCGCATCCCTCATGCTTCTTTTGTCTATCTTCTTCCAAATTATATACTTGGCACTTGCTCATAATTGAACCACACAAATGGGAATGTAGGAGAAGAAAGTCTCCTTAAATGCAGTGGAGACTGTTAGATTTTCATCTAGGCCACTGATGTCATTCTTCAGAATTATAAATTGGTCTTTGTATACTTCCTTGGAAGTCTAGAGAGAAACTAGGTGCCCCTGTGATTTTTTTTTTTTTTCAGTAAATGGGGAGAACAGGAGCTCTTTCTGTTTTTTCAAAGGTGCTCATACATAGCTAAAGTTCCAGGTAAATTATGTGTATTCTCATCATTGATGCCTTGAATCATGGGGTTCAATTTATGGATTAAGGGATTTACGTTTCTTCCTTTTCATTGATTTCTCCTTTTGGGGTGGGGGTGGAGAGGGGAGGTGAATTGATGGAACGGAATCTTGAATTGCAATTTTACCGCAAGAATTAGGCTATTCTTTTCATGTTATTATTTGGCATTGTTTGTTTGAACTCTTACAAAAGCTTGTAACCTTTTTGGTCGGAATTTTAGCCTAAATAGACAAACATCAAGTAACGAAATTCAATTAATAGTTGGCAAACTTGTTTCTAATTATGTAACTTTATCTTGACCTGCTTTGGATTTTGTTAAGAACCTGCCTGCAAAATGATTATCATTGTCTTCATAGTGTTTGTAATATGGGTGGCCTCTGGACAATGCATTGTTTGCCTTCATTTTTTATCCATCAATATTTCTTAAGGTGTAGATAAATGGTTTCTAAAACCCAATCACCTGTAGCCTTCACGAGAAATTGAGGTGTATCAAGTCAACCGTAGGCATGGACTCTTGAGGGGTTTAAGCAGGGGGGACTCTGTGGCCTAGCCATCAGAGAAAAAAAAGTGTGGGTTAGCTTAGGCTGGACTCTCTGATATCTTGAACAATTTTTTTTGGAGATACTGAAATTTGCCTAATTTTGATCACAATGCACTTGGGATATGAATTGCCTGGAAAACTTTATGTAAACCCCTAGAAAACACCTAGGGTGTTTGACAACTGTATTCTTCATGATTATTGGCTTATTTGATAATTATCTCCATTAAATGTGCAGAGTGAATCTAGCTGGGCAATTCTTTATTTTTCTCTTTTTCCTTTTAAAATCTTAAATTCAGGTTTCAGTAACCCCTGATATTTTATATTGATCCAGAATTTTGTTATTCTTTGCCTCCCCTCTTTTTAATTGAAAAACAGAATATCTTCTTCTGGGTTGGCATAAATCTTACCATGTGTAGAGCAAATTGTTATTATTTATACTAGTTCTATTTTTGGTTTTTCATTTTATGCCTGGCCCTTTGTTCCCTTTCTGGGTTTTCCTTGTGAATGAGAAATGTGAGTATGCCAAGTACCGTTGGGGATTGGCATGGTCTTGATTTCATTATATGTACTATAATATATATGGTCTCGATTTCATTATATATACTATAATATATACGTACTATTATAGCTTCTGTTGCCAGTTTCATTCCATTTTCATCCATTCATTCATCTTAATCCAATGGTTGAAGTCAGTTGTCAAAAATTCACATTTATTGTTGACTACTGTCCCTTTGGATTAAGATAATGAATAGGTGAAATTATAACCTATGGATTAAAGTAAAAAATTAAAGTTAAAAGGTCCCAATACATTTATATTTGCTATAATTATGACATGCAAAATTTGAACTTATAAATTGGATAGCTTTCTGATGATAAATTCTGCATGTGTATGCTTGAGTCTTATGGCAACCCTTCTTATAATAGACTGGAATTAAGCTGGAACTGGTACGGCCCTTATAATACAGCTTTTCATAGTATTACAGGAGTTCATATGAGCCAAGTTGTTTTTAGTGCTCTTATTTCCCTGCACCATTCATTTTTGTTACCCCTATGTTGGACGCTTAACGAGTTTTATTTTTCTTAGTAATGTTGGCCTAGTATACTTTGTTCTTCGCTTTCCCAAATCTCTATTAATTAGAAGTTGAATTAGACTTAACTGTGAGCTGAATTTTAAAACAGCCATTTATACAAATTGCATGGGTGGTGCAGCTTTTCTGATTGTGTATTAAATTTGCATGCTACCAGCCTTTGATCTCAAATTTAATAAGGTGGCGGTTTAACTTCATCCATTATAAACATTCTTGCATGAAATTGAACTCAGCAAATTGTAAGGCAAGGCTTTACCAACTCTTATCGGTTTCCTGCTTTTTATATAAGGCAGCCAGCATTTAGTATTTGTGTAAATGAAAAATCTTTATGAAGTTATGTGGCATGAAATGTGTTGATGAGATTTTGTCTGGTTTAGTTGTTTGTTACACTCACAAAGTTGCGGTGACTTTGTGCCTGATTCACCCTTTTTCGGGTATACTTTATGAAGACGTACATTATTGTTGTACTTACAGATTTTTGTTTTAGTTGTTGATGTTCAGTTTTCTTTCGCTTAAGTATTGGGTCAGTGACACAACTGATGATGTTGAATTGAATCTGTGCTATTTATTTTTAGAGTAAATTCAATGGTTTTTGATTCAGAGCCAATAAATATCAGTGGTGTAATGTTCAGTTATGCCGTGTCATTTACTTTGCCTTTTTTTATATTTTGGTTGCCCCACTTTGTCGATTTGAGTAATCTTGCAAAACTCTCTTTTTCCAAGTAGGCGATTGGAATTTTGTGGACATTTAAAAGGAGATAAAGTCTGCATATCCACTTAACGTTTAAATTTTACTTTATTAATTACTTTTGAGTGAATATGAAATCTAACAGGATGGCTGCCTGTACAATTTAATTTTTCTATCTGTAATTCTGCTTATGTATGTCCATTCGGTTTTCCTGTTATATTTGAGACCATTATTAACAACTAAAAGTGGGAAAATGAGTTGAACGGGAAAGGAGGTATCAAATCAGAAAGCAACTACATGATTAATATATGTTTGTTTTCTACTTGGTAATCTGCGATCACGCCTATGTAAAATGGAAGTTTTATCATTTATGTTCCACGAATCAAATTTCATATGCTTAAAAAGGCTGGGTTAACGAGATATATATTGCCTTGTGACACGATTGTGATAATCATTCCCATTTCTACTAGAACAAATCGATGTTGTATTAATTTCGATTTACTATATGAATGAATCAATAACATGGGCTGTCTTATATTAAATAAATGCCACATAAAAGAATACAAAACTTGAAATTTAAAATTTATAAATAATTATAGCCCTCAATATTATGCACTGCCAAACTCCAAAAGTTATGATTAGCCGCATGTAATTCTTGAGAAGAGCCTACAAATTCAAACAGAAGTAAGAATTATAAAGCTGCCCCTTCATCATTAGATATACATAAAGGTGATTTAGCTGGGTTTGTCTAAATTTATAAGCCGCTAAATCTAATTTATAAACTTTAAAATAAAACTAAGTTGTTTGTTTATATTTTTTTTTTGTAAACTATTTGGACTTAATATATTATTATGAGGGTGTTTATCCGAGCTTATAAAAATTAGCTTATAAGCATTTGAAATTTTAAGCTCAAACGTGTTTGGTTAAAGTATTTATAAGTGACTGATAAGTAATTGACGTGTTTGGTAAAATATAGCTTATAAGTACATTTTATTATAAAATGACTAAAAAAGGTACTACATTAAATAAGGGTATACTATAGAATTTTAAAATTAAACAAGAATAATGTGATAATATACTTGATCAAACTAGCTTACAAGCAGAGTGCTTATAAGCCAAAAAAAAAAAAAGTACATAAAAAAGTACCTCCCCCCAACTTATTTTTTTTAGCTTATAAGCTCAACTTATAAGCTCAAAAAAATTATAAACAAACAGGTCAGCTTAATTTTAAAGCTTATAAGCTAATTTGACCAGTTTATAAGCTTAGACAAACACCCTTTATATTATCCATTTTTAATTTTAAAATTCTATCCTATACCCTTATTTTTAATAATGTAGTATATTTTTTACTCATTTTAATCATAAAATATATTTATAAACCACATTTTACTGAACGCGTTAACTATTTATCAGTAATTTATAAGCATTGTTTTAAAACCCAGACCAAAGGGCAACCCGTTTCGCTGCACAGCGACAATTTTATTTTTAAAAAATTACATATTAATCCCTTAAATTTTAATATATTACAAAAATTTCCCTAAAAAGTTCAAATTAGTCCCTAAAATTTTTATTTATTTCAAAAATGCCCCAAAATAAGTACTAATTAATCCATAAACTTTTAACATCTCTCCAAAACACCCTTATAAAATTACAAATTAACCTTTATAATTTTAAAATATTACAAAAGCCCCCTAAAACCTGAACCAGACTAGATAAGCTGCCGAGTCCCAATTCGACTAGTCCGATCCGATTTTTAAAACAGAACTTATAAGTACTTTAACCAAACACGCAACTACTTAAATTTTAAATGTTTATGAGTTCAAATTAGCTTAAGCTAATTTTCATACACTTATATTTTTTTTTACTTAAATTTCTATATCATATATTAAATATAACAATTTTAATGCATGCCTATTACAAGAATGAAAAGGAAACGGAACATTTACTGGTACTGTCACGGGTTCAACTTAAGCAAATTATACACGAGCTCTAAAATTTTACATTATGCCACTAAATAAACAAAGGCTGTAAACGGAACTTGCTCGCAGACATTCCCCAATCGATGCAATTACCACCATGTTTGAATATCCAAATACTTACCTGTTACAGCTTACACTGATCGCCTGGTGACATCGCAAGCGAATGTTGAATAGTCCTTGTTGGGATGGAGTAGCTTCTGTAAAAAATAGAGATTCATTTACTCAGCTGGATGATTGGTGTAAACATACCCTTCCCAATGGAAATCACAGGTCTTTGATTTGATGGTCTCCGGATATCTCTCTCTCTCAAGGATTTGATGCATCATTAATTGGAAAGAGGCTCATGAAATGTTTAGAAGGATTTGATGATTCATTGAAATGGAAAGATGCTCAAAGAAAGTTCACATGCATTTCCTCTCCAACTGCTGTGAATATTTCATTTACCCTGTAAACAAAGCAAGTAGCCATCAGAATCTCTATAAAAATTAACCTCAATATGGGTTGCATTCCAATGATTTGACTCAATTCTGAAACTGGCTATCCATTATATAGTAGGGTCAATCTAAAACTGAAATATAAATAATTGTGTTTTTCGTAGTTCTGTAATTACCTCTGAGTATCTATGTTCACCTCAGCAAGCCAAGTTGTTAAAGCGACCTGCAATGTATGAGCATAAACCAATTCAGATGACTATCATACTAGAATAAAGTAAGAATATATTTTACACACACAAAAAAAAAAAAAAAAAAGTTTGAAACCTAAGCACTAAAATCTACTAATTTAGCATTGCAACATCAAACTATATGCAAAGATTCATTTCTTCAATCTCTGGTGTCTGGTTGGATATGGGGATTTGGGGAAAACCGATTTTAGTGAGCAATGAAGAGTAGAGAGATTGAGACCAAGATAGAAGCTCCTCCGAGATGAGGAGCAGATTTGATCTAACACTCCATTATCTTCAAGGTCAAGTATGAACAACTTTCCAATCCAATTAGAAAATGATGTAGTAAAATTCCATCATTTCTTAAGAATAAAAAAGGTGGGACATTCAATTAGTCAGGGCCTATGCATACAGAGTGCTCCAAATGTTTCATGTAGTAAGTCTAAATGGGACATGATGCTACTGTCAAAGTGCTTTAGCTCACAAACTGTATTACTGTGCTTTAGTTCACAAACTGAATTACTGACAGTAATAGTGGGAATAGGATCTACATCTTTGATACATACTGATATTGATGGGGCAGATCATGTCCTATCCTAATTATGTCATAAAAGGAAATCCACTGTGTGACAGATGGTTGGGAACAATAAAGTAGTTCATTTTAATTGCACGAGGAATCAGACTTCATTTATATAATTAAACCTATAATGCTTGACAACCTATAATGCTTGACAGAATGAACCCAGCACCTGCAATATCTCCTGGCTTGGCTGACGGTTACATTGTACAGCAGTCTTGTCAGAGTTCCAGTCCTTCAATCTTGGGCTAACTGGCTCACAAGTTTCCCTTGAATACAAATCGCACAAGCTCAAATCGTCAAATTCCCCTGGATAAACCTCATCTGACCAGCAAAGTTCATTGACTTGGGTAGTTTCAAAACCAATAGAGAGTAACTCTACCACAAGCAAACGCTGCACAAATCAAGCATGACAAAGAACAATGAAGAGTGGAGTCACAAGAAAACAAAAATATCTAAAACTAGAATGAATTTGTTTAAAACTTCCATCATGTGTGTAAAAAAAAAAAAAGGAAGGCTTTTTACCTTCAAATTCAGTTCTAATCTGAACATCTGTACAAGTTCCTCAGCTAATTTCTCTGAGATCATTCAACAGTAAGAATCATCATCAAAATTATATAAAGCTTAAAGACTAAAAGATGTTGCATAAAGGTTCAAACTTACTTTTATTTCTGTTAATATAGCTGTTTTATCTATAAAAAAAAATTAATTACATATAAATTATTAATAAACAATTGAACACAAGCCTCAATCAAAGCTTGAAAGATAGGAATATTGGGTTACGGAAGAACATCTAAACCCCTTTTTCACCTATGAAAAATTTAAAATCAAAGCCCTCTTTTCAAACATTACAAATTGATGCCTTAGAAACTCAAACAATAGATTAAGTATAGAAGAAGCCAGATATGGAAATACCATAAACAGCAATCGAAGAAAATGCAAAGACTGGTATTCCACCACCATCACCAGTGTCATTTGTATCCTCAGAATAACTACAAAATTGCACAAGCGGACTACTACTAGGACCTTTGAGAAAACTTCTCATGGATCTGCTAGAGCTGACCATGTAATTTACAACTGTCACCTGATAAAAACATTATTAACAAACAAAAATATAAAAAGTCTACCAACATTAATTATATAAATTCTCCAGCCATCATATGACAGCAAAATTAATATGGGCTGTCAAGTTTCTAGTTTCAAATGTAAGTTTTGATTCTGGATTTAATTGTCAACAACCGCAGAATCTAAATTACTCTGGATAATCTACTTAAATGTGGAATCCATAACGAGAATCCTTCCCTTTGCTAAATGGAAGATTCTACCAAAAGTGCATCAGATAGTCATAGGAAAAGAGGTATCATGTGCTTTGTACCTAATTTTGACAACCTTATGCTATGCCTAAAAAATTGGGAGTACATGAACAAGGTCACAATGTTATCCCTCAATTGTGACACCTAATCAGTTTATTATAGTGATCAGAATTAGCAGGTGTAATACTGTAATCTTTATTTTCTTTTCAAGTAACCATCTAATATATGGGGAAATACAGAGAGGAGTCAGCCACTATCAGTGGTTATCTCTCTAATTTTCTCTATAGATTCTCTTAGCTCGTAACGTATTTGGTGAAGATATTTTCAACCATAACTAAATTTGAATACTGTATCAGCCATACCTTTAGCTTGTACTAACTACAGTTTTATGTCACTGACAAAACCAAAGATCATCTATGTCACTGACAAAACCAAAGATCATCCTTGAGATCTCAACATCATTTAATCCATATGTCATCACCAGCTGATCCAACTCCCAAGACATTATACAAAAAACCACTTTTAAATTTACATCTCATACCACATTTTCATAAGGTAAATATGACATAATACGGATATATGAAATCAAGAAGGATATGTATTTCTTGGTCAGCAGCTTGATACACAGTGCAAGAAAGTTTCATAAAAGTGAGATTGGTAGTACAAGATGTATTTGGAATTATAATTGATTAAAAAACACATGCTAAGATACGTACCATGTCCTTGTAAGATGATAAAAGTTTCCTCCGATAGTGCTCCTGGAACAATATTTTGTAAGTAGTATTATATATAGAGAAGTGGATTATAAGTGCAACAGATACTTTAGTCTACTGAAATATACATAAGGCTTAAACAATCTAGAAAAAGACATTTCATGCCTATGTGCAAACCAAGCAAGTTATGCCATACATCGGAAGCATTATAATGTAGCATATAAAATGTTTCGATACATTGAATTTATGCTACTAACTAAATGGCATGTCATTTGAAAAAAACAAATTGATTAACCCAACGGAAAATTACCTGCTGCTTAAACAATTTACAAGAAGCCTTCTTTCGAATATCTGGCATATCACTCAAAACACCTAATTCCATTGAAGCCATGTACCTAAATCAAATATCCTTAGAACCAAAGTACAAACAACAAATACCTATAAATACAAAATACAACCCTACAGGCGAACTTCTAATTTTTGTGACAAAATAATAATAATAATAATTTGCTTTTCAATCCAACAGTGGTCGAGTTTTAGTTCCACACTACCAAGTATGCAAACTGTAATTACAAAATTATTTAGGCACAACTGTGTTATCATGATATTATTTATTTCAATTTGCTCATTTTAATTTTATATTTTCATTTTATCATTCTGTAAATATAAGTATATAACATTACTCAAATACAAAATGCCTCCAAAAATCAAATTTTCTTTGTTTTCCTAAATTTTCCCGGCAACCAAACAGGAAAAAGAAAAGCTAAAAATATGATAGTGATAGTGATCGAGATAAAAACCTTTCAGATAAATAAGAGTTGACGAGAGAAGTGGCGTGCGACCTGCCATTAGAAGAAGCAGAGAGCCATTGTTGCCGATACGATGCCATTTTGGACCACTGGTTCCTCAAGTTTCGCTGAGCGGCTGGTCTCCATAGCCTCAACAACGATGAAGGCGGTGGCTGCGGCGACAAAATAGAGCTAGAGCTAAGGTTTTCTATCTTCAAGTTGGAATTTGAACTCGATTGCGATGAAGAATACGGAGACTGTGGGTCTAGGGTTTCCATTTTTGAAAATTGAAGTTGCTCCGGAGGAAAATTTAAAAGAATAACCTTGAAAATCGGAGACTTTTTTTTTTTTTTTTTAAATTAAAAAATCTGACGTCACACACTTAATTGTAACTAAACACGGAAAAAAAAGGGCTAGAGTTAAAAGATTGAAACGTATATAGGTAATAGTACAATTAATGAAATTTTGTTTAAATTTTGAAAATTAAAAAACAACCCCGTCTCTTTAAAATCGCTCAATCGAGCAGTATACCCAAAAAACGACTGACGAAACACCTTCCATTTCTCTGTGATTTTTGGCGATAAAAGTTCCTTATTTCTGACCAATATTCGATTCTAAAGCTTCATTACACAGAATCATGACTAATATTCACAAAGAGGAGGAAAACCTAACCCCACTCCAAATCCTAGTCTCTGGTGACGGCGGCGGCTATTCAAAGGTTGGCGAAGAAAACGCTCCGGTGGATCATCCGATGAGTGAAGGTGGTCCAGCGGCAGAGGGGACAATGGCAGCACAAGAGTAGAAAAGAGAATCAAAAAATGGTTCTAAAGAGGAGGATGACGGTGAGAATTCAAGCAAGGAGGAGGAGGCTGGTGAAGAAAAGGTACGTTTATTACTAGTGGTTTAGAATTTGATGAAAAAATTGATTGGTTTGTGCGAATTTGGGGGATATGTAGTTGGTTTTGATTATTACGGTGGTTGTGGCGTTTTGTCAAGTAATTAGCGAGCATCGGGGGAGTGGCTTTGTTTGGGTGCCAGAGGATAGGGGAAGGTAAGGAACGTCGTAGGGAGGTTGTCTGTGGGAGGTTGGAGGGCTGGGGATGGCAGCAGGTGGCAAAATATGGGGGCTAGAGGGCTACCCTGCATATTGCAGGGCTGGCCGTGCCCCCAACCCCAATATTCCACCCCTTCTTGCTATCCTCAGCCATCTCTAGTCATGGAACCTGCCACAACAGCCTGTATAGGGCCTATATTGGCTTTCCCGGTTCTCTCGAAGCCCATATCCCCCAAATTGGCAGCCTATTGGTTGTTTTAGTTTCTTTTTTTTTGCTGATATTTAGTTTATATCGATTGTGCAAATTTTCCAAAGCGTAAATTATAAAGACTATAGGTTGGAGGTTGTAAGCGATAAGATACCGTACTTCCCTATAAAGGTGACAGTTAGGTCGAGTTGGAAAGTTTTTATGAGAAAAAAAGGAGATTTTAGAGTAACAAAAGAAGGGTATGGACCGATTCAAAGATTGTTGTTTCGGTCATTTTGCGGACATAGGAGAAAATTGGAAGAAGGCGTTTCTAGGGGTAGGGAGTGCATGATATGTTGCTACACTCAATTAAAAGCCAAAAAAAAAAAAAAAAAAAAATTGAAATGTGGTTTTTGGTGGATGGGAAGCCACTACGTTTTGGAATGATGAAATTTTCCCTGATGACAGGCTTAAGATATGGGGCATTTCTAGATACGGAAGAGCAAGAGAGAATAACAAAGAGTAGGGCATTTGATAACTTGGCTAAAAAGGTTTTTTTTACGGGGTGGGGGGGAGGGAGGTGTCTATTATGGGACGTGATTTAGAGGATAGGTTAGGAGAAGATGGGTATACCTCTTCGGAAAAGTTCAAGATGTGCCTGGTATGGTTCGTGCATTCGATCCTAATGGCTTCTGACTCAACAAAAGCCGTTAATATGGATTGGGTGAAGTTTGCAAGTAGCATGGACTTCTTTAATGCTTATCCGTGGGGACAATTATCATTTCAACTAACCATTGAGTCCTTGCGTGGAAAAGACATGGCGATAACGCATCACCAAGCTATCGAGAAGGATAGACCAAGCACATACAATTAGTTTGGCTTCCCATGGGTAATGTAGGCAAATATTAATAGTTTTTTGTTATATTTTTTGTATTATATGTGTTTTAATTATGATATGGACTGTTTTTTTTACAATGTAGGCTCGAATATATGAGGTCGTCTCTATCCTGGCTAAGGCAGGGGGGGCGAAAGAAGACTTCGGATGAGCGACTACAATTTCCTAGGATGTTGCGGTGGCACACTGAGAAGTGTGCCCATTAGGATTACTACAAAATAGAAATGAAAATTCAAGCGGCTCGAGTAAGATTAAAGGATTAATATTTTGAATATGCACTTGCTTTTAAATGTGGCTTAAATTTGATTGATTTTTTTTCTTATTGTAGGGAGTTGTCCGTCCTTTCCTCACCTTTACTAAAGGTGAAGCGGGAGAGGAGTATGTTACATCGTTCAGAGCATTGGACGATGTAGTAGATGAGAGGATAGACCACCTAATGCGGGGCTAGAAAGGGGTCATGCATGTGAGTGCAGCTGCAGGGCCACTGCTTAAGAATGTGTTTGAGGCCGAGGAGGATGAAGCTTCAGTCGACGGGAGGGAGGAGGAGAAGGAGGATAAAGAGGTCCATACATCTCCACCCAATTGGCAAACCGGTACAACAAGTACCGATTTGCTGAGGTGTCGGGGTTGAGAGAATGAGGTGGTTGACCCTATAAACGGTCTGTTTGACAGTTTTACAATAACTGTTTATGAGAGGTTTAAGAAGATGGAAGAGCAGATGAAAAGGGTGGAGGAAAAAGTTGATAGGGTGGCAGAGAAAGTTGGTAGGGTGGAGGAGGAAGTTGATGGAGGTGTTGAAAATGGTTGAAGTGCAACCTGAGCATAAAAGAGAGAGCCAAAAGAGTAAGCACGTAAAATCTCCTTACACGACAGTAACATATGGAAAGAAGAGGAAAACAAAGAAAAAAAATGAGGAAGTCTGTGAAAGTGGAGAAGCAAAAATGGAGGAGGGTAAGAAGGAAGGTGGAGGAAGTGGGGAAGTGAAAATGGAGGAGGGTGAGGCAGGACGCAAAGAAAGTGGGGAAGTGAAAATGGAGGAGGGTGAGCAGGAAGGTAGAGGAGGTGGGCAAGTGAAAACGGAGGAGTTAAAGGTTGATTTGTATAGGCTAATAGATGAGGAAAAGAAAAAACTCTTTTATGCCTATTACAATGATTCTAGAAGTGATGGGCGTGTGAAGTGCAAACCAGGGATTATCCCCAGGAGTGGTTTGAAAAGATGTTGACAATAGGCAAGTGGCTGACGACTCGGTGAGTTGTTTTCCCGTATTTTTCCTTATGTTTTCCATGAGGTACTGTATACTAAATCGCTTAGGCGAATTTATTTTTTTTTATTTTTTTTTAAGGAGGTAGCTTAAGCAATCTATTTTGTTTTAAGAGATTGCTTAAGCAACGATCTCTTAAAACAAAACAGATCACCTAAGGAAAAACCGTTGATGAGGTATTTGAATAGACACTTATCATGTTATTTTTATTTGATCCAGCACATTGATGAGGTATTAGCACTTATGAGGTTGCGACAGAGCAGTAATGGTGATATTTTGTATCTGCACTGTGTCATCATCAATTTGACCTTTGGCTAAAGCCTAGTAATTACATATGACACGTTAATGAACAAGGCCAATGGTGGAGGTGCAACAAGGGGAGGCAAGCAGAAAAGAATGGTCACAGAGGACTTTGACGGTGTCCTTGATGATTTTCGGTTTGATGAGAGGATCATGCAATATGTATGGGGGGAAAGGCCCAAATATGGCAACAGTTAGGCAAACATTAAAAGAGTATACTACATCGTGAACATCAAGGATATGTATTGGATAACCATCGTTTGGCTATTGGAGGAGGGCTTGCTGCAGATGCTTAATTGCAACCCGGGTATTTGTCAAGAGAGGCAGTTGAATATGGAGTTGCAGCTGTTGTGTACATTGTTCTCGTAGCTATTGTCCGACAGCAGGATGTTTTAGAACTTGGGTGATGAACTACTAACAGGAAAGTGGCCACTCAAGCGCCTTCCCATCCCAATAAATAACTCCAGGTAAATTTTGTATAAAACTTACATAATACAATTGTTCTATAAGCTAATTCTAATGCTAATTCTTCCTCCTATTGTAGTGTTGATTGCGAGGCATATGTACTAAAATTTATTGAGTTCGACGTGACCAACACCCCAATGGATAGGTTGAATGACGACACAATGAACAACTTTTGGGAGCACTTATTTGTTGAGTGCTTCCATGGGTATATGGATCCCTTTTGACTGACCAGAACCCAATCTAAGTCATTGTTGATGTTGTCATCAAAAGGTATGGAAGTTGGACTTAGAGTTTTATAGTTTATGAGAAATGCATTTCTTAGTAAGTTGTCTTGAATAATTGGATTGTCTTGAATTGGATCAACTGGTGTTGTTAGGAGTCAGGCTGTTGATACCTAGGTTGTGGTGTTATGTATGCTTTTTGGTCAAGGCCAAGGTTGGATAATGTTGGAAGGGGTGTTGTAGAAGAAGACGAAGAGGCTGCTGTTGATGCTGAAGGTGTGCTGGATAATTTTGGAAGATTGGGAAGTGGTTGAAGACAATGATGAAGAGGGAGGATGGAGGTTGCCAGCACTACTTTTATTTTGGGTGTATATAGGACATTTATTTGTTGTTTATAATGTTGTAATTTAATGTAGTTGACACATTTCATATTTGTACAAAAGCAATTCAGTATTTCTTTCCCTCTTTTAACTTTGAGTTTATTTAGTATTCTTGTTAAATGGAATTAATGTGTTGATGCAATTAGGTTGTCAAATCCAAGAGAAAAGATGGAATTAATATGTGTTGGTGATTTTAGTTTGTCAAAATTTAGGAGAAAAGCTGGAAATAATATGTGTTGCCCATGATCGCTTAAGCGACTACATATATCTCTTAAGCAATCAAGGGTTTCCTATACAGGGTCGTTTAAGCGAGACCTTAAATTGCTTAAGCGATCATGCACTTGGGGTGATCTTGATTCTACCTTGGACTTGATCGCTTAAGCGATCCAAGGGTAAAAGTGAAGAATCACTTAAGTGAGACCTTAAATTGCTTAAGTGATCGTGCACTTAGGGTGACTTGATTTTGCCTTGGACTTGATCGCTTAAAAGATCCTACATCGCTTAAGTGACCAAGGCTAAAAGTGAAGAATCGCTTAAGTGAGACTTCAAATCGCTTAAGCGATCGTGCACCTGGGGTGACTTGATTCTGCCTTGAACTTGATCGCTTAAGTGACCAAGGCTAAAAGTAAAAAATCACCTAAGCGATACCTAAATTGCTTAAGCGATCGTGCATCCGGGGTGATCTTGATTCTGTCTTGCATTTGATCGCTTAAGCGACCACGGCTAAAAGTGAAAAATCGCTTTATTAAGTGACGTTAATGTGAACCTTGGACGTTGACAACATCACAAGATTATTAACGTTAATGTAAGAAGATTATTAACGTTAAATTACACCTTGGGCATTCACACATGAAAATATAACAACTGGGATATGTGGCATACAACCGTATGATATATGGATGAATGTCATAGTACACTAGTGTGACATGTTAGTAGAAAAGTATCTCATTTCACAAATATGGATGGCGTATTTGCGAATGATTATTGTGCTCTTTTTACTGACCAAAATGCAGTCAAATCTTGTACGATGTGGGGGGACTAGATTGAAATAAGCTTGAATTTGGACTGTACGATTAGTTCAATGGACCATGATCTGTCTTGTGTCAATTGATTTGATTATTTATATCACTTAATCGATTTTTTTTTATAATTATATTTTAATTAAACTAATTTTTTTACGTGTGTAGATAAACATGGAAAATAAGAAATATTAAAGTATAGAATAATTCTGTATAATACAAATTTTAATGTTTTTAAAATACTAAAGTACATTAGCCTTGATTGCTTAAGTGATGTATGATCTCGCTTAAGCAATCCTGTATATTTAGCCTTGGTCGCTTAAGCGATGTATGATGTATGCTATCTTTTAAGCGATCTTGTCAAAGGCAAAATAAAGATCATTCGAATATATTGGATCACTTAAGCAATTTCAGATCTCGCTTACGCAATCCAATATATTTAGCCTTAGTCGCTTAATTGATGTACAGTTGCTTAAGCGATCACGTACAAGGCAAAATCAAGATCACTTAAGCGATTATTCACTTTTAGCCTTGATCGCTTAAGCGATCAAATCCAAGGCAAACTCAAGTCACCCCAAGTGCACGATCGCTTAAGCAATTTAAGGTCTCGTTTAAACGATTCTTCACTTTTAGCTTTGGTCACTTAAGCGATGTAGGATCACTTAAGCGATCAAGTCCAAGGCAAAATCAAGTCACACCAGGTGCACGATCGCTTAAATGATCAAATCCAAGGCAGAATCAAGTCACCTCAGGTGTACGATCGCTTAAGCGATTTAAGGTCTTGCTTGAGCGATATTGGATTACTTAAGCGATCAAGTCCAAGGCAGAATCAAGATCACTTAAGCGATTCTTCACTTTTAGTGTTGGTCGCTTAAGCGATGCATGATCGCTTAAGTGACCAAGGCCATTTTGTTTCTTATCTCCTCGATCTTTTGATATTGTGCACGTTTGAGTGAGAAATTATATTCCGTATTATGGGTCAGCTCTATATTCAATCATAACCGTCCATATTTGTGAAATGAGGTACATTTCTACTAATGTGTCACACTCGTGACTAATTCAGTAGATTGATTGATTGATTGACTTGACATAACAATTATGTTGATAATATTTATTTTGTTTGTCTTACTTCTTTAGGCAGCAATCAGTGCCTTACATAGATAATATGAGAAATTTTACTTAATTAAACCCTTTTTAAAATGGATGAAAATGAAAAATAATTAATTTTATTTAATACGATATAAAGGATGATTTATTCAAGGTAACAATTAAATTTAAAACATAAAAAATTGAAAACAACAAGTCTTCAACGGTTAGCCTTGGCAACTCTCTCGATTTCATCCTTCTTCTTGATGACATAGCTGGAAATACAAAGACATAAAATCAATTTAATGCACCATAAAAGAGAAACATGATAACTTCATCAGATCGTTTAAGCGATTTTTCAGTCGCTTAAGCGATCTGCTGGTCAGATTTGCATATAAGAGCATATCGCTTAAGCGAGCTTCTGTCACTTAAGCGATTTGGTGTTCACCATATCTGATTGAGTACCAGATCGCTTAAACGACCAAGGATCACTTAAGCTATCTGATGTTAACCAGACTTGATCTGAGCAACAGATCATTTAAGCGATCTTAGGTCGCTTAAGCGATCTACTGTTCAGAGCTACAGATAAGAGCAGATTGCTTAAGCGACCAAAGATTGCTTAAGAGATATGCTCTTATCAGGTCTGCTATTCAAATCTGCAGATAATAGCCGATTGCTTAAGCGATCTTCTATCGCTTAAACGATTTGATCTTCTCTACAAATCTTAGAGCAGGTTACTTGCTTTCTTGCTTCTAATTGATTTAAACATAATTTTCTGGATCTGCATGTGATCGATTATAGCAACTGCTTCTCTTGTGGCCAGGTTGCTTGCAAATCGAGCACTTATTCATCCTCTGGGGAACCTCACAGGCTGATAGAATACGCTTAACTATTCTTCTCCCCTTTTTTCTATCTTCTTGAATGGCGGATGGATGATAATGTCAATCAACTCTGGCGACACTACCCATTACTCTTCTGGAGGAACTGGATATATCGTTTCTGAATAAGCCACCATGTGGTGGTTTGCCATATAGAGAGGGGAGCAAGTTCCATGTAAATTCTTGAACCAAAATCCGGCTTCCGTTGGTGTTTCAATGCTGCTAGTGCATGAGGATAAGGTAAATGTTGAATGTCAAGCACTTTACAGCTGCAAGTTTTACTAAGAAGATTAACTAGGGCATCCGGACCATAGCTACGCACGGTGAACTCTTGAGCATTAAGAGGATAGGTAAATAGTGTATTTGACAGTTTCATACGTTCTCGCAATAATTTTTTAGTTGACGGAACAAGGGTTGTGGTAAAATTATCTGACTCCATACGACGCTCATGGAATCACTGTGACAATGTCCTCTGTGTTGCATCAAAAAAGGCAAATTTGGAAACTCTCTTTCTATTAACAACTTCGAATTTATGGACTCGACTATGTTTGTGGTCATGACATCGAACCTTCTTCCAGGAAAGTAAGCTCTACTCCGTCGCTCGAAACCAACATCATGTTTAAGATACTTAGCAATTCTATCATCCTTGATTCAGATTTGCTGGAAGTGCTCCTCAAACTCATCAACTCAATAAGTTTTTGCTGCCATGTAGTATGTCTGAAGGAGGCCAGCACACTTAAACTTTCGTTTTATGTTCTCGCCAAGGTGCCTGATGCATGCAAATACAACACCTAATTTTACCTCACTAAATTCTAATGCAAAATCGTGTAATACCCACATTCAGAAATATGGTAGGGATTATTTTATAGTCATAGTGAATATATTTAACTAGTTTTATAAAAGAATTCCATAAAAGTTTCAATAGGGGCAAAATGGTCATTTCACATAGAATCACGTGTTCAAGTGAAAAGTGAGTATGATAAATATAATGTATTAAGTGTGCTAGCCATGAGAATAGAGTGATAGAAAAATTATGGAAAATACACGTGGTGTGATGCCGAGATAAATACGTGTTTGTAAAGTAATAGAAAAATATTAAAGAATAAGGGTAAAATGGTTTTTTCACTCACAACTAGATGAAATAGTGGGGAGTGAAAATGACCAAGAACATGTGTTAAATCCACTGAAAGTGAGGGTATATCGTTACATGCACATATGGCATAATTGGAATTATCATAAAAGTGCAAGGGCAAAATGGGTTATATTATTATTATTATTAGTTATAAGGCTTCAATTGGCAAACCTTAGCCATTCTCACCTCTTGAGCACGCCACCTTGTTCCCCCATTTCTCTTCCATTTCTTCAAAGTCTTCCAAGGGAATTACCTGAGAATTCATGCCTAAGTGAATATTTGTTCATTTTGTGGCTTTCTAAGCATGATCAACGGAGAAAGTGAGCAAATGAAGCAAAGAAAAGGATTCTTGCAAGAAAAAGGTAAGTAAACCCAATCTAAGCTTTAATTTGAGTAGTATATGTGTAAGTTGATTCTTGAGTGTTTGTGTATGATGTATGATAAGAAGTATTGGCTGTTTAGATGCTTGTTTGATGGAGAGTAATGTGTAGAAATTCAGCCAAGATGAGTAGTTATGTAGATGTGATGTTTTGGTTGAACTTTGGATGAAATTTTGATGAGTTGATGTTGGAATTTGGAAGTGTTGAATCCGACTAGATTTGAAGTTAAGTTTGGTGAGTTTTTGCTCCAATTTTAGTGGATTTGGAGAGATGTGGAAGTGTGGCCAACGAAGTATTTGCATGTGCATGTGAATTGTTTGATGAAAATTCAAAGAGAAATGCATGCATGAGTTTGTTAAATCTTGTTGAAGAAATTGTCTGAGAAAGGAAAGAATTGGAGTTGAAAGGTTATGTTAGGCTTAACCAAGTGTAAGTTTTAGTATTTAAGAGTTCATTTTGTTATGCCAAAATTTAGAATAACACTTGGTTACGTTAATTTAATAAGATAAATGGCTTTTAGTGCATGGTTCAAGTTACTTGAACCTTTGGTATTTCTTTGAATAGCACATTGTATTTAGTTATTGAATTAGAAATTGTGAAACTTATGACTTTAGGAAAATGTTAGAAGGGATTTGTATGTTAAATTGTTACTTTGATATGACATTGCTGATAGTAGAGAATGGTGGATTATGTCATGACATATCAATATGTCATAATAAATTCTCAAGTTTGTGTACTTGAATTTGAAAAGAACATCAAAGAATGGGTTTGACCATACATATTTTGTGCATATCATCCATATATAGTTGATTTGGCAAATGAGAATATTAAGGAGAATGTTACCAAAAAGTGAGAGAAAGAAAGAAAGAAAAGAAAATTGCTTTGTGGATTCATTTTAAGCTAACATGTAAATATGTACATTTTCGTATTTATTAAAGAGTATAATTGTAGAATTTCCATAACTTGGAAATATATTTAGAAATGTGTATTGAATCTTTTTCAGAGATATAGAATGTTATGTTAGAAGGTTGTTGCGATGGGGAACCCGTGAGTGACAGAGATGCAGCAAGTTCCTACATGCACGCCGCCATCAGTGAGCGGCCTCAGAATAGAAAAACTGAATTTGTACAGTCCGTTAGAAGTGCATGTGGATGAGGACTGTACCCAAAAAGAATTTCAGAATACGCTCACACGGCCAGAGTTCCAAATCCATGCCTCAGCCTAGTTCGATCGACAAATTAGAACAGAATACAAAAAGAAAGAAAAATAGAATAAGAAATAGAAAACAGAAAGAATTTCAGAAAGAAAGAAAAATAGAATAAGAAATAGAAAAAAGAAAGAATTTCATAAAGAAAGAAAAATAGAATAAGAAATAGAAAACAGAAAGAATTTCAGAAAGAAAGAGAAATAATTTCAGAAAGAATTAGAAAGGAATTTTCAGAAATAATACAAACATGATCATTTGCATATGCATCAGACATTTTATGTGCATTGCATCTCATGCATTTATGCATAGATTAAACAATTTATTTTATTATTGCGTGTCTGACTAGCCAAGAAAAGAAAATAGAAGCCCATGAGAATAGAGAAGAAAAGAAAATAGAAGCCCATGAGAAAAGAGAAGAAAAGAAAATAGAAACCCATGAGAATAGAGAAGAAAAAAAAATAGAAGCCTACGATAATAGAAAAGAAATCAAAGATATACAAGAAAAGAACAGAAATTAGATACATGCTATAAAAGAACAAAAATTAGAAACATGACAAATAGCAAGGAAACTTAGCGATTTGTTGAGTAGAGAAAGAAATAGAATGATAAAGAATAGCACAACACTGGGAGGATTTAGAAAGATTTGAGAAAAATAGAAGACTGCTAAGTAGTACGCCTGAGAATGAAGAGAGAAAGCAAGTAGAAATTTAGAAACAGTACAGCGAAAACGGGAACAGCGGAGTAAGAGCATAGTTAGATTTGGTTTACTTACTGAGCATTTATAGCTCACCCCGTTGCTTTCCTTATTTTTGTAAGTATTAGATTGTAGTGGTCGGGAGACCTCAAGCTGGCGAGATGATTGTACACACTGTCTCAGTGAAGAAATTTAATGTGGATTTATATATGTGAGAAATAATCTTTGTGTAATAGTATGTTATAACTGGATTAAGGATAAAAAATTTAGATGAACACCATTTTTAAACTAGCAATTCTCTGGATTCTCTCTATAGGATACTCAGTAAATACTTGCCTAGTGAGACATTACAAATCGTGTAGTAGCAAAGAGCAAGTAAGGGTCTTTTCCGCAGAGGATTTGTGAACTTAACTAATTATCTACTTCTAACAGGGGTTTGTCACGGATTAAAATAAATTAAAACAAAAACCAAGAAACTAAATTTAACAACTTAAATCAACCAAATACTCATGAAAGAGAAATATATGAGAGAAATAAGATTGAAGGTTTATTTGCCACCACTAGACATGAATTGCATAAAATAAAAGCACTCTTTAGCTTTCTACCCTCTTTATCACATCGGCTCAGAAAATATCAAATGTTGATAAGTTTCATCTCTCTTTACTGAGTCGTTGGGCTAAAGACGATCGTAACCCAATTCCCTTTTTATTAAATAACCTAGGATACGATCTCTAGATTCAAAGTAATAAAAGCGTTAAGAAGCGAGAGGCCTACTAAATCAAGGCTAAACTCATATGGTTGGTTTAGTTATCTTGAGTGATTATCCCCAATGCATGCAAGCATACACTTTACCATTAGTTATTTAGGTTAATAAAGCGATTCCGTACTCAACAACCTAAATTGGCGATAATAGATTAACCCTAACTATTTAATTGGCCATTTAAACAATTAAGAAAATCTATTTAAACCTTATTCTTAGAGAATAAATCACTAATCAAGAGGGATCAAAAGATAAAAAGATGAAGATTTTATTAATCACAAGACATATCTAGGGTTTTGAAATTACCCTCACTCACAAAAGAATTAGTTACCCATGAATAAAAATAAAAACATTATTGCATTCATGATAACAAATAATACAAAGGGAAAAGAAAAACATAGGAAAGCTTGAGTAGACTAATGGAGTGTATGATGATCTTCTCCAATTCTTCTCTCCAAGGCTCTTTCAATCTCTCTTAATCTCTATATTATTGATTTTTTTTTTGTTCTCTGTCCTCTCTCTTCTTTAAAAAATACCTAAAGACATCCTTTTATAGTGCTAGGGTTGTGGGAAAAATAATGGGAAAGTCCTATACAAAATAGGAGAACAAAATTCGTATTAAGTTATACAAGACTTCTTGTTTATCTAAAATTTCCGTTCTATGCCTCGGCACCAATTTTTTATGCCTCGGCACCAGTTTTGAGTATGCTTTGGGCACACTTTTTGCAGAAATCCTCCCTCCAAACCCGAGAGCAGATGCCACGGCGCCAGAAATTTTCTACCGTGGCGCTGAAATATCTTCATTTTTTAGTAAAAAAAAAAAAAGTCTAAATATAAGAAGTCATAAACATAAAATTTTAGCCCTGTGAGTTATCTTTCCAATGGTTTAAGAATCAGCCCAATCCGATATCTATAGCTCAAGTTATCATCGAAATACCGAAGCATACTCAAAACTGGAGCATTTTCCAGATTTTGCATGTGACGGTAAATCCACCTTAACTTCCTCGTCTCAACTTTGATTTTTGAACCGTTTGTTTCTAGTCATAAAAAATCCTCTTGCCAACATCATCTCCCATCCGAATATTATTTTTAAATAATTATTCCCTGTAAACACAACAAAAACACTCATGATCCTGAAAAGTGCATTTATGAAGCAATTAAGTTAATGTATGCAAATTAACCCTACTTTCCCACAAACAATACCTATAAACCACTAAGTATAAGAAATTTTCAAGCACTTATCAGTGTCTCATACAGAATTCATGATGTGCTTGAGGGTAAATAGTGGCAATCCCCTTCTTTATAGAGTTGTGCCTATCGGATATTATGCATAACTCGTCATTGTCAGGCACTATTGTGAGTAATTGTTGGAAAAACCAAATCAACGACTTGTCGTTCTTAAAGTCAACCACATACCATGCAACATGATATGTGTGATTCTCGATGTCCTGTGTAGTGGCCACCAATAATGTACCTCCATACTTTCCCATAAAAAAGAAACCACCAACAGCCAACACTTTTCTCATGTTTACAGAACCCCTTATAGTAGCACCGTAAGCAACAAAAATATATTTAAACCTCATATTCTTGTCCCACTTCAAAGCCGTTTTACTACCTTGGTTTTTCAACTCAAGCATATAACGGTATGCTTCTAATACTGTTTGCCCGTGCTCTGGCATGCCCCTCACAAAATCTTGTGCATGTTATCTCCCTTTCCAACATTTCCAGTAACTAACATCGCATCCCAACTCTATGCGCATAAGTCTCTGAATTAGGGTTGCAAACGAACCAAACAGTTCACGAACAACTCGATGTTCATTCGATAACTGTTTTACTCAACTCGATAACAAACGATTCGCGAACAGTTCAATGTTCGTTCGATAATATGTTCGATTTGAGTTCGAACATGGGCTGTTCGTTCGATTATATTTGCGAATTATACGTTAGATTGATCAATCCATTCGCAAACAGTCTATTCGATTGTTCGTTTGTTTATGTTCGAAAAACATGGTATGCATTATTATAATTTATATATTTTTTTTTTCATTTTTATATTATGTTTGGTTTAGTTTAGATGAATTTTTTTTAATGGTAATCAATAATAAAATATTATGATGCTTTTGTTTTTCTTATATATATATAATATGTTTGGATTTTTTTTCTTTCTAAATGTCATCAATAATTAAATATATAAGTGTATAGCATTTTAATTAAAAAATAATAAATTATTATGATACATAGCATGACAAATTTAATAACATAATAGATTGTATAATCAAGTGATATATAATATAGTAAATCCAATAACATAATAGCTTCATATTTTTCCAAATGTAATAAATAATTAAATATTATAAGATAACATTTCAATTAATAAATAATAAATATAGTATGGTAAATTGATGAACATAACATATTGTATAATCAAGTGATGTATAGTATAACAAATTTAATAATACAATAGCTTAGTTAAATATAGTATGGTAAATTGATGAACATAACATATTGTATAATCAAGTGATGTATAGTATAACAAATTTAATAATACAATAGCTTAGTTAAATATAGTATGGTAAATTGATGAACATAACATATTGTATAATTAAGTGATATATAGTATGACAAATTTAATAATATAATAGCTTAATTAAATATAACATGGCAAATTTATGAACATAACATATTGTATAATCAAGTAATATATAGCATGACAAATTTAATAACATAATAGCTTAATTAAACCTAAATTAATCACACATTTGTATTGATCATATATTACAATAAACCCTCATACCACTATGAATTTATAGGTGTTGATACAAAATATATATGTAGACAGTAATAATAATATATATATATATATAACAAATTAGTCACACATATGTATTGATCATATATTACAATAGACTTTCATTCCACTATAAATTTATGGGTGTTGATACAAAATATATATGTAAACATTTAAAATATTTATGATAATTTATGTAATGATAATAAATATATGATAACCTATAATTTTGGTAATTTCATAACATATTAAACATATTTAATCTATGATTAATATATGTATGATAATAATTTTGTATATACACAATTACAAATTATATATATAAAAACCCAATTTCACATTTTCCCTTCCCAGCCCAGCCCAAAATTTAAAACAAAAATCCAAAGTCCAAACCCAATTCCACATTTTCCCTTACCCGGCCCAAAATCCAAATCCATTTCCACCTTTGTTAATCGAACGAGTTAGTCGAACGATCCATGGTTGTTAGTATCCTACGATACGCGATACATATCCTATGATACGATTCGATACGGGTTGCCAACGATACGTATCAGAGAATGTATCATAAACTTTTCGATACGTTGATATGTATCCTATCATACGATACGTATCTGTTTGTATCCTTAAAAATATCGATACAAATCGATACGACTTTATTAATTTGGGCCAAAGGTCCAAAAAAAATTTCAGGTCGAATCTGGGTCACCTAACCTAGTTCACTAAAACCTGCCCAAATTTACTCATTTTGCATGGAGAAAGTGAAAACTAGGATGTATTGCCCATTTTGCATGATAATAATAACACGAGTAAAGTTATAGATATTGAAATTGATCTTGGAAATGATATGAATGGTTGAGAAGAAATGATATAGATTTTTAGTTTTGTGATTAATTTTGATTATGAAATATCATAATTTAAAGCCAATGATACCACAAAATTTGTTAATTAATCATGGGGATGATATTAATTTTTAGAAAAAGTTTATTATTTTATTAATTTTTTTGAAAAAGGCGTATCCTACGATACGATACGTGATGCACGATTAAAAAAATTAGGTTTTCAATACACGATACGATACACGATTTGATAACCATGGAACTAGAGGTGGAAAAGCAGTCCGTCCGGCCTAACCCGACCTGCGGCAGGTTGCGCAAAGTGGTGGGTCGGTCCTGACCCGCCCGGCAACATTGGCAGGTCGGGTTAGGCCCGCCAATGTTGGGGAATTGGATGGCCCAACCCGGACCGCCAACCCTAACCCGCCGGGTTAGGCCGCGGGTTGGGCTGGGTTAACCCTTTTTTTTATTTTTTATTTTTTTTAATTTTGTTTTGTTTTATTTTGTTTAAGTTTAAATGTTTAATTAACTTTTCAAATGAATAATTAACAATCTATAAATGAATAAATGTAATTGTTTTTAGTTAAGTGTTAACTTTTTTTCAAATATCAATAATTAAATTAAATTAAATTTTTTTTTGTTAACATTCCAAATATTAATTCAATTTTAATACATTAAAATTGTAATATAAGAAAAATTAAATGTATTCATTTATTAAAAAATAAAATAAGAAATTACAATAATTATTGCCTCATTAAAAACCTCACCAAGAAAAACCCAATAAGACAAAAACTTGGTAAGGAAAAAAGAGTGCAATAATTGACAATTAATTTACAAGTTACAATTTACAAAACAACTAATTTTGGGGTTCACTAGGACCTCCCTCATCCGTATCATCTATATTACAAAATTGAAATGATTCTATTAAAGTATCCGCGACAACCTCGTATTGACCTTGATGGGCGCGACTGTTCCCAATCTTGAAGACATGTAAGGACTTCAATCATTTTTGTGAAAGTTTAGTCCGCCTTTCATTTAAAATTCTTCCACTTGCACTAAAGTTTGTTCGGAGAGACGGTTGAGACAGGAACAGCGAAAACATCCAAGGCAAGTCTTGATAATACGGAAAAATACATTTTTTGGCTCTCCAATAGCTAAGAGATCAATGTTGGCTCTCTGTGTGGATCTAATGGTAACATTTCAAGGGTTGCCAAATATTGTTGAAGCTCATTACTCTGCGACTGCATGGAAGACGTACATTAGTTGTTGTTGTTGGTGGAGCTTGAAGAGGAGGCTGTGCTCGGATTCGGGTGCTCTTCGGCTATTCAGTGCACCCCAAGAGGAGAAGTTCATTGTTTTCTTCTGATGCAGCTTCCCTGGATGTTTCGCTCTTTGCGGGTTCCCATACCTGTTTTCATATTGGAAAATACTTCGAAAAATCTATTTTTTACCTCCCTATTTGATTGGCATCACTTTGGTTTGTAATTTTCACATAAATTTTCAAAACCATTTTGCTAAACCTACTAATTTAATTCTAGGATCAAATATAGCACTAAACAATAAAGAAAAGGAATGGGTTCCCAATATTAAAAAAAAAAAATTCCATTGCCTTTTGGTGCATTTAAAATTTCATTGTCTTTGTTTTTTATAAATAACTGGAAATTTTTATAATTGTATGTATTATCAATGGACTAGTAGGTAATACACACCAAAAAGTTGTAAAGTAGATTGGTAAAAAATTTTAAGAAAAGAATGAAATACTTTAGCTATTTGCCAATCATTTATAAATAATAAGAACTTCTATTATTTGCTACAAAATAACTAATTATATAGCATAGGAAACATGAATCAAGCATTAAATAAGTACTATTCCATCTAACGCATGTCAATAAAGTCTAGGAGACATATTTGATTTTATACAAGGTCTTGAAATTCAACATTCTTTTATTATACTAGTAATCCAAGCTAAACAATCTCTAATTCTATTAATATTTCTTTAATTGTTTTCATACCACTTTTCACAATTAAATAATAACATGACATGCACAACGTTGGTGAAAAAACTTCAAATTGTTATATAAAGGATAATTACTTTGAAAATAATCTATAGCTTTACTATTAGAACCTGCATTATCTAAAGTTAAACTTATCACTTTACTAACAATATCATAATCTTCTAAAACTTAAACAATTTTATTATAAATTTGTTCACCACTATGATCAACATCCATTAATCTAAATTAATAAAGATTTATTTAATTACATTCATTATCAAAATAATGACTAGTCACACAAATAATCTGTAGCTCTACCACTCCAAATTAGCAATTAGAGCCACACTAACATGACAGTATGTATTTATTTTTTTAATTCTAATTTCATTTTTCTAAACAATTTTATTAAATCATTTCTAGTTGCAGTTTTAGAATAACTTTTAAATCCTGGAAAAAATGAATTTTGAACAACTCTCAAAATATTTATCTCCAGCCATATTAAAGGTTGATCAGTTGCAGCAATATATAAAGCTAACTGTTCCCATATATATCAGAATTATAACGCCAAGTAGAGTACTCATATTAGTTATGAGTTTGATTCCTTTCTCTATTTCCATGTTGATTAATATGTTTATTAGCATGATTTTTAAAGTACTAGTACCATTACCTGAATCAGCTTTATAAATATTTCCACAGTATTTGCATTCTCGTTTCTTGATTTGAATGCCATTTTCTGTCGTAAAACTTGTCGAAATGCGCCCCAACGTTGATGTGTGTCTGTCTTCGGTTTCGACGGCAGTTGATGATCCCGCCTCAGCTTGAGATGAAGTTGGACGAGCACGACGATTACGAGGACGACTTCTAGAACCACCGGGAGCTGTTGGAATCGGGGGCATATTTTAAGGTGTATCGGATTCTGAGAATGGGAAAGCGGGACTATTTGAATCTCCTCCTGCATTTATGTTAGTAAAATCAGCGGGACTAGGACTAGGACAGTAGTTTCCTTCATCATTGTAATTGATGGGAGAGAAATATCTATCCATTGTAGTTGAAAAAAAAAATTGATGTAGAAGAAATAAAAATTAAAGAAAGAGAATTGGAATATGGAATTTGGAAAATTGGAAATATGAATTAAAAATTGCAAAAACTAATAAAAATTAAAATACGAGCAAATTGATAACAAAGAGATTAAGAGAATAAATGAATAATTGAGAGATTACAGATTAGAGAATATGAGATAATTTGAGTTGTGAGAACAATGTGAGAGTTTAGGGCCAATTTATAGAAAAAAATGGGAAAGGAAAATGACGAAAAAGACCCCTTCAACGGCTATATTTCAAGGGTAAAGGGGTAATTTGAAAAAACAAATTAAATTTTTTATTTTTTTTATTTTTTTCGGCCAACCCGTGGGTCAACTCGGTGGGTTGACCGTTATTATATAACAGTCAACCCGGCGGGTTGGCGGTCTCTCTTAGAAGAGACAAAATAGCAACCCGTCGGGTTGGCGGGTTCCCATTTTGCAACCCGGCCTGCCTGGGGGTTGCTGCCGGGTTAGGTTCAACCCGGACCACCATATTAGCGGTCCGGGTTCAACCCTCTTCATTGCGGGTCGGGTTAGGGTTGACCCACCTAACCCGGCCCATTTGTTGCACCGCTACATGGAACGATCACGAATTGATCGTTTTTTTAATCAAACAAACTTGAACAGTCATCTTGTGTTCGTTCGAGTTCGAACACTCCTTCATGCTTATCGAATGAGTTTCAAACGGGGGTGTTCGTTCGTGTTCAGTTCGATTGCAGGCCTACTCTGAATCTCCTTAGGAGATGGACATTTCCCTTCAACAAACTGACTTTTGACAAATTGTCCAATAACATCAGCGGAGGCTTGTTGATACTCGCCTAAAATATGTCCCAACCCACATGTGTGCTCACGGGTATATGTGCTAACAATAAATTTTTTGGACTCCGCCAACCTTCTATAATAAACCCGCCACTTGCACTTTCGGTCACAACATGCAACCATCACTACTGATGAATTAGAATTTTTGGTGATGAACTCAAAACTACCTCTCACGCAACAAGTTTTAGCTTCCTCACCACTTCCTCTTTGTTGTCAAATAAATAACATAGGAACAAGTCCGATCCATTAGTAAAAACATGAGGTGATTCACTACTACCGCAATTGCCGCCTCTGAACCTGTATAAACGACCATATAGTGTTCTCTTTCTTACAAACTACACCTTCTGCATAATCTGTAATTATAAGAATCTCTACATCTACGGGAACATGTACGGGGTCCTCCTCATCCACATTTTCATTCTGTCTCACATGACCAACCTCTTCTACAGTGTCCTTCTCACCACCCAAATCACCACCTACTTTTGATTTTTCAACAAAGAAATCAATGCCCTCGTAGTTAAAATTAAAACCAGCATTCTCCCCACCCAAATCACTGCTTACTCTTGAACCAACTTCCAAAGCTTTATTCACAACTGAAACCATTAAAATCGGCCTTGAACCATTATCGCCCAATCAAGCATAAATAACTTCACAACTTCATCAGACATTAATACAACAGGGGGTACCTTAATATTTGCAGGAGCTCTACTTAAAACATACTTCACAACTATATCACTACGTAAGCAACTCAACCTACCTCTTCTAATGATTGCATCAATCAACTCATCAAAACTAACTTATGTACTAATAGCAATTGCCTTAACTTGTTTGCTCTTCCCAATCTACTTCCAGCAACTTTCTTCTGCCACCCGCTCACCAAAATATTCAACACCCAAAACCACTTGTCTCATGTCTAATAATAGCCAAGTACCAATAATGCAAGAAAACAAAAATTATTAACTGATATATTAAGGGTTAACATATTTTAAAAAGCATCTCCAAAGTTGCTTAAGCGATGTGGTATATCGCTTACTGGATGCTTAAGCGATATAGTATATCGCTTAAGTGATTTGGTATAAATAAGCATGATCGCTTAAGCGATCTTATGCCATATACCTGATTGCTTAAGCAATCTGCTGCCATATACCCGATAGCATATCGCTTAAGTGATACACCAAATCGCTTAAGCGATCCGTCAGATCCAGAACACATTTTCAGTTATCTCCACCTACAATCGCTGCTACCACCCCCAGTTACCCACAATGCAAGAAAATATTCAACAAATTTCACTCCTTTCAGCTTGCATTACATCAAACACAACTCAACAACCTAAACAACTAAATCAAAATCATAACCCAAACCCAATCCATCATTAAATCTTTGTAAATCAAAATTTAAAATATAAAGAGGAGACACACATACCTAGACAAAATGTCAGGAAGAGGAAGAGGCGGGTCTTTGGCGGAGAAGATGTTACTGACAGAGGAAGAAGAAAGTGTCAATGGTAGAGGAAGAAGAAGATGTAGAGGAAGGAGGAAGAAGAAGATGTGGACAAAGCTTAGAAGAAACAACAACCAGGGGAGGAAGAAGGTGTTTGGGTTTGTTTGCAAGAATTTGGCTTTTTAGGGACATATTATAATTTTTAAAAGATTACACAATACTTTATTAATCCTAATTAGCCACTAATCATGTTTAATTAACCTTAATCAATAATAAAGCTATTTACTTAACACTTTAAAACTACATGACCTTTTAATTAAATTTGAAATTTATTTGGTCTTTTAAAAAAATGCCCTATTGGTCCGCCATTGATCAGTTACATAATGTGACAAGAATGGCGTGGTTATGTACACGCGTCACAAGTGCGAGTGAGAGATAGTCTTAGCGTATGAGCGAGTTCATAAACGACATGTCATTTAACATAAGCGTGGAGTTACATGAGTAAAAAAGTACACTCATTATTTTCATATATTTTTATAATTGACAAATTAATAAATTAAGATTTAATTGAAGAATTGTCTTAACGTATGTCTTAAAAAGTACTATAAATATTAAAATATGTCTTAAAAAGTATACGCTACAAATATTAAAAGAACTTATTTGTTGTATATAATGTAAAAAAAAACATAAAAAAAAAAAAACACAATTTTCATCGTTGTATTTATATACTATATTTTTTGTTTGTACAAGATGAAATTAAAATAAAAAGGTTTTCATTCATCCACTTTAAAACTAAATAAATCTTATATTTTAGTATGTTCTATAAATTTATAAAATTATGTTATTAAATTTATTTAATTTCTTAATGAAATACCAATTATATGCATATAACCTTATTTTCTGGTATTCTTATTTAGCCTCTATTATGATATAATAAAACTATTATATATATATAGAAAACAAAAGTTTCCAAGATAATAGATTAAGTTATAAATAATATAATAACGTAAGTTTGTAATTATTTGGCAACTTTTTTGTTTAATTTAAATCAATATACAGTTAAACCTCAATAAATTAATATTTGATAAATTAATAACCTCGATTAAATAATAGTTTTTGTCCATCCCGACTTGGGATTGATATAGTAAATTAATAATTCGCTAAATTTATAATATAATACATTTAAAATAAAAAAAACACATAAGTACCACTTGATATATAAATTAATAATCTCCTTATACATCAAAATTATGTATACACATTACTCAATTAGGAGGCATTTGTAAAATATGACTCTAATGTTAATTGTTTCCTCTTGAAATTGATGTCTTTTTGGACCTTATCTCTAACTTTTCTTAGTGCATTAAGAAGCTATGGTGTAGTGTTCTCATATTGCAAGAGAAAATTATGCAATGTGATTGTTACATTGAATGCATCTTTGCGCGAGATGAGCTTCAATACAGAACTATCGTCTTCAACTTCATCTTCTTTGTCATTTTCCATGATGTCCTCAATAAATCAATAATTTATTAATTTATACGATTAAATAATATATCGATTAATTAATAAATTTAAATGGACCCAAGGATATTAATTTATCGAGGTTTAACTGTATTTCATTTTTCTTTACGGATCTCCTCAAAATCTACTAATTTGTTAGGGTGGTATTATTAAATAACACATTTGCTTTAAAGTATTTGACATAACCTATTAAATTAAAATGTAAAACCCTAATAAAATACTAAGGATAGGGGACACAATTATTCCATTTCTTATGAAGGAGTATAATTTATATAATTTAAGTCAAGTATGTAATATTCTTTCTAGCTAGTAGTTCTTTGGAAAAATATAAGTAAAACTCACTAAACATATTATAGAATATATATATATATATATATAAGTATGAAATAGAGGGTCCATAACTAATTTTTCTTTATATACAAATCTCTACATCAAATAATAAGTCACAAAAATAAACTCAAAAATACAGTCTGACAGTGTTGCCTTTCTCCTCTGCTACTTGACGTTCCATCCGACCGCATCTTATCTACTACCTGCAAAAACAATGAAATCAATGGAGTGGACACTAATTGCTCACTAAGCAAACCCACAATACTTCTATTCTTTCTCCGTTACTCAGATCCTGGATTTTCTTTCCTTTCACCAAACTTGTAACGCCCCGCTTGAGGTACGTAGTTAAGATTTGCTGTATTCATTGATTCGGTTTTAATTGAGTTTGTATGTTGAGTTGGTTGAGTGTTGCCTTGAAATTGGTTGAGTTTTGAGGACTCTTAAAATTTCAGTCTTCGCCGAGGCGAAGAATAGTCTTCGCCGCGGCGACGTTGGCTTGAGTAAGGCGGTGTCGGCTCTGTAACTTTTCACCGGGGCGACGGAAGTTTTTTCGCCGCGGCGACGAGCTAGTTGAAAAGTTTCTTGAAGATTCTAGAGAATTCTTCATAAGGGGTAAAAATGACCTTTCTACCCCTAATTAGTAGGAAAAGTGGGGAGTGAAATGTAAGGAAATTAACTAGAGAATGTGTTGGTGATAAGGGTGTATTTGCAAAGAATCAAAGGATATAGATGGAATTTCCAAGGAAGAGTAAGGGCAAAATGGGAAATGATGGTTATAATATGAGCTAAAAAGGGTTAAGTGTAGAGAACCCTTCATTTTCACCCATTTCCACCGCCGTATCCATTCTCTAATTTCTCTCAATCTTCCATTCAATTTTCTAAGATTTCTAAGGAGTTTTAAGGAGCTTTTGGGTAGTTTTAGTAGAGATTTCATCTAAAGCATCCTAAGGTAAAGATTTTTTTGCTTTAGATATAAATTTGTTTATATTTGTATCTTGAAGTCTTATGGTTTTATGGTTTAAAGTTGTAGAGAAGGGACAAGGTACTAAGGAAAAGGAAAAGTATTAGTGAGATCTCTCTATTAAAGGTAAGTAAATCCAACCAAGTTGAGATTCAAGGAAAGTAAATGAGTAGAGATTTATTTTTAATTATGTATATATATGTTATACTTACTGAAAAATTGAGATGAGATGTGTGCTTAGTCATAGTTGTTGGATATGCTTAAATTATGAGAAGTGTTTTTGATGTGTGATGAGAGAGTGAAATTGAGTTAAAGTTGGAGGAGTTGTGTATGAATATTTTTGGGAGTGTTTTCCTTGGCAGCAATTATGACTGTATGAGGGAGTTTTCCTCCCATTTTGGATGATTAAAGAGAAGAGTAGAGTTATAGATAAGTAGAGCTTTGGTATGCACATGAGTTGTTTGATGAAATGCCTAAGTGAGAAACTGTCCTGTCACAGCCGTGACTTTCTGAGTAATTTTTTGGAATTTTAAAGATTGAACTGAGTTTAGACCAAAACATCAAAGTTGTAGCCCTATCTCTAAGCTTTTAAAGGAGACCAAAACCGTAGCAATACGATGTGTATAACTCAAGTTATGCCCTTTTTAGTGTGACCTGCGCAGAATGACTGTCTTTGATGTACCCTTGCATTTATGCTTTTCATAAGTGTATTAGTGAGCATGAGCCGTTCATACGCATTATTTATGCACTTAATAAGTAGTTTGCGGAATAGTAAAGAATGTGAGTATAAGCTACTTTTAGAGTAAAGAGAGAAAGAGAGAATGAGCACTAGAGGACAAAGAGAAAGTAGTGCTAAACAAAAGAGAATAGAGTAGGTTGTGCGATGGGGAACCCGTGAGTTATGGGTAGAGTATTCCCGCATGTACGCCGCATTGAGAGAGCGGCATGAGTATGAGCAAGAGAAGTGGTGTAGCCCGTGAGAGTGCATGCGGATGAGGGCTATACCCGAGAGTACTCGAGAGAGAGAGATTATACACTCACATGGCCAAGGGTTCCGAATCCATGCACAACCGAGTCCGATCGGCTAGAATGAGTAGAAGTCACATAGAGTGGGAGCGAGTCCCGGCTGTGCCTCCGGTAAGATGAGGCCGTGACTACTAAAGAGAGTTAGTAAAAAAGAGTTATGAGAAAGAGAAAGTAGAGAGAAGTATAAAGAGAGAGTAAATGAGAATTGTAAGGAAAGAATTAGAGAGAGAGAGTTACGGGGATAGATGAGTAGAGGATTTACTTATTGAGCATTAGTTGTGCTCACCCCGCTGTTTTCTATGTTTTGCAGGACCTATGTAAGGATACAGTCGGAAGGGCGTCAGCAAGTGAAGAGATATGTCTACAGTGTCCACCTTGTTTTGATGCTTTTGTACATGATACAACTTTTTGTATAAAGAATGTATATGTTTAATAAAAGAAAAATTTGGGTCCAACTTTTTATACTACTTGATATGTATTTTATTATGTACATGTTTTATGAGTATTTGAGTAGGAAGCGGCTATTACAAAACTTCTCAATTCTTCTCTGCTCTTTCTAAGATTCTAGTTTCTCACTTACTGATATATAAGCACAAATAGGAAAACTAACTCGAGGTAGTAGAAATGGCATGATGCATATGCACAAATGCATAAACTTTTTCTATGCAATGCATTCTCTTTTCTGTTTTCTTATTCTGGTTTCTTTCTTTTTCTGCGTTTCTTTCTTTTTTCTGTTTCTCTTCTTTCTTTTCTGTTTCTCTTCTTTCTTTTCTGTTTCTATTCTTTCTTTTCTATTCTTTCTTTCTTTTCTATTCTTTTCTTTTATTTTCTTTCTTTGCCGATCGGACTCGGTTGAGGCATGGATTTGGAACCCTGGCCGTGTGAGTGTATTCTTAAATTCTTTCTTGGGTACAATCCTCATCCACATACACTTCTTACGGACCGTACAAATTCTTCTTTCTTATTCTTAGGCCGCTCACTAAAGGCGGTGTACATGCGGGGCTATTCTTCTTCGCTGTCACTCACGGGCTCCCCATCGCAACAACCTTCTCCTCTCTTATCTTTTTATATTTCTTTAAGTAAAATTTCAGTTTTGAAGTATTCTTTAATTATATTCTTTAGAGGATGATTCTACAATTTATTTCTTTTATTTCTTTCTCTGTATTCTTTAATGTTCTCATACATGTACATGTGCATGTAAATATGCTCATTCTTTGCTATTCTTTCTAAATGCAAATGCTCAAATGTAAGAATGCATTATGGCATATAAAGATATCATTATGGAACTAGAATTCTCTACCACAACATTTCCATAACAAAGTAATAATCTAACATACTCATATATATGCACTTTTCTTTAACATTTCATCAAACACCTTACATGCACATACAAACCCTAAATTGGTTACACTTCCACATATTTCTCAAGCCACCAAAATTGGAGCAAATAACTCTCTAAAGCCAACATCCAACCTAGCTGAAAATTCAACTCCACCACTTAACATCCATTCTTCCATAATTCATCCAAAACTTCATCAACTCAACACATACAAATCATCACTCCTCATAACCATGAGATTCACATATCAAACAATCTCAATTTCAATCCATAATTCTCATCATCCAAACACACATACAACATATAAGAAATTTCTCTACACAAGTATTTATCCAATCAAAGCTAAAGTTGGATTTACTTACCTTGAATTTGAGCAAGTCCAACACTATAATCTCTCTTTGATAGAATTCCCCTTCCTCTTAAACCCTAAGAATATAAAACCATAAGAATTCAAAACTTTAAAATTTAATCTCACATCTTGGTGTAAGAATCTTACCTTTGGATGCTTAGGATTGAAAATTTATCAAAATCTAGCCAAGATCCTATGAATTTCCTTGAAAATTTAGTGAAGAAATTTAAGAGAATTTGGAGTGAAGGTGGCGTGAACTATGGGTGGAGTGGCTAGGGTTTCTCTTCTTGAACTCTTATTACTACATAATAATATATATAGTTTTCCATTTTACCCTTGCACTTTCTAAAAATTCCATCTATGTCCCTTAATCAATTACAAGAATGCCCTCATTTTTATTAACTTCTCCATGTTATTCTACTTTTTTTCACTCCTTACTTTTTCAACTAATTATGAGTGAAAAGACCATTTTACCCCTAATGAAGTTTTAATGATTTTTCTTCACACTTGTTTAAGATAACTTTTACAAAATTCAACTAAGGGTGTTAGGGCATAAATAAAGCTACGTACCTTGATGTGGCGTTACCAAGTATTTGTGAAGATTAATATTAAATTCTGATTTTAATATATTTATTACCCTTTAATATGTTTTGTCAGTTATTTAATTTATTTAGATTTTATGTTTTGGGTGAATAAATTCAAAAGCATAGGAAAAGTTTTCAATTGGAGCCAATTTGAGGAGAATAAGTAAAGCTTTATTTGGGCTAAAAACGGCTGATGAGGCCCAAGGAATATCAAAGAAAAATAAGAGAAGAATAAATTAAAGCGACCAAAGCAAAATTACACGAATAGGATTCGGCTTTTGAACTGCACTTAACAATATGGGTCCATCTATTTATTAGAATTGTTTTCCCAAACCAAGTCTATTGAAAATTTTATTTTGTAAGGAATAAGGTTTTCTTTGGCTAGCAAGTTCTGAGGATTTTACTTCTCCTTTTTCTTTTCAATTTATTCTATGATAATGAATATATTTATAGTGTCTCTTTGGCCTACAGATTTAATTTTGTAAGTTTGTGTTATGTAAAGTTTATTATTCCATGTTGAGTCTTTAATATTTTTAAATATTTAATTGATTTGAAAACCATATTGAGACAGAGAGGTGATTTATGTGTTTTTATGTTTATAATAAATGTCATAAATTAATTGGGAAACAAAACTCACAGATTCTTGGTATGTTTATAATATTTTGTTGGTATATGGTCATAACTCACAAATTCTTCAATAAAACCAGTTCACAGATTCTTCAATGTAATTGTCCATCCAATTAGAATAGATTCTTATGTAGAATGTTTGTCTGTCTTGTTAATACTATATGATTCAGATGTTCACACATACTTTGAACATAAGTATCATTAGTTTCCTAATTACAAATTATTTGAATTAAAGTTTTTCTGTATTTATTGGTGTGTTAATTATGTATTACAAGTACAGCAAATCAGCAATGGTGTTTGCAGCTTACGTGTGAAAGAGAAAATAACATATCTTATACACCAGAGAATTCCATTTCATTCCTAAAGAATACATCGACTGTATTAAGGACACTTATTTCAAATAATAGAATTTTGGTCCTTTTAACTTAATTAACTGATAGTCGACTATGAATTGATTCGAAATTTATACTAAAATAGTGAAAATACGTCTAGGGGCCGGAACCACAGATTAATTTTCACGATGCCAGCCAATTCAAGCCCAGGGTGGGCCCGCACCCTCATGGGATTTTAAAACTAGAATTAACCATGCAAAAAATGACCAATTGACAAATTCATACCCACCCATTTTTTAAAAACCCTTTTACTATCCAAATATTATGTTTTGGGTGGGAAATACAATGATTTACGAAAATATCCTTAGCCTCTTCCATTGTCGATTGGGAGTTGGGTGCTACAATTAGTCGAGCAGGTGGTGTGCGACCTTAGGGCAACGAGGTTGGCGTGATCTGGGAGAGAACTGTGGCCGAAAAATACATAACACTAACAACTAATCAAAAGCCACTAATCCAGCACCAAAAACACTAACGATTTATAGAGGAAAGCGTCGCAAATCGCGATTGTCCCACGATGGAAAGAGCTAGACATAGGCAGCAAATGGCATGCATAGAGGGGTGGGTTTTTACCAGTAGAAGGTAGGGAGTCGAACGGTGGTGGCAAGGGGCATTTTGGGTGACTAAATTAGTTGAAAAAGGACCAAAAAGATGGGAAATCGCTCAAAAACTCAAGCGGCAATTTCAAGCGATTGGCAGGTGCATTGAGCTCAAGGTGAATGAATTAAGGGTGAGAGAGGCTTGAGGAAGAGGATGGAAGAGGCGGTGTGTTTCATGGTGGATTTCCGACACCGGAAACGACAGAAAATCCAGTTGTTATGTGAATGAAGGTGGTGGTGGGAAATGGTGAGTGATGACGACAAATGGAGGCTTAGGCTTTATAGAGGAAGTGATGGGGATTCTGTGGGTGGTCTCGGAAGTGATTTTGGATGTCGGGATCTACTAGAAAACAAAAAAAACCACCGGCCATCTCCTTGCTAAAGTGTACCATTTCCTTGCTAACGTGCGCCATTTCCTTGCTAACGTGCGCCTGCCCTTTTATTTTCTCTTCTCTATCGACCAAATGTTTGTTGACCATTCTACCCTTACTAATAATGAATTTTTGACCTTTTATCCTTCCCACAACAAAAATGACTGATCTTTGGGTGCTAAAACTGTATTTAAAAAGTGGGTGGACATGAATTTGTCAATGGAATATTTTTTGGGTAGGAAGATGTATTTAACTCTTAAAACTATTCCCTTTAATTGATAAATAAGTATATTTCCATTTCAAATATTATTTATAAAACCCCTCGAGGTTTGGCCAAAATATAAACCCCCTGTTATACTAAAAATTACTTTCGACTTCTCTGTGGGTACTGATAATGCATGATAATGATTGTCTACTCTCTGTCATCTACCTCTGCCGTCAGTGTCTTTAGTCGACCCCAATTACAATTTTTTTTCCTGACAGTTTTATCTTTTATGAAAATTACTAAATAAGACTCAAGCGTAGATGTACACAATCAGTATAGAGTAAATCTTTTAATATTAATTTAATATAAATTGTCAACATGCACCTGGATTTGGAAAAGTAACCCGCCGGGCCCGGCCCGCGGCGGGTTACTACTTTTGGCGGGTTGGTCCTAACCCGCCCGCCAACAAAGGCAAGCCGGGTTAGGCCCGCCATGTTTGCAGGAATGGTTGGCCCAACCCGGCCTACCAATCCTAACCCGTCGGGTTAGGTTGTGGGTCGGGCCGGGTCAACCCCTTTTTTTAATTTTTGATTTTGTTTTATTTAGTTAACTTTTCAAATAAATAATTAACGATTTATAAATGTAATTGTTTTTAGTTAACTTTTCATATATCAATAATTAAATTAAATTAATTTTTTTATTAACATTTCAAATATTAATTCAATTTTAATACAATAAAATTGTAATATAAGAAAAATTAGATTTATTCATTCAATTGATGAAACTTTAGCATAAGAATGAATTATATTTTATACAAGACATGAAAATTTAAGAATAAGACTTCAGTATTTAATTTTTTTATATTTTACGTACCATAAAAAATAATAATAACAATGTGTCAAATATTACGAAGTTTTATACATTTTAATATTTATGATTTAGAAGTATAGTTTAATATTATTGTTTAAAATTATTTGTAAGAGTTCAATCATAATAGTTTAATTAAAAGAATTAAAAAAATGGGGGAAACTTGAAAAAAATAATTAATTTTTAATTTTTTTTGGGCCAACCCGGCGGGTTGCCTTGCCAACTTGCCGGGTTGGCTATTGTAAACAAATAGCAACCCGGCCCGCTCGGGGGTTGCATGCGGGTTGGGTTCAACCCGGCCCGCCTATAAGGCGGTCCGGGAACCCTCCCCAATGCGGGCCGGGTTAGGGTTGATTTGTTCCACCTTTATTGCACAGCTACATATATGCTGAATTAATATTTAAATGATCTGTCGTCAGTGTCTTTAGTCGACCCCATTTTTTCCTTACAATTTTATCCTTTATGAAAATTACTAAATAGGACTCAAACGTACTTATACACAATCAATATAGAGTAAATCTTTTAATATTAATTTAATTTAAATTGTCAATATGCACAACTGCTTATATGCTTGATTAATATATATATATAAAACACGGATTGAGAAAGTATAACATAATAGTAAAAATATAAATGTAAGACTGTGTTTGGTTCCGAGAATATTTCATTATTAAAAAAATAAGATTATTAATGAGATAAATTACCTACAAGAGTACTGGGAATGTTATGTTATATACATTTGGTTATATACACAGTCGCCAGAACGATGCACAACCAGCCAAATATGACCATAAACGACCAGATGGTTGGGGATCTGGCCAAATCCATGGTCGTTAACAGTCAATTTGTGGCTGTTAATGGCCATAATAGATCTGTTTCTGACCAGATCTACGACTATTTGGTCGTTTACGACCAAATTGACACACGATCGGCCAGTTCCAATTGGTCATGTGTCATTCCGATGACTATTCGCGTTTGTTGGCAATGGTGGCTGGCGATCGGCAATCGTCTTTGGTGGCTGGGGTGTTATGTAAATAGTTTTCAGATCAAGGGTATTATTGTCCAAAAAAATTATTTCTTAGGAGTAAAATTATGACAAAATTAAGATTAATTTTATGTAAAATGAGAGGCATTTCTGTCAAAAAAATTTATTTATGAGGTCATAGAAGTCATTTCGCATAGTTGGGCTAATTGTTATTTGGTAGACATTTGATGCAAATGTATTTGAAATGGTATTTAATTAAGGGCAAAATAGGTATAAAAATCACCAATAGTAATATTTTAATAACACCTCCTAAGTTGATAATCTGGTTACCCTCTATTTTACCAATAGTAAACACTATTCATATTAAAAGATTACTGGAATATTTTATTACTTAACAATCAAATAGGGGAATCTTGAAAATTAAAGAAAGATTAGCGGAGTAATCTTCCTAGACCCCTAACCAAACGCAACGTAAGGGTTATTTTGTAAATGGATGGTTTTTATTTAGACATTTAGATATGCATAAAAATTTTAGAGGGGTAAATTTAGAGATGGGGTTTATTAAGATAAATTATGAAGGACCAATAGCATCACTCTATTTTAATCATAGAAAGGGTAAATGACCTCAATGCCCTCAGCTGCTTTGCCCATCAATCACAACCCACCCCCTTACTTTTACTTCATGTTCAGTAGCCTCCAATACCCATGTTAGGCTTAAAAATTATTAAATTATATAAAATATCACAAATTTTAATAAGAAAATAAAAAATCTAAAAAAAATGTCCCAAAAATGGAAAAATGAAAAGAATAAGAAATATATGGAAAAGGTAAACAATAAATTGAAAAACTTACTTTCTAAAAAGTTAAAAATTGATACATAATCAATATAGGTTGGATTTTGGTGGTTAGATTGATCGGAATTTGACTTGGGAGAAGCGGTTGTGCATACCCTAGTCGCTTGATTGGTGGTGTCGACGGGGGTACAGTTTGAGGGGTTTTAGTGAGTGATGATTAGGAAAGAGAATGATGGTGGTGTGGGGCCGCAGAAATGTAGGAATCGGAAACAGAATAAAATAGTATTTTAAAAGTATGTGAGCGAAAAAGTGTTATTAAACCATTATTTGGATGGGAAAATATCGTTTACTCATTTCTAGAAATTAAAAAGGTAAACTAAAATTTATAGTTGCAGATTGAGCCAAAAACATTTATGATAACAAACACATAAAGTAGCCAACTATTGGGCACAATGGATAGAAAATTTTACCTTTCAATAAAGTTTTATGCCTTCATCAATAGAATGAAATGGTATATGCATATGTAATCGTAATGGAACTTGTCTTCCTAATTTTTTAAGTATAAACTGATCATAAATTTTTTTATCATTTCATGACATTAAACGGATGAATTGAAATTAAAAATTATTTACTTCTCTGTCCACCTAATAATATTCTATTTTTATTGGTATGTGGTTAAAACTCATAGATTCTTCAATAAAACTAGCTCACATATTCTTCAATGTAGTTGTTCATCCTATTGGAATAGATTTTCATGTAGAATGTTTGTCTGCCTTGCTAAGACTTGATGATTAAGACGTTCACACATAAGTTTTTTTCAGGCAATTGGAGTATTTAGGATTCTTGAATGTGTGAGGAAACAAGGTGAAAAAATCATTATACATTAATTGAGAGTTTTTTGGGTGGGTTTTTCGGGTCCGGTCCCAAGTTCCCACCTCTGGGGACAAATAACAAGACTGAAAGTTATAAGGTGCGTTTGGTGTAGTATTTTGGATAGGATTTTGAGGATAATATTGGATTATTGGATAGGGGAGTATTACGAGGTAAATTTGAAAAATTTATGAAAAAGCCCATAGGTTTACTAATTTAATTAAAGACCCTACTATATAAAATGACAAAAACACCCCCACCACCTGCAGTGTAGATTCCGGCCGCCACCGTCGGAATCTGGCCGGAAAATTTCGTTACGGCACAGACCGATCGGATCTATGCCGTAACGCATCATTATGGCCTTTTTCGGCCAGATCCACCACGGATCTGGCCGGAAAAGGCCAGATCTAAGGGCCTGTTATGGCTGTCGACGGCCGGAAAGGCCAAAACGACGGCCATCTTTGGCCGTCAGCGACGGCCAAAGATGTGGCCATCGTTTTCGATCAACGACGGCCATTTCTTTGGCCGTCGCTGACGGCCAGATCTGGCATTTTTCGACCAGATCCGTGGTGGATCTTACCGGAAAAGGCCAGATCGGTGTAATTCTGGCCATTTATGGTCGGAATTTAGGCCGTTGTACAGATTCTGGCTATCACCGGCGGTGGTTGCCGGAATCTGACAAATTGGGTTGATGGGGGGGTTTTTGTTAATTTTAAAAAAAAAATTTCAGGGGGCATTTAGTGAAATTAATAACCTTATGGGGTCTAAAAGTAATTAAAAAAATAGGATAATATTTCTGGAATAGTGTGCCAAACATTATTTGGAGAATAGGATTGGGAATATGGATAAAAACAGGGAGCCAAACGCACCCATAGAGTAATAAGATTATTTTAGCGTAAAGATAGTCTCACAAGATAAAGCCCATACTTAGTACTAGGATATTTATTAGGCCTTATTTTATATGGGCATGGGTCCATGGGCCTATCCTAGCCCGGGCGGGTTCTGTTTCAGTCTACATATGGAGGAAGAATAGAATAGTCACAGTGACACTGATCGATCTCGAAAATGTCTTCACATAATTCAGCCTCTGCGAACGATCCACGTCAGCCATCGACGGCGAAGCCCTTTGTGGCAACTCCAGTGGCTCCTCAAGAATTGCCCATCGATTACGCTGGTTTCATCGCCGTCGTTTTCGGGATTGTCGGCGTCATGTTCAGGGTTCGTTTACAAATCAAATCTCTATTTAGTTAATTACTCAACTCACTCAATTTTACTTCCCTTTGAATCAGCTCTTAAATTCCTTCCTTTTTTTTTTTTTTTTAATTTATTGTGATCGATTTTGTTTTTTTTTTTTTTTTTACCAATTGGATCGAAATAACTGTTGTGTTTATTTGTTTATATTTGTTGCAGTACAAGATATGCTCTTGGCTCGCAATCATATTCTGTGCGCAGTCACTGTCGAATATGAGGAACATCGAGACTGATCTTAAGCAAATTTCCATGGCTATGATGTGAGTCTTGTTTAAGTTTTTATTGTGTTTTTGAACGTGTAATTAATGTAACCCGTGGTGTTCTATAAATTTCGTTGTTGTTTAAACAGTATTTATCATAGTGAGGAATACATGAAATTTTGATGGGATCCATATAGGAATCAAATGGGTTTTGTGTAGGATTCGTATTAATGGTCTATTGAGATTGCTTAGTATTACTGAAAGGGATTTTGTCCTGGATTTTGTGGTGTTTGAAACTTTGCAATGGATGGCGTTTACAATTTCTTTTCAATGGTTGTTGATCTAATTTGTTTAATTCTGCTTGTCACCAAAAGTGTTGCCTTGCATCTTTTCACTAACAACTAAATTTGTGCTTGCACTTCAGCCGATTTGAGTATTATCCATTTTGATTTCCATTCTCTTTTCATGCTTAGATTTAGGCCTGGTTTACTATGTCTAAGTTGATGATGACATTTTAAAGCACGGTTAATTATTAGTGCATTGTTTATTATTTTTATTTTGAATTGCATATTTTTGTTATCTAATAGTGGGTTGAACAAAACGTTAGATTTGGGCAATACATATTTATTGGGTTCAATTTGTTCTTTGTCCTATGATTAAGCATTTCTGCTGCTTTATCTTGGGGTATTTTCTGTTCAGGTTCTATCTTCCCAACATTACTTTCTATTTTGTCTAATGAGTCGATCCTTATACAGTGTGAAATGGTTTTGTAGCGAGTCCTCTTGATTTATCTGTTCATTTATGATTACCGATCAACAACCATAAATTGATTGGGGATAACTGTAATATATTTTAACTAGTCATGGTAGTCCTGAGCATGATGACTTGCAAAGATGCCTCGAAAGAATTGTACTTTAAATGTATCTCTCTCCTCGTCCTAGTACTCGCAGAATGTGTCTTATGTACAATATCATTTGGTTCAGTAATTTATTTGATCATCTATTATTTTCACTATGATGATTCTAACTTCTGTGGCAAAAAAACCAGGTTTGCGATCATGGGCTTGGTGACAAACTACTTAGGGCCTGCTCGACCGGGCACAAAGAGTTGAGATACCTAGAATGGAGTCAAGATGAACTATGACAGTGTACCACATTTTTTTTTTCAGGCGCTTGATGTTGACATTAGGTTCACTTTTTGTAGTTTTTGGGTTGGGGGCGGGAAGTGAACTGTTAATGAAATTTGCTGTATTGAATATGAAAAGATACCAAAATCCACTGAACTTCTACTGTTTTATTTGCAATTTATCCATGTTTTATGGTTACCTCCAGTTTGTTTTCAGTTTAATTCTTTCAAAATAATATGTCAGTGCTTAAGTTTGATCTCAATCCACTCTTTAGCAATGGGCGCTTGAACCCTGATTAGCAAATGCATTAATGCTCGTTGTGCAGGTGATGGAAATTTGATATAATTGCTGATGGCATCGCCATTAGTTTTAACAAGGTGGCGAAGTAAATTATAAGTTGTCCAAGAATAATTAGATGGTGCGTCACGAATACTTAATGACAACACCTATGACGCCCATCTCTTTTATCATGTTGTGAAGTGCAAAAGAATTAGAAGATGTATTAGAATTCCTTTGAAATAAAATGAGGTAGAAATGAACCGAAGATAAACGGCATTGCAGCTGCTGTTGCGCGAGCAATGAAGGTTTAAGTGCATGAGTTTTGAATGACTAAAATGTCTGGTCTCACAGATTAACAAGAAAGAAAACTGATTCATTAAATTATAATACATTCCTAAAAAGATGGCAGTGCTTGATGAATGAAACATGAAATAAGGTCATTGAATACAGTTTCAGAAATATGAACAAAAAAGAAAAAGCATTCCCTCAAGTAATGATGTGTCTGCTTATTTAATAGTTAATCAATCCAGTAATACACTGGCACAAGCAGTTCACAGAACTTGGAACCAAGGACCAATCTCAGCAACAATAGACTTCTTTTGGAACAGTAAGGGAGAGGAGAGATTAGAGAAAAAAGATGGAAACCACATGCTCTGATCCTCACCGGTCAAATGAAGCTATAGGTCATGTGCTTCTTGTTTCACACCCAGCTCAAGGACATGTTAAGCCATTTATGAAACTAGCTTATCGCCTTGCTGATTGTCGAGTCAAGGTTACATTTGTGACTACAGAGTTCATATATGCAAGAATAATGAAGTCCATGAAACCAACATTTGTTGCAGGCATGGGCGCATTGCTAGAGATGGGTGAAGAGCAGCAGCTAGTGAGAATAGTCCCTTTTGCTGATGGGCTAGAACCGGATGATGACCGAAGAGACGAGGCTAAGTTGAATCAGAGTATCTATAAAGTCATGCCTGGTTATCTGGAGGACTTGATAAAGAAGGTCAATCAACAGGAGGGCAATGAGAAGGTCGCTTGTGTCGTTGCTGATGTAACTTGCGGATGGGCTCTGGAGATTGCCGCGAAGTTGGGACTAAAGGGAGCAGTTTTCTTTACAGCATCACCCGGAATCCTGCCCATGACACTTCAACTTCCGAAACTTTTGGAATCTGGCATTATCAACACTGATGGTATGCGTTCAAAAATTTGTCATAACACATCTCACGTTGTTTTCTCTTTATTTATGACTTAGCATAATTGAACTAGTGAAGGATTGCAATGAGAGCTATTACTTACTGAACTTCTGTCAACAGCAATAAGATGTTTCTTTCTGAATGTAAATAAGCTGCAAAAGTGCAATCTCTTTGGAAGAGTATTCAAACAATGCTGAAAATGACCCGTTGAAGTTAAAATTGCATATATTTTGATGAAATCTGTAGGTACTCCAAGAAGGGATGAGAAGGTTGAGCTGTCACCAAATTTACCTCCTTTGAGCCCTGCCGAACTCTTCTGGCTTTGTCCCGGAAACCCGTCTTTACAAAAGGGGATTTTTGCATTTGTACCTGCTATTTACCAAATCTTGACATCTTGCAACTTCTTGCTGTGCAACTGGTTTCATGAGCTTGAACCCTCAGTCACTGATTTACTCCCAAATATTTCAACAGTCGGTCCCATTCTGGCGAACGGGCGACCTAGCGGAAACTTTTGGTCAGAGGACTTAACTTGCTTAAGCTGGTTAGACAGACAACCTCCTAAATCAGTCATTTATGCAGCCTTCGGAAGCTCATCGATGTTCAGCAAGCAGCAGCTCAGCGAACTAGCGCTAGGCCTTGAACTTATCGGTAGACCGTTTTTGTGGGTTGCCAGGCAAGACCTTACCAATGGCAACTCTGCCGAGTACCCAGAAGGGTTTCCAGAGAGAGTAACGAATCTCGGAAAGATTGTTGAATGGGCGCCGCAAGAAAAGGTATTGGCTCATCCTGCGGTAGCCTGTTACTTGACGCATTGCGGATGGAACTCGACAATGGAAGGACTAAGCATGGGGGTACCCTTGTTATGTTGGCCTTATTTTGGTGATCAGTTTTACAACAAAACTTGCATATGTGAAGGTTGGAAAATTGGTTTATGGTTAAAGGGTGATGAAAACGGGATTGTGAGTAGGCATGAGATGAAGAGGAAGGTGGATGAATTGCTTTCCAGTGTTGTTATTAGAGAAAATGTGTTGAAAATGAAGGAATTGGCTGAAAAGAGTGGCAAACCAGGAGGATCTTCTTCAAAGAGTTTGGAAGAGTTTATCAAACAGATTGTGTAAGGGCAGAAGGTGAATTTTGGCATCGATGTTAGATCTTTAAGCTTTAATAAGAACACAACTAAAGTTGCTTTGGTAAAACGCTAAAATACTAAAAGAAAGTAAATAATGGAAAAAAAAAATATTTTTACGTTTAGTGCATTTTCAATCTTATATAGTTATGGGTCAAACTATTGCAATACAAATTATTAACTTAAAATGAGATACAAACTAACCACCCTTTATCTAAATCTAATTTAAATTGAGACACAAACTAACCTCCTTTTATCTTAATCTGATCTAATGGTTTATATAAATCGAAGAAAAAAATGTTCGGATATTGTGGCTCGTTTTCCTATTTGTTCCCATATAAAATTGTATGTCTTTAAAAAAACTCTTTAATAAAGAATATAATTCTAAATAGGAATAGAATTATGAGAGTTCTATTAAGGATTGAAATATGAATCTTATTGAAATAGAATATCCCATATACTACTTATAAATATAGGGGTGATAATCAATTTAAAGTTACGAGAGAATGAGAGAATGTGAGAACACAGGGTATTTGATGTAAGAGTTATTAAACACCATGGGAAGAGTGTTTAAGAAACTAAGATCATTTCCACTCTAGGTACTAGGTTGAGCATGGTTAGAAATTAGTACTGTTTCCACTTTGTTTTATGTACCAGGTTTATGGTATTGTGTACTTTTGTATATCGTGTTCATGAAACTATGGTGGATTTCTCTCATCTGTGGATGTAGGCGGGTTATGCTGAACCACGTAAATATCGTGTCTCTTTGTGTGGTGTGATTTTATTCCTATGTTATTTATCTCGAATGTATGTTTTCTGCTGCGTGATTTTTGTTAGGGCCAAAAATCGTCCTTGGCTCAAATAGGAGAACGGCACTGAATGAGGAAGAGACCAGGCCCAATCCCGATGCGGCCCCATCCGGATTAGGCCCATTTGATACGAGCTACAATCAGCCTAAACCATCGGGTCCGGGCCTTAAAATCCCAGTTCACTTCTTAGACCTATGAGCAAGTCCAGAGCCTACGGCACCCACATATCACTTTCCTATTCCAGATCAGTCTCCTATTCGAGGTCACATTCTTGTTCAGGTCACTTTCCTATTCGAGGTTACTTTCCTGTTCGGGATCACCTTCCTATTCTAACATTGGTAAGATAGCTCACCACCGCCTTAATTCCTCTAGGGTTTATATCAGAGTCACACTAGGACTCCTACTCCCACCAGGACTGGGAGACCAGACAGTCACTATATAAGTAGAGGCTAGCCCTCTCACAAAGGACATGAGATTACATTACACCTTCACACCCGAAGCTCCTACTTGAGAGCTTCACATCATCGCCGTAGTCACAGTCCCCGACTAGACTTCTGGTAACCTCTTTACTCCCTAGTCCTCACTATATTAGCCTCTTTCAGCCTTGCTGACTTGAGTGTCAGAGTGCCTACGGCAAACACCACCCCGGTGTTTCTCGTTTGCTTCACGCTTGTTTCTTTACGTGTGCAGGTGCAGCGGATTGCTAGTGGCCTCAACCTCACGGGATCAGACCCCCCTTTCGTACAAGTAGATGTTTACGTCTACAGTTTGACGCCCACCATGGGGCCTTTAGCAATCATTCAGCTTGACGAACCTTGCTACGTAGAGGAATTTTCCATGGCTGACCCTTCGGACAACACTAACTCCAGCCTCGAGGCTAAACTAGAGGCTCTGACCGCTCTCATGCAACAAAATTCAGACAAGATATCCGCTTTGGAAGCCGAGAACAATGCACTCCAGAGCGAAAACGCATCCATCAGGGCCGAAAACTAGTCTCTTAAAGAAAAGGTGAGTCAGTTCTATGATCCAGAGCTTTTGCCTTGCCAAGTACCTCCCAATCGATTCCGTGCCCCAGTTCCATCCATGCAACCTCTCCAAACCCCAGAGCACAGACCCTTGGCCTTCGGTAAAAGGCCACGTTCATTAAGTTCATCGATGGTCAATGACTCGATCCTAACTCATGGAGGAAAGGATCTGCCAACAGAACCCCATTCATCTGATCCACCCTAGTCTCGAGATCAAGACGCCAAAAAGACAGAGAGCCCACACCTGCAAGACCAACCCATTCTTACCATCCAGCCTCACCTCCAGTCAACCATCCTCGCACAAACACCATTCAGCTCGGCTCACCCTCACGGGTTGAATGGCCAACCTAACCAAACTATAGCACTCGAGCCCACCCATCCTGACGGACCAAACGAATATCAAACAACCCCCCTGACCATTTATGTAGGGCAAAACACCAGATTAGTTACCATGGGAGTCATCCGATCAGAGGGAATAAACGGAGATCCGGGCTACCAGGGTGTGCACGAAGGAATGATCCACCAGACTACACCGCGCGGGATGACCCAACGAAATATGCTAAGGACGAATGCAATGGTTGACCCAGTCAAACGGGATTACCTAGTGGTATCCCCCTCTCCTATAGAACAAGTACTGGCCAAGAGGTTGGTTGATGTAGAGGCAGTGATGAGGCGCATCCCAGGAATGCCGGTCCCGACCAAGAAGAGCAGGCCTTACTGTTACGCGGATTCACCCTTTGTGGACGAGATCGCTCTAGCCGACATGCCCCAGAAGTTTACTATTCCCAGCATGAAACCCTACGACGACACAACCGACCCAGATGATCACATAGCCTTATACAAGCAGCAGATGTTCACTGTCTCAATACCCCGATCGCTGAGGGAAGCCTGCATGTGCAAGAGTTTTGGTTCAAGCTTATCCGGTCCAGCACTCCAGTGGTACACAAATCTCCCGAACGGTTTCATCGACTCATTCACTCAACTCACCGACACCTTTGTGGAGTAGTTCACCAGCAGCAAGAAACTCGAGAAGTTGTCGGCCGATCTATACAGAGTATTCTAGAGAAGGGGAGAGCCACTAAGAGAGTATGTCAGAAGATTCAACAAAGAGAAAATTTCCATCCCTTCTTGAAACCTTGAGACAGCCGTAGACGCTTTCAAAAAAGGTCTCCTCCCGGATGGTAAACTATACAAAGAACTGACGAAGCTAGGTTGCACCACGATGGAAGACGCGTTGGCTAGAGCAACGATTCAAATAAGGCGGGAGAAAGATGAGATGAATCAGACAATTCACGCCAGGTATGACTGAATGCAAAACGACAGGAGGCTAGAGCTCAGATCGATTGTAGGCCCTATAAGGTCACCAAAGAAGCAGGGAAGGGTGCCTACCTGCTCCAAACTCCCAAAGGCAAAGACATCAGCAACAGTTGGAACGCAATCCATCCCACATGCTACTATTTTTAGGTGAAATCAATCTAAATATTTGTTGTCTTTTCATTTTTTATTTAAAAAGGATGAGTGGGCCCATCCATTGCCTTTATAGACAGTCGGTCTCACTGCCTGAATTCAATGAAGCATTATTCAGCAACTGACACCTTCGAATCAGCCTTGCCCGATTCATGAGCTTTCACACTTCGGATCGGCCCTGCTCGATCCACGGATTTGCATCTTCGGATCGACCTTACTCGATCCACGTAATTACACCTTCGGATCGGCCCTGCTCGATCTACAGATTTGTATCTTCAGATCGACCCTACTCGATCCACGTAATTACACCTTCGGATCGACCCTTCTCGATCCACGAATTTATATCTTCAGATCGACCCTGCTCGATCAAATGTTTATTACACCTTTGGATCGACCTTGCTCGATCCACGGATTTGCATCTTCGGATCGACCCTGCTCGATCCACGTAATTACACCTTTGGATTGGCCCTGCTCGATCCACGGATTTGCATCTTCAGATCAACCCTATTCGATCCACGAATTTACACCTTTGGATTGACCCTACTCGATTCACGGATTTACACATTCGCATCGACTTTGCTCGATCCACGTAATTACACCTTTGGATCGGCCCTGCTCCATCCACGGATTTGCATCTTCAGATCGACCCTGCTCGATCAAATGTTTGTTATACCTTCGGATCAACCCTGCTCAATCCACGGATTTACACATTCGAATCGACCCTGCCCGATCCAATAGATTTACACCTTCGGATTTGCATCTTCAGATCGACCCTGCTCGATCAAATGTTTGTTATACCTTCGGATCAACCCTACTCGATTCACGGATTTACACCTTCGGATCGACGCTGCTCGATCCAACGGATTTACACTTTCAGATCGACCTTGCTCGATCCACGGATTTGCATCTTCAGATCGACCCTGCTTGATTTATGGATTTTTTACACTATTGGGTCGACCCTGCTCGACCCACGGATTTACATATTCAGATCGACCCTACTCGATCAAATGTTTATTACACCTTCGGATTTGCATCTTCTGATCGACCCTGTTCGATCAAATGTTTATTACACCTTCGGATCGACCTTGCTCGATCCACAGATTTGCATCTTCGGATTGACCCAACTCGATCCACGTAATTACACCTTTGGATCGGCCCTGCTCGATCCATAGATTTGTATCTTCAGATCGACCTTGCTCGATCCACGTAATTACACCTTCAGATAGGCCCTGCTCAATCCACAGATTTGTATCTTCAGATCGACCCTACTCGATCCACGTAATTACACCTTCGGATCGACCCTACTCGATCCACGGATTTACATCTTCAGATCAACCCTGCTCGATCAAATGTTTATTGCACCTTCGGATCGACCTTGCTCGATCCACGGATTTGCATCTTCGGATCGACCTTGCTCGATCCACGTAATTACACCTTCGGATCGGCCCTAATCGATCCACAGATTTGCATCTTCAAATCGACCATACTCGATCCATGAATTTACACCTTCGGATCGACCCTGCTAATCCACGGATTTACACTTTCGCATCGACCTTGCTCGATCCACGTAATTACACCTTCGGATCGGCCCTACTCGATCCACAGATTTGCATCTTCAGATCGACCTTGCTCGATTCACGGATTTACACATTCGGATCGACCTTGCTCGATCTAAACGATTTACACTTTTAGATCGACCTTGCTCAATCCACGGATTTGCATCTTCAGATCGACCTTGCTCGATTTATGGATTTTTACACTACTGGGTCGACCTGCTCGACCCATGATTTACATCTTCAGATCGACCCTGCTTGATCAAATGTTTATTACACCTTCGGATTTGCATCTTCAGATCGACCCTGCTCGATCAAATGTTATTACACCTTCAGATCAACCTTGCTCGATCCCGGATTTGCATCTTCGGATCGACCCTACTCGATCCACGTAATTACACCTCAGATCGGTCCTGCTCGATCCACGGATTGCATCTTCAGATCGACCCTACTCGATCCACGTAATTACACCTTCGGATCGACCCTGCTCGATCCATGGATTTACATCTTCAGATCGACCCTACCGATCAAATGTTTATTACACCTTCGATCGACCTTGCTCGATCCACGGATTTGCATCTTCGAATCGACCCTGCTTGATCTACGTAATTACACCTTCGGATCAGCCCTCTCGATCCATGGATTTGAATCTTCAGATCGACCCTGCTCGATCAAATGTTTTTACACCTTCGGATCGACCCTGCTCGATTCATAGATTTACACCTCGGATCGACCCTGCTCGATCCAACGGATTTACACCTTCGATTGACCCTGCTCGATCCACGGATTTGCATTTCGATCGATCCTGCTCGATTTATGGATTTTTTACACTACTGGGTCGACCCTGCTCGACCCCGGACACTACTAGGTCGACCCTGCTCGACCCACGGATTTACACCTTTGGATCGACCTTGCTCGATCTGAATTTACACCTTCGGATTGGCCTTGCCTGATCCACGAATTCACACCTTCGAATCGACCTGCTCGATCCCGTTTCATCTCTGGAGCGGCCTTGCCCGATTCGTGGATCCACACCTTCGATCGGCCTTGCCCGTTCATGAAGCTACACATTCAGTCGGCCAGATCGAGTGAAAGGTTCTTACACCTCAAAATCGACAAGTCATTGACCCAACCCAATAGAGAGTTCACCCGACTTAGCCACTAGGCTATACCAAAATCAGAACACACATCATACGACTCAACTCCACCATCCTCACCTCCTAGGAACCAAGTATTGGATCTCCACTCAACCCCCGACCTTGACTCAACTCCACCATCCTCACTCCCCAAGAACCAAGTATTGGTCTCTACTCTACCCAACCGACCGACTGACTAAACTCCACCATCCTCACTCCCTAGGAACCAAGTATTGGATGTCCACTCTACCCGACCGACCGACCGACTCAACTACACCATCCTCACCCCTAAGTACCAAGTATTGGATCTCCACTCCACCCACCCGACCGACCGACCGACCGACGACCGACTCAACTCCACCATCCTCACTCCCCAGGAACCAAGTATTGGATCTCCATCTACCCGACCACTGACTGAACTCCACCATCCTCACTCCTAGGAAGCAAGTATTGGATCCACTCTACCCAGCCGACCGACCCGACCGACTGAACTCCACTATCCTCACTCCCCAGAACCAAGTATTGGATCACCACTCTCCTATGCCACCGACCTACCGACCGACCTGGTCTTTTCAAACTTTGACTATCACCATCACCTCACCCCACGCACACGATCAACACATAGACTTAACTGTCTAAAGAGTTCATCGCCCTTCCTACCCGACGAGCCAGCACATTTCAACAGGCCGGCTCCCGCAACGAAGCCGACACCCCATGCTTCATGTCTAGGAATTCTCCCAATTGGGGCGATTGGCTAGGACAGTCTATCACTTGTTCACCCTCGAGGCGTCAAGCCAAGGGGCCTTGGCCATTCGGTCTTCCATAGTAGACGAGTGGGCAGCCATGGGTCAAATGTTTGCGCATTTTGTTTGCCCTTTGGCATCCAGTAAAGAGCGTCGTGGAATCACAAGCGCAAGTCTTACAGTCCAACAAGCCGGCCGAGCTGATTCCATCCCACTCGATCACCCGTACCCTAACCGAACGAACCTTTAATTTACATTGTCTCCAACTCATTCGACCGCGGCATGTCGAGCAGATACCCCTGTCACGGGATTTTAGTTCACTTCTCCAATCGGCAGGACACACCCGAACGAGCACGTGAGCCCCAGAAGTCTCGTTATGTCAGTCCCTTCGACTCTTCACACGATCGGGCACACCTTCTTGGGGTGATTGCACATTCCGGATCAGCTTTGATACCGAGCGACCCTTGACTACGAATCACCTACATCAAACTGGTCAGCTACGCTGACAATCTGTCGTCCAGGAAGTGAACCGAGCGCGCCTTGATCGCTTCCTACTCTCTGACTTAAGAAAAGCTTAACTCAGAGAGTGGGGGCAAACTGTTAGGGCCAAAAATCGCCCTTGGCCCAAATGAGAACGGGACTGAATGAGGAAGAGACCAGGCCCAATCCCGATGCGGTCCCATCCGATTAGGCCCATTTGATACGAGATACAGTTGGCCCAATCACTTCTTGGACTATGAGCAAGTCCAGAGCCCACGGAACCCATATATCACTTTCCTATTCCAGATCAGTCTCCTATTGAAGTCACCTTCCTGTTCAGGTCACTTTCCTACTCGATGTTACTTTTCTGTTCGGTATCACCTTCCTATTGAACACTGGTAAGACAGCTCACACATCCGCCTAATTCCTCTAGGTTTATATCAGAGTCCACTAGACTCCTACTCCCACCAGGACTGGAGACCAGACAATCACTATATAAGCAGAGTTCATCCCTCTCCACAAGGACATGAGATTACAACACCTTCACACCCGAAGCTCCTCTTGAGAGCTTCACTCATCGCCGTAGTCACAGTCCTGACTAGACTTCCGTAACCTCTTTACTCCCTAGCCCTCATTATATTAGCCTCTTTTAGCCTTGCTGACTTAGTGTCGGAGTGCCTAAGGTAAACACCACCCCAGGTTTTCTCGTTTGCTTCACGCTTGTCTCTACGTGTGTAGGTGCAACGGATTGCTATTGGCCTCAACCTCACGGGATCAGACCCCTTTTCCGCACATAGATTTTTACGTCTACAATTTTCTAACAAAAAAAAGTCGCTTAATAATCCCAAGGGGTTGTCTTGGGTTCTTGGTGTGAATTTTTGGGCCACCTACCATGGTTGGAGTCTCACACAGACTAGGCACGCTCAAGTATTCTGGTTTATATGAAGGATAATCCTCCCATTCTACAAGGCCTTATTGGGTGAGGAGTCAGACCCACCTCAAATTCCATTATGGTATTAGAGCTCATGTTCACTGAGCTAAGTGCTTGACCAGCGGGTGAGGAGTTAGCCAACAGTACCTTCATTAAAACAGACATGACTCAACATATAGGTTTGACCGTGAGGGGGTAGTTCTCCCATTCAACAAGACTTTATAAGGTGAGGAGTCAGACCCATCTCAAATTCTATCATACCATATTGTGACTTACCTAGCCCTTTGCTTGTGAGGTGTTCAACTTTATAAACTAGTTGAGGTACACGCAAACTAGTCAGACACCCTAGTTACCAAACCCTTTGTATTTGTAGGTATTCAATGGACCCTGACGATTAGTTGGTATGCGCAAGCCGGTCAAGACACCTCGGTTGCAAAAAAAACAAAAAAAAAGGTCGTTCACTGTCAATTATTTCAATCCTTTTACAAATTGAATGATATTTTGGTAAACAAAGAGAAACCCTCTGTCTCTCTCTTTAATCACCCGTGACCCTAAATACAATAGCAATGTGAATTGAACAGAATACCACGAAAGCTTTTGATGTGAAAAATAAAAAAACAGGCTGTAAAAGCAGTAAAGACCCCACAAAATTCCTCAATCATTAATCTACTAAAGAAAGGCTAAGTAATTTCTTCCAAATTTCTATTAACTTTTATATTCTATTGAATTGAATAAAAATTCTTACATCAATAAACCCAATTTCTACACATAATAAAAAACTTAATTCTTAATTCCGTAATAAAAATTCAATATCTGCGATGAATTCAAGTTATATCTCTTTCAAATACAAGTCTAATATTATTTGAAATCTCTTTGAAAGATAACGAGTTTCCTTAAAGTTGTGTAAATATCACCATATCAACCAAAAATATAAAATTTAACTACAAGTTTGTTCGCTCTTTGAGATTGAATTTTTTTTTTTTTTTGGGGATTTTATTTGCTCTTCCAGATTGATTTTTTTTTTTCTGGATTTCGTTGTTGGTTGAAAAGAAAATGGTTGATTTCCTTTAAATTTTGAAATAATCTGTGTGAGCGATGTGTAACTTTTTATGCTCAAATTCACAAGAGTTGTTAGATTAGATTTAGATAAATGTGATTAGTTTGTGTTTCATTTTAAGTCAATAATTTGTGTTACAATAGCGTAAACCAGGGGTGTAAACAAGCCGAGCTTTAGGCTAATCGAGCTCGACTCGGTTGCCACAGTGTCAAGTTCGAGCTTGAGCCTAATGAGCTCCTCACAAAAAAAAAAAAAAAAAAAAAAAAAAAAAAAAAAACTCTCAATTTCTCCACTTTTCTACTTTCTCAATCGAGCTGAAATCTGGCAAGTTTGAACTTGGCTCAATATTGTAGCCAAGCCAAGTCGAGCTCGAGCTTCTATTAAGCTGAGTTTCTAGCCACTTGCGAGTGGTTCGGTTTGGCTGACAACCCGACCTGACTCTTTAGTTATCTATGTGATTCCATATTTTTCAATTTTCTAGTTTTTAAATAATAAAATTTTATGTGAATAAGTAAGACACATTTTCTAAGATAAAAAGAGAGAAGGAAAACCAATAAAAAAAATTGAAAACAACAAATTTTTATAAAATTGTATAAGAATATTTTTGAAAACAGTCAAACACTTTAAACAACTTAAAAGTGTTTTTTTAACCGATAGAAATCTATTAAAAAATGTTTTAATTGTCATGGGGACATCGAAAGAGAAGAAATTTTGGTTCTATGCATGACTTTTGATGAAACAATATAACAAAGAGTCAGCATATGAAAATGAGAATAAGATTAAATTTTAAATACTGATTTGCTGTCTCCTTTCAACAGGTATCCTTACAAAAATTAAGAAATCAAAGTTTTTTATATGAACAAACGGGGCATTATTCTGTATGTTTTGTGCTATGTTCATAACTAATTCTGCACTTGATACCCTAGAATATACTCAATACAAACTGTTGTTGACAAGAATTTGCCTATTCCAACCAAAACTTTTCTGTCTGTGAAAGAAATCACAGCTTCGAGTAGCTTCATGTTTTCTCTTCCATGCTCAATTTTTTTTGCACAATAATGCTGCAACATCTCTAATCTACCTTTTTTGACTGGATTAAGAGTTACTTCTTATGAATTGTCCTAATAATTTTCAGTAGCGGATCCAGAAATTTCAGTTAGGGTGAGCTAAAATAAAAACTAATTGCATATTAATATTTTTGTCCATTAATATTTCTGTTAGGGTAGGCCAAAATAAAAACTAATTACACATTAATATTTTTTTTCATTAATATTTCTGTTAGGGTAGACCAAAATCCGAATATTGTATATATTAGTATTTTTTTTTTTTTTATATTTAGGGTGGGCCATGCTCATTTCCAATAGCAGGGTTCGAATTTGTCTTTTATCTATCTCAAATAGTGAGGCTCAGAGCGCGTCCCTATTGATTTCAATCTAAACTTAGGTAAGAGACCAATCTGAGCCCGATCATACAAAGTGAATAGAGCAAATCCTTAGAACATAACTCTTGGAGCCCCACAAGAGAAAGTGTATATGAGATGTTACAAATGGAAGCGGAATACCTCAGCTATAATTTCGACGTTTAGCTCCTTAGCTTGAGCCAGAGTTCACACAAAGAATTGGACGCAATTTTATTTCTGTAATTAAACATATAGGCTAACAGTTTTAGCTTAAACCAAATGGGGAGGAGTTGACAAAGGAAAATTATGCGGACGGGCAGAAGATGTACAAATTTCATGGCACTAAATGCTGAAGCACTACAAAACAAGACTTGCCCATCAAAATGACCCAAAAACAAGGCGGATTGCCTATATATTTGCAAGTGAAAGCAACTAGCAATAGTAGCAACTGAGACCTGAAAAATTTGTGATTTGCATAATGGGCAAGCGACCTCATGTACTAGCAATTGCATATCCTGCACAAGGCCATATAGGGGCATTGATGAAGCTCTGTCATCTGCTTGCTGATCATGACATCAAAGTCACATTTGTGAACACAGAATCCATACATGCCAGAGTCCTGGCGGCCATGTCAGAAAAGGGTAAAGAAGATTGCTAGGTTGACATGGTGGTGATCCCCGATGGCATTGATCATCAGGATGAGCGAAAAGATCGGATACAACTTAGTGAAACTATGGTGAATGTCATGCCTGGTCACTTGGAGGATCTGATTAAGAAGATAAATTTATCATGTGATGAAAAGATCAGCTGTGTCATTGCTGATGCAACGACTGCTTGGGCTCCAGATGTTGCCGAGAAGATGGGCATCAAGAGAGCCATGTTTTGGCCTAGCCTTGTTGGAGGATTTGCATTGAGTCTTCATATTCAAGAGCTTATTCAAGCCAAAATTATTGATCATAATGGTAAATTTCAATATAATCTTGTTGTAACATTTTCTAATTGGCTTGTTCTGATATGGAATTTTTGAATTTCTGTAGGAACTCCCTTAACAAATGAAAAGATCCAGATTTCTCCGGAATTGCCTGCCATGATCCCTTCTGAATTCATATGGAGCTGTCCAGGTGATCCAATCAGGCAAAACATCATATTCCGATATGTAGAATATGCCAACAAGGCTGTCAAAAATTCCAACTGGCTTCTTTGCAACTCATTTTATGAACTAGACTCTTCGATATGCGATTTGATTCCAAACCTCTTACCAATCGGTCCATTACTTTCAATAAATCATCCTGGAAAACCGACCGGAAACTTTTGGCCCGAGGACTCAACTTGTTTACACTGGCTTGATAAACAGCCTGCCCAATCAGTCATATATGTTGCCTTTGGTAGCATAGCAATTTTCAACCAGTGCCAATTCGAAGAATTGGCGCTAGGACTTGAACTTTCGGGTCAGCCATTCTTGTGGGTAGTCAGATCAGACCTTATGGATGGTTCCATTATAAAATACCCAGAAGGGTTTCTGGATAGAGTAGCCAGTCGCGGCAAAATAACAGAATGGGCACCACAAGAGAAGGTTTTAGCCCACTCTTCGATTGCTTGTTTTGTAAGTCATTGTGGTTGGAATTCAACCATGGAGGGACTTAGTATGGGGGTTCCCTTTCTGTGTTGGCGTTATTTTGCTGACCAATTCCTCGTCAAGAGTTACATTTGTGAGGTTTGGAAGGCGGGTTTAGGATTGAATATTGAAACAAATGGAATCATTTCAAGCCATGAAATAAGAAGAAAGTTGGATAAATTGCTATGTGATGGTGGTATAAGAGATAATGTGACTCAACTGAAAGAAATGGCCAGAAAGAGTGGCAGTGAAGGTGGATCATCAATGAACAACTTTGAAATCTTCATTAAGCAGCTAAGATGTTAAATTAAATATGAGCTGATTTTAATTTAGTTTCTGTCAAAGTTAATTACCTGGGTGAAAATTGTTGCATAGATGTGTTGCAATGAAAATTGCTGTAACGTTTCTTTGGCTTTTTATAATATACTATAATGATAAATAAAACAAGATATAGAAATTCTAAATCAAATCCTAATACAGATAAAAACTTTCCCCTTCTTGTATTTTATTAATATGCTCAATGGATTTTATGAATGTTATTATCAATACTAGACGAGAAAAAAACTGGTGAACTAAACGTCTTCAAAGATGTATTTTATATAAAATGGGGAGTCCAGTCCAGGTTTATTTATATTTAATATTACAGCATTGAAAGTAGGTTGAAAACCATTGAATGATAAGATATTCTTGGATTACATCAAGTAATATATCATAAATAGATGCAAACAGGGCTCAATCTGTCTAGCCTTCGATTTGAAACAATCTAGAGTACTATGAAATCAAAAATAACACACAAGTAAAGAGAAAGAATAATATGCGTGATTTATTTTTGTTCACCTAATTAACAGGTTATGTGTAGCAGAGTCAATATTATTGAAAATACTGTCTCACCTCTCTCGTTATAATGAATGTAATTTGTTTTATGATTTACTATACAACACTCATACAAGAGAAAAATAGGTTTATATACTAGGTTTAAAGTATAAAACCTAATATTTCAAGGATATGTTTTCTTAAGCCCAAACCTAGGCATGGCAATGAGGCGGGGTAGGGTGGGGATCTCATTCACCGTCCCCATACCTGCTCCATCCTCGTTATGGGGATGGTATGAATTCCCCATCCCTGCCCCATGGGGAATGTTGGAGGCCCATCCCGGCCGCGTTAATTTTACCTTTGGTTGAAGTTTGGCTGGATCAGAGAGATAAAATCAGCATCGACGAATGGCAATATTAAGTTGGCTAAGGGCGACTGGCAGTGGCGACAAGTTTAAGACTTAAGGGTTAGGGTTTGTTCTTGTTCAATTGCTTAGGTTGAGGGAAATTGAGAAAATATGGGTTTATGTAGATAGGTTAATTGTGTAATTAGGTGAAATATATAGGGGTACTAGAGAGAGAGAGAGAGAGAGGATGGGTGCGGGCCAAGGACCTCGTTCCCCGTCCTGGATATCCACTCCCATGATTGTCCCCAACCTAACCTAATGAACGGGGCTTCGCAGGGAAATTCCCCTGTGGGGATTTATCCCCGAATGGGGAATTTTTCAATTAGTTAATTACAAGGATAATTGAATTTGTGTAATTTGTAAGTCGTTAAGCAATTGTGTATATTCTTATATTGCTTTAGTAAATTGTAATAATCTAATCAAATTTATTTTTGGGGCATGTATTATTATTTTGTGAAATTCATAAAGTAATAATACATATATTTAATTATTAGACTCCCCGGTTTAAATTATTTTTTCTATAAATTTAATACAAACATTAAAAAGTATTATAAAAGTAAATATCATAAATTTAGATACATTGCTTAAAAGTTAAAACCATGGTTTAAAAGGCCAATCCCGATCTGGTCCCATCGGATTAGGCCCATTTGATACGAGATACAGTTGGCCCAATCACTTCTTGGACCTATGAGCAAGTCCAGAGCCCACGGCACCCATATATCACTTTCCTATTTCAGATCAGTCTCCTATTCGAAGTCACTTCCTGTCAGGTCACTTTCCTACTCGATGTACTTTTCGTGCGGTATCACCTCCTATTTGAACACTGGTAAGACAGCTCACCATCGCCTAATTCCTCTAGGGTTATATCAGAGTCAAATAGGACTCCTACTCCCACCAGGACTGGGAGACCAGACAATCACTATATAAGCAGAGGTCATCCCTCTCACAAAGGACATGAGTTACATTACACCTTCACACCCGAAGCTCCTACTTGAGAGCTTCACATCATCGCCGTAGTCACAGTCCCTGACTAGACTTCCGGAACCTCTTTACTCCCTAGCCCTCATTATATTAGCCTCTTTTAGCCTTGCTGACTTGAGTGTCGGAGTGCCTAAGGTAAACACCACCCCAGTGTTTCGTTGCTTCACGCGTGTTTTCTACGTGTGTAGGTGCAACGGATTGCTAGTGGCCTCAACCTCACGGGATCAGACCCCTTTCGCACAAGTAGATTTTTACGTCTACAATTTTCTAACAAAAAAAAGTCGCTTAATATCCCAAGGGGTTGTCTTGGGTTCTTGGGTGGAATTTTTGGGCCACCTACCCTGTTGGAGGTCTCACACAGACTAGGCACGCTAAGTATCTGGTTTATATGAAAGGTAATCCTCCCATTCTACAAGGCCTTATTGGGTGAGGAGTAGACCCACCTCAAATTCCATTATGGTATTAGAGCTCATGTTCACTGAGCTAAGTGCTTGACCAGCGGGTGAGGAGTTAGAGCCAACAAGTACCTTCATTAAAACAGACATGACTCAACATATAGGTTTGACCGTGAGGGGGTAGTCTCTCCATTCAACAGACTTATAAGGTGAGAGTCAGACCCATCTCAAATTCTATCATACATATGTGACTTACCTAGCCCTTTGCTTGTGAGGTGTTCAACTTTATAAACTAGTTGAGGTACACGCAAACTAGTCAGACACCTGTTACCAAACCCTTTGTATTTGTAGGGTATTCAATGGACCTGACGATTAGTTGAGGTATGCGCAAGCCGGTCAAGCACCTCGGTTGCAAAAAAAACAAAAAAAAGGTCGTTCACTGTCAATTATTTCAATCACTTTACAAATGAATGATATTGGTAAACAAGAGAACCCTCTGTCTCTCTCTTTAATCACCGTGACATAAAACAATAGCAGTGAATTGAACAGAATACCACGAAAGCTTTGAGTGAAAAATAAAAAAACAGCTGTAAAAGCAGTAAAGCACCCACAAAATTCCTCAATCATAACTAACTTAAAGAAAGGCTAAGTATTCTTCCAAATTTTTATAAACTTTTATATTCTATTGAATTGAATAAAGAAAATTCTTACATCAATAAACCCAATTTCTACACATAATAAAAAACTTAATTCTTAATTCCGTAATAAAAAATTCCATATCTGCGATGAATTCAAGTTATATCTCTTTCAAAATACAAGTCTAATTATTGAAATCTTTGAAAGATAAACGAGTTTCCTTAAAGTTGTGAAATATCACCATATCAACCAAAAATATAAAATTTAACTACAAGATTTGTTCGCTCTTGAGATTGAATTTTTTTTTTTTTTGGGGATTTTTTGCTCTTCCAGATTGATTTTTTTTTTCCGGATTTCGTTGTTGGTTGAAAAGAAAGATGGTTGATTTCCTTTAAATTTGAAATAATCTGTGTGAGCGAGTGTAAACTTTTTATGCTCAAATTCACAAGAGTTGTTAGATTAGATTTAGATAAATGTGATTAGTTTGTGTTTCATTTTAAGTCAATAATTTGTACAATAGCGTAAACCAGGGGTGTAAACAAGCCGAGCTTTAGGCTAATCGAGCTCGACTCGGTTGCCACAGTGTCAAGTTCGAGCTTGAGCCTAATTGAGCTCAAGCTCACAAAAAAAAAAAAAAAAAAAAAAAAAAAAAAAACTCTCAATTTCTCCACTTTTCTACTTTCTCAATCGAGCTGAAATCTGGCAAGTTTGAACTTGGCTCAATATTGTAGCCAAGCCAAGTCGAGGTCGAGCTTCTATTAAGCTGAGTTCTAGCCACTTGCGAGTGGTTCGGTTTGGTGACAACCTGACCTGACTCTTTAGTTATCTATGTGATTCCATATTTTTCAATTTTCTAGTTTTTAAATAATAAAATTTTATGTGAATAAGTAAGACACATTTTTCTAAGATAAAAAGAGAGAAGGAAACCAATAAAAAAAATTGAAAACAACAAATTTTATAAAATTGTATAAGAATATTTTTGAAAACAGTCAAACACTTTAAACAAACTTAAAAGTGTTTTTAACCGATAGAAATCTATTAAAATATGTTTATTGTCATGGGGACATCGAAAGAGAAGAAATTTGGTTTATGCATGACTTTTGATGAAACAATATAAAAAGAGTCAGCATATGAAATGAGAATAAGATTAAATTTAAATACTGATTTGCTGTCTCCTTTCAACAGGTACTTACAAAAATTAAGAAATCAAAGTTTTTATATGAACAAACGGGGCATTATTCTGTTGCTTTGTGCTATGTTCAAACTAATTCTGACTTGATACCCTAGAATATACTCAATACAAACTGTTGTTGACAAGAATTTGCCTATTCCAACTAAAAACTTTTTGTCTGTGAAAGAAATCTGAGCTCGGAGGCTTCATGTTTTTCTTCCATGCTCAATTTTTTTGCACAATAATGCTGTAACATCTCTTATCTACCTTTTTTGACTGGTTTAAGAGTTACTTTTATGAATTGTCCTAATCATTTCAGCAGCGGATTCAGAAATTTCTGTTAGGGTGGGCCAAATAAAAACTAATTGCATATTAACATTTTTGTCCATTAATATTTCTGTTAAGGTGAGTCAAAATCTAGATATTGTATATATTGGTATTTTTTTTTTTTAAATTTAGGGTGGGCCATGTCATTTCCTATAGTGGGGTTCGGATTTACCTTTTATCTATCGCAAATAGTGAGGCTCAGAGCGCGTCCCCCTTGATCAATCTAAAATTGGGTAAGGGACCAATCTGAGCCCCATCATAAGAAGTGACTAGAACAAATCCTTAGAAGATAACCCTTGAAGCCCCACAAGAGAAAGTGTAATGAGAAGTTACAAATGGAAGCGGAATACCTCAGCTAAATTTCGACGTTTAGCTCCTTGCTTGAGCCAGAGTTCACACAAAGAATTGGACGACATTTTATTTCTGTAATTAACAATATAGGCTAACAGTTTAGCTTAAAACAAATGGGGAGGAGTTGACAAAGGAAAATTATGCGGACGGGCAGAAGATGTACAAATTTCATGGCACTAAATGCTGAAGCACTACAAAACAAGATTGCCCATCAAAATGACCCAAAAACAAGGCGGATTGCCTATATATTTGCAAGTGAAAGCAACTAGCAATAGTAGCAACTGAGACCTGAAAAATTTGTGATTTGCATATGGGCAAGCGACCTCGTACTAGCAATTGCATATCCTGCACAAGGCCATATAGGGGCATTGATGAAGCTCTGTCATCTGCTTGCTGATCATGACATCAAGGTCACATTTGTGAACACAGAATCCATACATGCCAGAGTCCTGGCGGCCGTCAGAAAAGGGTAAAGAAGATTGCTAGGTTGACATGGTGTGATCCCCGATGGCCTTGATCATCAGGATGAGCGAAAAGATCGGATACAACTTAGTGAAACTATGGTGAATGTCATGCCTGGTCACTTGGAGGATTGATTAAGAAGATAAATTTATCATGTGATGAAAAGATCAGCTGTGTCATTGCTGATGCAACGACTGCTTGGGCTCCAGATGTTGCGAGAAGATGGGCATCAAGAGAGCATGTTTTGGCTAGCCTTGTTGGAGGATTGCATTGAGTCTTCATATTCAAGAGCTATTCAAGCAAATATTGATCATAATGGTAAATTTCAATATAATCTTGTTGTATCGGATCGACCTTGCTCGATCTAACGGATTTACACTTTTAGATCGACCTTGCTCAATCCACGGATTTGCATCTTCAGATCGACCTTGCTCGATTTATGGATTTTTTACACTACTGGGTCGACCCTGCTCGACCCATGGATTTACATCTTCAGATCGACCCTGCTTGATCAAATGTTTATTACACCTTCGGATTTGCATCTTCAGATCGACCCTGCTCGATCAAATGTTTATTACACCTTCAGATCAACCTTGCTCGATCCACGGATTTGCATCTTCGGATCGACCCTACTCGATCCACGTAATTACACCTTCAGATCGGTCCTGCTCGATCCACGGATTTGCATCTTCAGATCGACCCTACTCGATCCACGTAATTACACCTTCGGATCGACCCTGCTCGATCCATGGATTTACATCTTCAGATCGACCCTACTCGATCAAATGTTTATTACACCTTCGGATCGACCTTGCTCGATCCACGGATTTGCATCTTCGAATCGACCCTGCTTGATCTACGTAATTACACCTTCGGATCAGCCCTGCTCGATCCATGGATTTGAATCTTCAGATCGACCCTGCTCGATCAAATGTTTGTTACACCTTCGGATCGACCCTGCTCGATTCATAGATTTACACCTTCGGATCGACCCTGCTCGATCCAACGGATTTACACCTTCAGATTGACCCTGCTCGATCCACGGATTTGCATTTTCAGATCGATCCTGCTCGATTTATGGATTTTTTACACTACTGGGTCGACCCTGCTCGACCCACGGACACTACTAGGTCGACCCTGCTCGACCCACGGATTTACACCTTTGGATCGACCTTGCTCGATCCATGAATTTACACCTTCGGATTGGCCTTGCCTGATCCACGAATTCACACCTTCGAATCGACCTTGCTCGATCCACAGTTTCATCTCTGGAGCGGCCTTGCCCGATTCGTGGATCCACACCTTCGATCGGCCTTGCCCGGTTCATGAAGCTACACATTCAGTCGGCCAGATCGAGTGAAAGGTTCTTACACCTCAAAATCGACAAGTCATTGACCCAACCCAATAGAGAGTTCACACGACTTAGCCACTAGGCTATACCAAAATCAGAACACAATCATACGACTCAACTCCACCATCCTCACTCCCTAGGAACCAAGTATTGGATCTCCACTCAACCCGACCGACCTACTGACTCAACTCCACCATCCTCACTCCCCAAGAACCAAGTATTGGATCTCTACTCTACCCAACCGACCGACTGACTAAACTCCACCATCCTCACTCCCTAGGAACCAAGTATTGGATGTCCACTCTACCCGACCGACCGACCGACTCAACTACACCATCCTCACTCCCTAAGTACCAAGTATTGGATCTCCACTCCACTCCACCCGACCGACCGACCGACCGACCGACCGACTCAACTCCACCATCCTCACTCCCCAGGAACCAAGTATTGGATCTCCACTCTACCCGACCGACTGACTGAACTCCACCATCCTCACTCCCTAGGAAGCAAGTATTGGATCTCCACTCTACCCAGCCGACCGACCGACCGACTGAACTCCACTATCCTCACTCCCCAAGAACCAAGTATTGGATCACCACTCTCCCTATGCCACCGACCTACCGACCGACCTGGTCTTTTCAAACTTTGACTATCACCACTCACCTCACCCCACGCCACCGATCAACACATAGACTTAACCTGTCTAAAGATTCAATCGCCCTTCCTACCCGACCGAGCCAGCACATTTCAACAGGCCGGCTCCCGCAACGAAGCCGACACTCCCATGCTTCATGTCTAGGAGATTCTCCCAATTGGGGCGATTGGCTAGGAGCAGTCTATCACTTGTTCACCCTCGAGGCGATCAAGCCAAGGGGCCTTGGCCATTCGGTCTTCCATAGTAGACGAGTGGGCAGCCATGGGTCAAATGTTTGCGCATTTTGTTTGGCCCTTTGGCATCCAGTAAAGAGCGTCGTGGAATCACAAGCGCAAGTCTTACAGTCCAACAAGCCGGCCGAGCTGATTCCATCCCACTCGATCACCCGAGTACCCTAACCGAACGAACCTTTAATTTAACATTGTCTCCAACTCATTCGACCCGGCATGTCGAGCAGATACCCCTGTCACGGGATTTTAGTTCACTTCTCCAATCGGCAGGACACACCGAACGAGCACGTGAGCCCCAGAAGTCTCGTTATGTCAGTCCCTTCGACTCTTCACACCGATCGGGCACACCTTCTTGGGGTGATTGCACATTCCGGATCAGCTTTGATACCGAGCGACCCTTGACTACGAATCACCTACATCAAACTGGTCAGCTACGCTGACAATCTGTCGTCCAGGAAGTGAGACCGAGCGCGCCTTGATCGCTTCCTACTCTCTGACTTAAGAAAAGCTTAACTCAGAGAGTGGGGGGCAAACTGTTAGGGCCAAAAATCGCCCTTGGCCCAAATAGGAGAACGGGACTGAATGAGGAAGAGACCAGGCCCAATCCCGATGCGGTCCCATCCGGATTAGGCCCATTTGATACGAGATACAGTTGGCCCAATCACTTCTTGGACCTATGAGCAAGTCCAGAGCCCACGGCACCCATATATCACTTTCCTATTCCAGATCAGTCTCCTATTCGAAGTCACCTTCCTGTTCAGGTCACTTTCCTACTCGATGTTACTTTTCTGTTCGGTATCACCTTCCTATTTGAACACTGGTAAGACAGCTCACCATCGCCCTAATTCCTCTAGGGTTTATATCAGAGTCACACTAGGACTCCTACTCCCACCAGGACTGGGAGACCAGACAATCACTATATAAGCAGAGGTCATCCCTCTCACAAAGGACATGAGATTACATTACACCTTCACACCCGAAGCTCCTACTTGAGAGCTTCACATCATCGCCGTAGTCACAGTCCCTGACTAGACTTCCGGTAACCTCTTTACTCCCTAGCCCTCATTATATTAGCCTCTTTTAGCCTTGCTGACTTGAGTGTCGGAGTGCCTAAGGTAAACACCACCCCAGTGTTTCTCGTTTGCTTCACGCTTGTTTCTCTACGTGTGTAGGTGCAACGGATTGCTAGTGGCCTCAACCTCACGGGATCAGACCCCTTTTCCGCACAAGTAGATTTTTACGTCTACAATTTTCTAACAAAAAAAAGTCGCTTAATAATCCCAAGGGGTTGTCTTGGGTTCTTGGGTGTGAATTTTTGGGCCACCTACCATGTTGGAGTCTCACACAGACTAGGCACGCTCAAGTATTCTGGTTTATATGAAAGGATAATCCTCCCATTCTACAAGGCCTTATTGGGTGAGGAGTCAGACCCACCTCAAATTCCATTATGGTATTAGAGCTCATGTTCACTTGAGCTAAGTGCTTGACCAGCGGGTGAGGAGTTAGAGCCAACAAGTACCTTCATTAAAACAGACATGACTCAACATATAGGTTTGACCGTGAGGGGGTAGTTCTCCCATTCAACAAGACTTTATAAGGTGAGGAGTCAGACCCATCTCAAATTCTATCATACCATATTGTGACTTACCTAGCCCTTTGCTTGTGAGGTGTTCAACTTTATAAACTAGTTGAGGTACACGCAAACTAGTCAGACACCCTAGTTACCAAACCCTTTGTATTTGTAGGGTATTCAATGGACCCTGACGATTAGTTGAGGTATGCGCAAGCCGGTCAAGACACCTCGGTTGCAAAAAAAACAAAAAAAAAGGTCGTTCACTGTCAATTATTTCAATCACTTTTACAAATTGAATGATATTTTGGTAAACAAAGAGAAACCCTCTGTCTCTCTCTTTAATCACCGTGACCCATAAATACAATAGCAATGTGAATTGAACAAGAATACCACGAAAGCTTTTGATGTGAAAAATAAAAAAACAGGCTGTAAAAGCAGTAAAGCACCCCACAAAATTCCTCAATCATTAATCTAACTTAAAGAAAGGCTAAGTAATTTCTTCCAAATTTCTTATTAAACTTTTATATTCTATTGAATTGAATAAAGAAAATTCTTACATCAATAAACCCAATTTCTACACATAATAAAAAACTTAATTCTTAATTCCGTAATAAAAAATTCAATATCTGCGATGAATTCAAGTTATATCTCTTTCAAAATACAAGTCTAATATTATTTGAAATCTCTTTGAAAGATAACGAGTTTCCTTAAAGTTGTGTAAATATCACCATATCAACCAAAAATATAAAATTTAACTACAAGATTTGTTCGCTCTTTGAGATTGAATTTTTTTTTTTTTTTGGGGATTTTATTTGCTCTTCCAGATTGATTTTTTTTTTTCCTGGATTTCGTTGTTGGTTGAAAAAGATGGTTGATTTCCTTTAAATTTTTGAAATAATCTGTGAGAGCAATGTGTAAACTTTTTATGCTCAAATTCACAAGAGCCGTTAGATTAGATTTAGATAAAAGGTGATTAATTGTTTCATTTTAAGTCAATAATTTGTGTTACAATAGCCTGACCCAAGGGTGTAAACGAGCCGAGCTTTAGGCTAATCGAGCTCGGCTCGGTTGCTACAGTGTCGAGTTCGAGCTTGAGCTTAATTAAGCTTGAGCTCACAAAAAAAAACTCTCAAGTTCTCCACTTTTTTACTTTCCCAATCGAGCTGAAATCTAGCAAGTTTGAACTTGACTCAATATAATAGTCAAGCCAAGTCGAGTTCGAGCTTCTATTGAGCCCAGCTCTAGCCACTCGCGAGTGGTTTGACTTGGCTAACAACCCTAGCATGACACTTTCGTTTTATATGTGATTCCATATTTTTCTATTTTCTAGTTTTTAAATACTAAAATTATATGTGAATATGTAAGACACATTTTTTTAGGATAAAAAGAGGGAAGGAAAAACCAATAAAAAAAATTGAAAACACCAAATTTTATAAGAATATTTTTGAAGACAGTCAAACACTTAAAACAAACTTAAAAGTGTTTTTTTAACCGATAGAAATCTATTAAAATATGTTTTATTGTCATGGGGACATCGAAAGAGAAGAAATTTTGGTTCTATGCATGACTTTTGATGAAACAATATAACAAAGAGTCAGCATATGAAAATGAGAATAAGATTAAATTTTAAATACTGATTTGCTGTCTCCTTTCAACAGGTATCCTTACAAAAATTAAGAAATCAAAGTTTTTTATATGAACAAACGGGGCATTATTCTGTATGCTTTGTGCTATGTTCATAACTAATTCTGCACTTGATACCCTAGAATATACTCAATACAAACTGTTGTTGACAAGAATTTGCCTATTCCAACTAAAACTTTTCTGTCTGTGAAAGAAATCTGAGCTTCGAGTAGCTTCATGTTTTCTCTTCCATGCTCAATTTTTTTGCACAATAATGCTGTAACATCTCTTATCTACCTTTTTTGACTGGTTTAAGAGTTACTTCTTATGAATTGTCCTAATCATTTCCAGCAGCGGATTCAGAAATTTCTGTTAGGGTGGGCCAAAATAAAAACTAATTGCATATTAACATTTTTGTCCATTAATATTTCTGTTAAGGTGAGTCAAAATCTAGATATTGTATATATTGGTATTTTTTTTTTTTAAATTTAGGGTGGGCCATGTCATTTCCTATAGTGGGGTTCGGATTTACCTTTTATCTATCGCAAATAGTGAGGCTCAGAGCGCGTCCCCCTTGATTTCAATCTAAAATTGGGTAAGGGACCAATCTGAGCCCCATCATAAGAAGTGACTAGAACAAATCCTTAGAAGATAACCCTTGAAGCCCCACAAGAGAAAGTGTATATGAGAAGTTACAAATGGAAGCGGAATACCTCAGCTATAATTTCGACGTTTAGCTCCTTAGCTTGAGCCAGAGTTCACACAAAGAATTGGACGCAATTTTATTTCTGTAATTAAACATATAGGCTAACAGTTTTAGCTTAAACCAAATGGGGAGGAGTTGACAAAGGAAAATTATGCGGACGGGCAGAAGATGTACAAATTTCATGGCACTAAATGCTGAAGCACTACAAAACAAGACTTGCCCATCAAAATGACCCAAAAACAAGGCGGATTGCCTATATATTTGCAAGTGAAAGCAACTAGCAATAGTAGCAACTGAGACCTGAAAAATTTGTGATTTGCATAATGGGCAAGCGACCTCATGTACTAGCAATTGCATATCCTGCACAAGGCCATATAGGGGCATTGATGAAGCTCTGTCATCTGCTTGCTGATCATGACATCAAAGTCACATTTGTGAACACAGAATCCATACATGCCAGAGTCCTGGCGGCCATGTCAGAAAAGGGTAAAGAAGATTGCTAGGTTGACATGGTGGTGATCCCCGATGGCATTGATCGTCAGGATGAGCGAAAAGATCGGATACAACTTAGTGAAACTATGGTGAATGTCATGCCTGGTCACTTGGAGGATCTGATTAAGAAGATAAATTTATCATGTGATGAAAAGATCAGCTGTGTCATTGCTGATGCAACGACTGCTTGGGCTCCAGATGTTGCCGAGAAGATGGGCATCAAGAGAGCCATGTTTTGGCCTAGCCTTGTTGGAGGATTTGCATTGAGTCTTCATATTCAAGAGCTTATTCAAGCCAAAATTATTGATCATAATGGTAAATTTCAATATAATCTTGTTGTAACATTTTCTAATTGGCTTGTTCTGATATGGGATTTTTGAATTTCTGTAGGAACTCCCTTAACAAATGAAAAGATCCAGATTTCTCCGGAATTGCCTGCCATGATCCCTTCTGAATTCATATGGAGCTGTCCAGGTGATCCAATCAGGCAAAACATCATATTCCGATATGTAGAATATGCCAACAAGGCTGTCAAAAATTCCAACTGGCTTCTTTGCAACTCATTTTATGAACTAGACTCTTCGATATGCGATTTGATTCCAAACCTCTTACCTATCGGTCCATTACTTTCAATAAATCATCCTGGAAAACCGACCGGAAACTTTTGGCCCGAGGACTCAACTTGTTTACACTGGCTTGATAAACAGCCTGCCCAATCAGTCATATATGTTGCCTTTGGTAGCATAGCAATTTTCAACCAGTGCCAATTCGAAGAATTGGCGCTAGGACTTGAACTTTCGGGTCAGCCATTCTTGTGGGTAGTCAGATCAGACCTTATGGATGGTTCCATTATAAAATACCCAGAAGGGTTTCTGGATAGAGTAGCCAGTCGCGGCAAAATAACAGAATGGGCACCACAAGAGAAGGTTTTAGCCCACTCTTCGATTGCTTGTTTTGTAAGTCATTGTGGTTGGAATTCAACCATGGAGGGACTTAGTATGGGGGTTCCCTTTCTGTGTTGGCGTTATTTTGCTGACCAATTCCTCGTCAAGAGTTACATTTGTGAGGTTTGGAAGGCGGGTTTAGGATTGAATATTGAAACAAATGGAATCATTTCAAGCCATGAAATAAGAAGAAAGTTGGATAAATTGCTATGTGATGGTGGTATAAGAGATAATGTGACTCAACTGAAAGAAATGGCCAGAAAGAGTGGCAGTGAAGGTGGATCATCAATGAACAACTTTGAAATCTTCATTAAGCAGCTAAGATGTTAAATTAAATATGAGCTGATTTTAATTTAGTTTCTGTCAAAGTTAATTACCTGGGTGAAAATTGTTGCATAGATGTGTTGCCATGAAAATTGCTGTAACGTTTCTTTGGCTTTTTATAATATACTATAATGATAAATAAAACAAGATATAGAAATTCTAAATCAAATCCTAATACAGATAAAAACTTTCCCCTTCTTGTATTTTATTAATATGCTCAATGGATTTTATGAATGTTATTATCAATACTAGACGAGAAAAAAACTGGTGAACTAAACGTCTTCAAAGATGTTGTATTTTATATAAAATGGGGAGTCCAGTCCAGGTTTATTTATATTTATTATTACTGCCTTGAAAGTAACGTGGTTGAAAACCATAGAATGATAAGATATTCTTGGATTACATCAAGTAATATATCATAAATAGATGCAAACAGGGCTCAATCTGTCTAGCCTTCGATTTGAAACAATCTAGAGTACTATGAAATCAAAAACAGTAAACACACACAAGTAAAGAGAAAGAATAATACACGTGATTTATTTTTGTTCACCTAATTAACAGGTTATGTCCAACAGAGTCAATATTATTGAAAATACTGTCTCACCTCTCTCGTTACAATGAATGTAATTTGCCTTATGATTTACTATACAACACTCATACGAGAGAAAAATAGGTTTATATACTAGGTTTAAAGTGTAAAACCTAATATTTCAAGGATATGTTTTCCTAAGCCCAAACCTAGGCATGGCAATGGGGCGGGGCAGGGCAGGGATCTCATTCACTATCCCTATACCTGCTCCGTCCTCGTTATGGGGATGGCATGAATTCCCCATCCTCGCCCCATGGGGAATGTTGGAGGCCCATCCCTGCCGCATTAATTTTACCTTTGGTTGAAGTTTGGCTGGATTGGAGAGATAAAATCGGCATCGGCGAACGGCAATATGAAGTTGGCTAAGGGTGAATGGTAGTGGCGACAAGTTTAAGACTTAAGGGTTAGGGTTTGTTCTTGTTCAATTGTTTAGATTGAGAGAAATTGAGAAAATATGGGTTTATATAGGTAGGATAATTGTGTAATTAGGTGAAATATATAGGAGTATTAGAGAAAAGTGTAGAGAGAGAGAGAGAGAGGGAGAGAATGGGTGCGGGCCGGGGACCTTGTTCCCCGTCCCCGATATCCACTCCCATGACTGTCCTCGACTCGGCCTAATGAATGGGGTTTCACGGGGAAATTCCCCCTTGGGGATTTATCCCCAAACGGGGAATTTTTCAATTAATTAATTACAAGGATAATTGAATTTGTGTAATTTGTAAGTCGTTAAGCAATTGTGTATATTCTTATATTGGTTTGGTAAATTGTAATAATCTAATCAAATTTATTTTTGGGGCATGTATTATTATTTTGTGAAATTCATAAAGTAATAATACATATATTTAATTATTAGACTCCCCCGTTTAAATTATTTTTTCTATAAATTTAATCCAAACATTAAAAATATTATAAAAGTAAATATCATAAATTTAGATACATTACTTAAAAGTTAAAACCATGGTTTAAACTTTAATTTCATATACAATCTCGCTAAGGAAAAAAAAAATTCTCAACAAAAGAAGGCAAGGCGGGGCGGGACGGGGCTCCACGGGGGCGGGGTTGATAGGCCGAAGCAGGGATTGCACAATCCCCTCCCCCCACCTGTCCCCGAGGGTGGGGTTTTTTTGAGGACCATCCCTGGCCCTATCCCCGATATTTCCGGGGATAATTTGCCCCATTCAGGCCGGGGCAAACACCCTATATATATGGGCAAGGGAAGGGCAACCTCCTCCCTTGGGGACGGGGATTAAAACTCCTCCCATCCCCGCCCCTATCACCAAAAAAACAGGGGAATCCCCGCCCCATACAGGGCGGGTCCATGGGCCCATTGTCATACCTACTCAAACCCAATTATAAATTAATTACTTAGAGAAATCTTTCAACGGGACCCCCGAATACGTTTGTGTAACCCTTTATTGTTGAAGTAGTCCACAATTCCAACACGATTCCTCCGAAAGCATATTACAACTTGGCTTTGTAATCTAGTGGAGATGTATTATTGTATCATAAATAATAATCTAGAAGATATTATAAATATCTCCTGCATCATAATAAAATACAAAGAAAAACACAAGGTGAAAACAATGCATAATGTGAGTTTATAGTTTTGATGTATTAGAACATAAAATGCCAATAACTTCGTCACATAACACATAAACATAACTGTAGANAAAGCATATTACAACTTGGCTTTGTAATCTAGTGGAGATGTATTATTATATCATAAATAATAATCTAGAAGATATTATAAATATCTCCTGCATCATAATAAAATACAAAGAAAAACACAAGGTGAAAACAATGCATAATGTTTAGTTTATAGTTTTGACGTATCAGTACATAACATGCCAATAACTTCGTCACATAACACATAAACATAACTGTAGAAGAAAAGAGCCATGAGCTAAGCAAATATAAAATAGTTTATGTCAAACAGAATTGATATAAAACTCTATTTGGGGTAGGAACATAGCATAGTTATTTTTTGTGGGATTGAATTGAAACTATCTGAAATGAGCAAGCAACCGCATGTATTAGTTATTCCATATCCAGCACAAGGCCATGTTGCACCTCTTCTGAAATTGGCCACAAAGATTGCTGAACATGGAATCAAGGTCACCTTCGTTAACACAGAGTTTATTGAGGCGAAAGTCATGGCTTCGATACCAGAGAAAGCTGAGGGATGGAGCCTGATAAAGTTTGTTTCAATTTCAGATGGAATTGAACGAGATGACGATCGGAAAGACTTTGATAAGACTAGAAATACCATGTTAAGAGTAATGCCAGGTAACTTGAAGGACTTGATTGAGAAAATTAACCAATCAAGTGACTGTGAGCAGATCACATGTGTCATTGCTGATATATCAGTTCGATGGGCACTGGAAGTTGCCCAAAACTTGGGAGTTTCAAGAGCTGCATTTATACCTTATGGACCAGAAAATTTAGCCTTGTCATTTCATGTTACAAAGATGATTGAGGATGGAATTTTGGATTCTAATGGTAAGTATATGACTACTTGAATTTTGATGTATATGTGGTTTTGTACTCACAGTTAATTGAAATTCATGTAGGGAACCCGATGAATGATGGGTTGATCTCAATATCAGAGGGAACTCTTCCCTGGAAAAGAAACGAAATCTGTTGGAGCTGCCGAGGTAACGAAAAGATGCAGAAGATTCTTTTTGAATCTATTTGTGCTGTTGTCCAATTTGTCAATATTTCGAACTGGGTTCTTTCCAACTCATTTTATGAACTTGACCCATCATCCTGTGATCTGGTTCCCAACATATTACCGATTGGTCCATTACTTGCGAGCAATAATTCACGGCATTTGGCTGGAAGCCTGAGGCCTGAGGACTCAACTTGTTTAAGCTGGCTTGACAAACAATCGATAGGCTCAGTCATTTACGTTTCATTGGGCAGCACGGCTACCTTAAATCAGCAACAATTTGAGGAATTGGCTCTTGGACTTGAATCTTCAAGCCAGCCATTTCTGTGGGTTGTTCGATCAGACCTCGTGGATGGATCACTTACCGGATTTCCAGATGGTTTTAAAGAGAGAATAACCGGCCGAGGAAAGATTGTTGAATGGGCAGCTCAAGAAAAGGTGTTGGCTCATCCTTCTGTAGCGTGCTTCGTAAGTCATTGTGGATGGAATTCAACCTTGGAAGGATTAAGCATGGGAGTCCCATTTCTGTGTTGGCCCTACTTTGTGGATCAATATCAGAACAGAAATTATATATGTGAAGCCTGGAAGATTGGTTTAAATTTATGCCCAGATGGGAATGGGATTGTTACTAGGCATGAAATACAGACAAAGGTCACAAAATTGCTTAGTGATGAAGGTATCAAAAGAAATGCATTGAAGCTAAAGGAAACGGCTATTAATAGTCTTGTTGAAGGTGGATCATCATTTGAAAATTTTGAGAGATTTATTGTTGAGATGAAGTCTAGTTAATTACTGCGTTCAATATTCTGTAATAATTAATGATCCATTTATTCTAGAAAATATTAAAATTCTAAACCTTTTATCTTTTCATTCATAGCTTAATATATCTGTAGCCATACTGTTGTATCTCATTTCCAAAAAATATACCAGTAAGATTCTCGCAATTTATTGATGTTCACAATGGATGTTATGTTTGTTACTGTCAATACTAGACAAGAAAAAATGGTGAGCTAAACGTCTTCAAAGAAGATATTGTATTTGATAAAAGAAGTCTCGGTTTATCTATATGTAATGTTACACCATTAAAAATAACGTTGCTGAAAACTATAGAATGATTAAATACTTGGATTACATCAATTATTATATGTTCTTTACATGGATATCGTCAATAGCTCATAAAAGGCCTATGTTTGTCATGCCTTAGGCGAAAACAAAAGGTGATAGCAGGCATTCTGATACCAAGAAAAACAAAAGGTTATAACAAACCATAATGCTTAGTTTTTAGTTTTGCTGTATCACTGCATAACATGCCAAAAACTTCATCACATAGACGAGAAGAGTCAGGAGCTAAGAATGTACAAGATAAGATTATATCAAACAGAATTGATATAAAGGTTTATTTGGGTATTGAGTGTTGGAATGTGAACACTTTTTAGTGATTGATGAGGAAAATGCAAGAAAAAACAAACAAGAAGAGAAGGCAAAAAAGAAGAAAAAAGAATTTAAGTTTTAGACAAATTTCTAGTTTAAGAATAATTGTTTTTCTTTTCTATTGTAAGATGTATTAGGAAAGATTAATTGGTTTAAGACTTTATTTAAGTTGAAATAGGAGAATGATTTAAATTAAAGAAGTTCTATTAGAAATAGGAATATGAATCCTAGTAGAATAAGAATGTCATATTTTACCTATAAATAAGAGAGTTAGAACTAATTTAAAGTTATGAGAGAGGAAGGTTTTGATGTAACGGTACCACAGAGTATTGGGAAAATACCACAGGGGTTTAAATACCATAGGAACATGATGTCCGCCTAAGTAAAGGTATTAGGTTAATGGTGTGATGAAATACCTGTATCTTATTTATATTATTATAATAATAACTCTCTCATCCATGGATGTAAGCAAGTTATGTTGGACCAGGTAAAATATTGTGTACTTTTACATGTGTTATTGTTCTTGTTCTTATTTTAATGCTTTTTTTTATTACTCCGATTTTCAGCGTTGAGAACATAGCAAAAACAGTTTTGTGGGATTGAAGCTATCTGAAATGAACAAGCAATGGCATGTATTAGTTATACCATATCCAGGACAAGGCCATGTTGCACCTCTTCTGAAATTGACAACAAAGATTGCTGAACATGGAGTCAAGGTCACCTTTGTTAACACAGAGTTCATCGAGGCAAAAATGATGGCTTCGATGCTAGAGAAATCTGAGGGGTGGAGCCTGATAAAGTTTGTTTCAATTCTAGATGAACTTGAACATGGGGATATTCGGAAAGATTTTGAAAAGAGTAGAAATACCATGATAAGAGTTATGCCAGGTAAGTTGAAGGACTTGATTGAGAATATCAACCAATCAAGTGATAATGAGCAGATCAGATGTGTCATTAGTGATGTAAATGCTCAATGGGGACTGAAAGTTGCCCAGAAAATGGGGATTCCAAGTGCTGCCTTTGTAACTTATGGACCTACAATCTTAGCCCCACAATTTCATATTACAAAGCTGATAGAGGATGGAATTATAGATACTAATGGTAAGTATATGATAATCTGAATTTGATGTATATGTTGTTTTATACTTATAATTGATTGAATTTGATGTAGGCAATGCAATACATGATGGCTTGATCTCAATATCAGAGGAAAATCTTCCCTGGAAAGCTAACGAATTCCCATGGAGCTTTCGAGGTCACGAAGAAGTGCTGATGTGCATGGCATGATTTGTGCCTATGTGGAGTCAAACTTTCATATGTTTGGTCAGAGGCAATTAGAAGGAAGAAAGGGGCATAACCGGAATTTTTCATCAGGATATTTGTTTGGCGACCTAAATTGGTTTAGACCAAAATCTTCTATTCTCTTTCTCGATTATTCTCTCTTGTTTACAAGACATTTTATTAAAAGACAATATAAAGTTCAAATTTAATTAAAAGATCATATAGTTTGAAAGTGTTAAGTAAATAGCCTTGTTATTGATTAAAGTTAATTAAACATGATTAGGGGTTAATTAAACATGATTAGGGGTTAATTAGGATTAATGAAGTATTGTGTAATCTTTTAAAAATTATAATATGTCCCCAAAGAGTCGAAATTCTTGCAAACAAACCCAAATACATTCTTCTTCTTCGTCCCGCCACGTTAACACATCTCTCCCCTGGTTGTTGTTTCTTGTAAGCTTCGTCTACACCTTCTTCTTCTTCTTTTGCATCTTCTTATTCGTTTACATCTTCTTTTTCCTCCGTCCTATACATCTTCTTTTTCCCGCCATTAACACTATCTTCTTCCTCCACCATTAACATCTTCTCCGCCACAGATCCTCCTCCTCCTCTTGACATTTCGCCCAGGTATGTGTATCTCCCCTTTCCATCTTATATTTTGATTTACAAAGATTTAATGATGGATTGGGTTTGGGTTATGATTTTGATTTAGTTGTTTAGGTTGTTGGGTTGTGTTTGATGTAATGGAAGTTGAAAGGAGCGAAATTTGTTGAATATTTTCTTGTATTGTGGGTAGTTGGGGGTGGTAGCACCGATTGCAGGTGGAGATGACTGAAAATGTGTTATAGATATGATGGATCACTTAAGCGATTTGGTATGTATGGTATAATGCAGCAGTTCGTAGATTGCTTAAGCGATCAAGTATATGGTAGAAGATCGCTTAAGCAATCTGCTATAAGTCTGGTGTATAGTAGCAGATCGCTTAAGCGATTAGGTAAATGACATAAGATCACTTAAGCGATCAGACTTATTTATACCGGATCGCTTAAGCGATCTAATAAATGATATACTAGATCGCTTAAACGATACACCAGACCGCTCAAGCGACTTTGCAGATGCTTTTTAAAATCTTTCAACCCTTAATACATCAGTTAATAATATTTTTTTTCTTGCATTATAGGTATTTGGCTATTATTAGACATAGGACAAGTTGTTTTGGGTGTTGAATATTTTGGTGAGTGGGTGGAGGAAGAAAGTTGCTAGAGTGGATTAGGAAGAGCAAAGAAGTTATACCAATTGCTGTGAGTACATATGTTAGTTTTGATGAGTTGATTTGAGTTGCTCACATAGTGATATAGTTGTGAAGTATGTTTTAAGCATAGTTCCTGAACATTATGAGGTACCTCCTACCATATTAAAGTCGGATGAAGGTATGAAGTTATATATGATTGATGTGGCTGATAATGGTTTGGGGCCGATTTAAAGGGTTTCTTTTGTAGATAAACTGTTGAAAGTTGGTTCAAAGGAAGGGGTTAATAAGGAAGTTGGCAGAGATTTGACTAGTTTTTATTTGATCTAGGAGGGCATTGATTTGTTAGTTGAAAAATCAAGAGTAGACGGTGATTTGGGAGGTGAAGAGGACATTGTAGAAGAGGTTGCTCATGTGTGGCAGAATGAAAATGTTGAGGAGGAGGACCCCGTACATGTTACCGTAGATGTAGAGATTCTTTTAAATACAGATTATGTATAAGGTGTAGTTTGTGAGGAAGAGAACACCATGGTCTTTTATGCAGGTTCAGAGGGGGCAATTGTAGGTAGTAGTGAATCATCTCATGTTTGTAAGGATGGATCGGGGTTGTGCATAGGGTATTTATTTGACAACAAAGAGGAAGTGGTGAGGAAGCTAAAACTTGTTGCCATGAGAGATAATTTTGAGTTCATCACCAAAAAGTCCAATTCATCGATTGTGACGGGTGCATTTTGTGACCCAAAATGCAAGTGGTGGGTTTATGGTAGAAGGTTGGCGGAGTCCAAAAAATTTATTCTTAGCACATATACCCATGAGCAATCATGTGGTTTGAGATATATTTCAGGTGAGCATCGACAAGCCTCCGCTGATGTTATTGGACAATTTGTCAAAAGTCAATTCATTGAAGGGAAATGTCTATCTCCTAAAGACATTCAGAGACTTGTGTGCACAGAGTTGGGATGTGCTGTTAGTTACTGGAAATGCTCTAAAGGAAGACAACATGCACAGGATTTTGGGAGGGGCACGCCGGAGCATGGGTACACGGTATTAGAAGCGTACCGTTATATGCTTGAGTTGACAAACCAAGGTAGCAAGACAGCTTTGAAGTGGGACAAGAATATGATGTTTAAACATTTTTTTGTTGCTTACAGTTTTGCTATAAGGGGTTTTGTAAACATGAGAAAGGTGTTGGTTGTTGATGGTGCTTTTTGACGAGAAAGTATGGAGGTACATTGTTGGTGGCCACTGCACAGGACAACGAGAATCACACATATCCCGTTGCGTGGTGTGTGGTTGACTCTGAGAATGACAAGTCCTGGACTTGGTTTTTTTAACAATTATGTACGACAGTGCCTGACAGTGACGAGTTGTGCATAATCTCTAATAGGCACAACTCTATAAATGAGGGGATTGCCATTATTTACCCTCAAGCACATCATATATTATGTATGAGGCACCTTGGTGAGAACATAAAACAAAAATTTAAGTGTGCTAGCCTTCTTTAGACATACTACATGGTAGCAAAAGCTTATCGAATTGATGAGTTCGACGAGCGCTTCCAACAAATCTGAATTAAGGATGATAGAATTGCTAAGCATCTTGAGCATGATGTTGGTTTCGAGCGATGGAGTAAAGCTTACTTTCCTGGAAGAAGATTTGATGTCATGACCACGAACATAGCCGAGTCCATAAATTCGAAGTTGTTAATAGAAAGAGAGTTTCCAATAGTTTCTCTTTTTGATGCAATCCAAAGGACATTGTCATGGTGGTTCCATAAGCGTCGTATGAAGTCAGATAATTTTACTACAACCCTTGTTCCGTTAGATGAAAAATTATTGTGAGAATGTATGGAACTGTCAAATGCACGGTTTGCCTATCCTCTTAATGCTCAAGAGTGCACCATGCGTGGTTATGGTCCGGATGCCCTAGTTAACCTTGTTAGCAAAACTTGCAGTTGTAAAGTGTTTGACATTCAACGTTTACCTTGTCCTCATGCACTAGCAACACTGAAACACCAACAGAAGCCGGATTTTGGTTCAAGAATTTACATGGAACTTTGCTCCCCTCTCTATATGGAAAATCACTACATGCTGGCTTATTCAGAAACGATATATCCGGTTCCTCCAGAAGAGTAGTGCTGCCAGAGTTGGTTGACATTGTCATCCATCCGCCATTCAAGAAGACAGAAAAGAGTTAAGCGTATTCCATCAGCCTTTGAGGTTCCTCGGAGGATAAATAAGTGCTCAATTTGCAAGCAACTTTGTCATAAGAGAAGCAGTTGCTAGAATCAATCACATGCAGATCCAGAAAATTAGGTTCGAAGAAGGATGAAATTGAAAGAGTTGCCAAGGCCAACTATTGAGGAGTTGTTGTTTTCAATTTTTTATGTTTTAAATTTTATTGTTACCTTGAATAAATCATCCTTTATATTTAGTATTCTTGTTACATGACCTTGATGTGTTGATGCAATTAGGTTGTCAAATTCAGAAGAAGGTATGGAATTACTATGTGTTGGTGATTTTAGTTTGTCAAAATTCAGGAGAAAAGCTGGAAAAAATATGTATTGCCCATGAATACTTAAGCGATAAGCGATATATCTAGTCACTTATATATCGCTTAAGCGACAAAGGGTTTTTCATAAAGGATCGCTTAAGCTAGAAAATAAATTGCTTAAGCGATCGTGCATTTGGACAAATGTTTATAATATCATGGACTTGATCGCTTAAGCGACTAAGGGTAAAAGCAAAGAATCGCTTAAGTGATAATATAAATCGCTTAAGCAATTGTGCATCTGGGTAGATATTGATTCTGCCTCGACTTAATCTCTTAAGCGATCTAGAATCCCTTAAACGACCAAGGGTAAAAGCGAAGAATCGCTTAAGTGAAACCGTAAATCGTTTAAGCGATCGTGCAACTGGCAGATCTTGATTCTTCCTCGGACTTGATCTCTTAAGCGACCAAGGGTAAAAGAAAAGAATCACTTAAGTGAGACCATAAATCGCTTGAGCGATCGTGCATTTGGCAGATCTTGATTTTGCCTTGGACTTGATCGCTTAAGCGACAAAGGGTAAAAGCAAAGAATCGCTTGATTCTTAAGCGAGACAATAAATCGCTTAAGCGATCGTGCATTTGGGTAGATCTTGATTCTGTCGCGAACTTGATCGTTTAAGCGACCATGGGTAAAAGTGTAAATCGCTTAAGCGATTGTGCATCTGGGCACGTATTGATTCTGCCTTGTACATGATCACTTAAGCGACCAAGGGAAAAAGTGAAGCATTGCTTAAGTGATCCTGATCCTCGCTTGTAAGTGATCGCTTAAGCGACTTGACGTGATTGCTTAAGCGACTAACTCTGAACATACTGGATCGCTTAAGTGATCCACTATACTTGGATGACCTTTATTTTGCCTTTGACAAGATCGCGTAAGCAATTTATTATCGCTTAAGCGACTAAGGCTAAATTGACAGGATCTCTTAAGCGAAAGAATTTATCGCTTAAGCGACTAAGGCTAAATAGACGGAATCACTTAAGCGACACCTTGTATCACTTAAGCGATTAAGGGTAATTTACTTCAATATTTTTTTTTCAAGTTTAATATAGACTAATTTAATTAAAATGTAATCATGATCATGGTCTGAATTAATCGTACACCATATATGTTTAATATAGACATAAACATTCTACACCATATATGTTTAATATAGATGTAAAAGAACTAATTTAATTTAATATAATTTAATTTAAAAGAAAATTGATTAAGTGATATAAATAATCAAATCAATTGACACAAGACAGATCCTGGTCCACTGAACTAATCGTACACCATATATGTTTAATATAGACGTAAACATTCTACACCATATATGTTTAATATAGACGTAAAAGAACTAATTTAATTTAATATAATTTAATTTAAAAGAAAATTTCGATTAAGTGATATAAATAATCAAATCAATTGACACAAGACAGATCCTGGTCCACTGAACTAATCGTACACCATATATGTTTAATATAGACGTAAACATTCTACATTATATATGTTTAATATAGATGTAAATAACTAATTTAATTTAATATAATTTAATTTAAAAGAAAATCGATTGAGAGATATAAATAATCAAATTAAATGACACAAGACAGATCCTGGTCCATTGAACTAATATTACACCATATATGTTTAATATAGACGTAAACATTCTATATCATATATGTTTAATATAGATGTAAAAAAACTAATTTAATTTAAAAGAAAATCGATTAAGTGCTATAAATAATCAAATCAATTGACACAAGACAGATTCTGATCCACTGAACTAATCGTACACCATATATGTTTAATATAGACGTAAACATTCTACACCATATATGTTTAATATAGAGTAAAGGAACTAATTTAATTTAAGAGAAAATTGATTAAGTGATATAAATAATCAAATCAATTTACACAAGACAGATCCCAGTCCACTGAACTAATCGTATACCATATATGTTTAATATAGACGTAAAAGAACTAATTTAATTTAATATAATTTAATTTTAAAAAAAATATGGGACAACTATTACAAAAAAAAAAAAATAATAATAATAAATAAATAAAAGGAATCGCTTCGCTTAAGCGATCTAGTGTTGATAAGCTTTCATCGTTTTAGCGATAGTGTTAATCGCTTAAGCGATCTTGTGAAAGATAATAAAAATAATCCGAATACACTGGATCACTTAAGAGATTTGATTTCTCGCTTAAGCGATCCTGTGTATTTAGCCTTAGTTGTTTAGGCGATCACATACAAGCAAATCTTAGGATCACTTAAGCAATGCTTCACTTTTACCCTTGGTCGCTTAAGCGATTAAGTCCGAGGCAGAATCAAGATCTGCCCAGATGCACGATCGCTTAAGCAATTATTTGCTTTTACCCTTCATCGCTTAGGCGATCGATGATCACTTAAGTGATCAAGTCCTAGGCAGAATCAAGATTTGCCCAAGTGCACGATCGCTTAAGAGATTCATGGTATCGCTTAAGCGATTCTTCTCTTTTACCCTTGGTCACTTAAGCGATTTTGGATCGCTTAAGCGATTAAGTCTGAGGCAGAATCAAGATCTGCCCAGTTGCACAATCGTTTAAGCGATTTATGGTATCGCTTAAGGGATTTTTCGCTTTTACCCTTGGTCGCTTAAGCGATCAAGTCCGAGGTAGAATCAAGATCTGCCCAAGTGCACGATCGCTTAAGCGATATATGGTATCACTTAAGCGATTCTTCGCTTTTACCCTTGGTCGCTTAAGCGATAAAGTCCGAGGCAGAATCAAGATCTGTCTAGTTGCACAATCGCTTAAGCGGTTTATTGTCTCGTTTAAGTGATCCTCTATGGAAAACCCTTTGTCGCTTAAGCGATATATGTAGTTGCTTATATATCGCTTAAGCGATCATGGACAATACATATTTTTTCCAACTTTTCTCTTGAATTTTGACAAACTAAAATCACCAACACATATTAATTCCATATTTTCTCCTAAATTTGACAACCTAATTTCATCAACGCATCAAGGCCATGTAACAAGAATACTAAATAAACTTAAACTCAAAAGAGGGAGAGAAATACTGAATTGCTTTTGTATTAATCTGAAATGTGTCAATTACATTCAATGACAACATTATGTACAACAAATAAATCTCCTATATACACCTAAAAATAAGTAGGGCACACCTTCAACATCAGCACCACAACCCAAGTATCAACAAATAAATCTTCATCATTCTTTTTAGCCACTTCCCCATCCTCCAAAATTATCCGGCACATCTTCAGCATCAACACCATAACCTAAGTATCAACAACCTGACGCCTAACAACACTAGCTAATCCAATTCAAGACAACCCAATAAGACAACATCACATAAACTACAAAATTCTAAGTCCAACTTCCATACCTTTTGATGACAACATCAACAATGACTTGGATTGGGTTCTGGTCAGTCAAAAGGGATCCATATGCCAATAGAAGCACTCAACAGCCTAGCGCTCCCGACAATTGCTCATTGTTTCATCATTCAAGCCATCCATCGGGGTGCTGGTCATGTTGAACTCAATAAATGTCAATGCATATGCCCTACAATCAGCACTACAATAGGAGGAAGACATTAACATTAGAATCAGCTTATAGAACAATGAATTATGTAAGTTTTATACAAAATTTACCTTGAGTCATTTGTCGGGACGGGGAGGCGCTTGAGTGGCCACTTTCTCGTCAGTACTTTGTTACCAAAGTGCTAAAACATCCACTGTCGCGCAATAGCCGTGGGAACAATATGAATAGTGACTCCAACTCCGTCTCCAACTGCCTCTCTCGACAAATACTTGGGTTGTAGTCAAGGATCTTTAGCAAGCCCTTCTCTAGAAGCGTGACGATGGTTATCTAGTGTATATCCTTGATGTTGATGATGCAGTATACTCTTTCAACCTTTGCCCAACTGTGGTCATGTTTGGGCCTTTCCCCCCGTACATACTGCATGATCTTGTCATCAAACTGAAAATCATCAAGGATGTCGTCGAAGTCATCTGTGCCCAATCTTTTTTGCTTCCCTCCTCTTGCTGCACCTCTACCAATGGCCTTTTTCATTAAAGTATCATATGTTGTTACTAGCGTTTGGCCAAAGGCCACATCGATGATGGCACAATCGGGATACAATATATCACCATTACTGCTCTGTCGTAGCCTTATAAGTGCCAATACCTCATCGATGTGCTGCATCAAATAAAAACAACATGATGTCAACCACCTCATTTTCCCGACCCCGATGCCTCGACAAAACGGTACTTATTGTACTAATTTTCCAATTGGGTGGAAGTGTACGAACCTCTTACTCCTCATCCTCCTCCCTCCCGCCGATTGGAGCTTCATCGTCCTCGGCGTCAACAACATTCTCAAGAAGTGCCCCTGCAACTACACTCACATGCGTGACCCTTTCTAGGTCTCGCATTAGGCGATCTATCCCTTCACATGCTTCATCTTCCAGTGCTTTGAAGGATGTAATATACTCCTCTCCCGTTTCATCCCTAGTAGCGATGAGGAAGGGACGGACGACTCCTTGCAAAAAGAAACAAAATCAATCAGATTTAAGCCACATTTAAAAGCAAGTGCATATTCAAAAGCTTAATCCTTTAATCTTACCCGAGCCGCTTGAATTTCCATGTCTATTTTGTCATAATCCTAATGGGTACACTTCTCGATGTGCCACCGCAACGTCCTAGGAAATTGTGGTCACTCATCCGAAGTCTTCATCCTCCCCCTGCCTTAGCCAGGACAGGGACGACCTCATACATCCAAGCTTACATTGTAAAAAAACAGTCCATATCATAATTAAAACACATACTACAAAAAATATAACAAAAAGCTATTAATATTTACCTGTATTGCCTATGGGAAACCAAATAAATTGTACATGATAAGTCTATTCTTATTGACAGATTGAGATTGCTTTAACGCCATGTCTTTTCCTTGCAAGAGTCCATGGTTAGCGTAAATGATACCCATCCCCACGGATAAGCATTAAAGAAGTCCATGTTGCTTGCAAACTTCACCCAATCCATATTAACGACTTTTGTTGAGTCAGAAGCCATTAGGATCGAATGCACGAACCATACTAGACACATTTTGAACCTCTCTGAAGAGGTATACCCACCTTCTTCTAACCTCTCCTCTAAATCGCGTCCCGTAAAATACTAATAGATGCTTTTTGCCCCAAAACCTTTCTAGCCAAGTTTTCGGCTGCCCTACTATTCTTTATTCTCTCTTGCTCTGCCACATCTGGTAATTTCTCATATCTTAAACCTGTCATCAAGGCATATTCCATCATCCCAAAATGTAGTGGCTTTCCATCCACCACGAACCACATTTTTTTGTTTTTTTTTTTGCATTTAACTGAGTGCAGCAACATATAATGCACTCCCTGCCCCCAGAACGCCTTTTTCCAATTTTCTCCGATGTTCATAAAATGACCGAAACAATTCTCTTTGAATCGGTCTAAACCATTTTTCTGTTCTCGTAAAATATTCATTATATACTCGTAAAAACTTGCCAGCTCGACCTAACTGTCACCCTTACAGGGAAGTACGGTACCTTATCGCTTACAACCTCCAACCCATAGTCTTTATAGTTTACGCTTCGGAAAATCTGCACAATCGATATAAACTAAATATTAGCCAAAAAAAAAGAAACCAAAACAACTAATAGGCTGCCAACATAATTTGTAAACAAAGAAAAAGTATCATACAATGAACTTTTCAACTAATCTTTTCAAAAGTGTGACAAAAAAAAAAAAAAAAAAAAAAAAAAAGGAGCATCGTACAATGTAAATGAATATAAAAACCATAATGCACAACTCATTACTAATCTTGCCATCACAACAGTTAACAACTCAAAACACATCTAAAATATCACTAAACTAAAACTCAACCGAAGCATCAATTGAAAAGCAAGCATGTAAACTTAGTCTTCCACTTAATAATATTAACTCTACCACCATTATCAACAACAACCATTCATTCAGTGTTACAAACTAATAGTCTAAACAATCACTCAATTAAAACCTCACCAACTTATGAATTAAAAAACTTTCATTTCACACTTCAAGCACAACCAACAAACATTAGTATCACACATAACAACATTAACATAACACTTGCACCACTGTTACACATTCATTCATAGCATACAAATTCATAAGATCACTAATTTAAGGATCACCACAATTAAGACCATTATCCCCACAACTCAAAAAAACACATCCAAATAATCACCAAAGCTAAAACCCCACCAACATATGAATTAAAAACCCTACAATTTAACACTTCTAACACAACAATCATAGCCAGCCCTGCAAACAATCATGCAAGCCCTACAAGCCCTACAGTAGGGCTTGCATGATTGTTTGGTACAATCATAGCCAACAATCATGCAAGCCCTACAGGGCTGGCTTCGCACAGCGCACGCAACATTGCCAATATGTAGGGCAGCCCTCCAACCCCTCTATTTTGCCACCTCCTACCATCCTCAGCCTACCAAACTCCCTGAAACAACCTCCCTTGCCTTCCCCCATCCTTTGGAACCCAAACAAAGCCACTCCACCAATGCCCACCAACTACTCGACAAAATGCCACAACCACCATAACAATAAAACCAACTACATCTCCCCCAAATTCTCACAAATCAATCCATTTTCTCATCCAATTCAAAAAACAAGTAAAAAAGGTACCATTTCTTCATCGGCGTCCTCCTCCTCGCCTGAATTCTCGTCGGTGTCCTTCTCTTCAGAACCGTTTTCTGATTCTTCTCTCTGTTCTTGTGCCGCCATCGTCTCCTCTGCCTATGGACCACCTTCACTCATCGGATGATCCACCAAAGCGTCGTCTTCGACAGCCTTTGAACTGCTGACGTCGCCGGAGTCTAGGATTCGGAGTGGGGTTGGGTTTTCCTCCCCTTTGTGAATGTCAGCCATGGTTTTGTGTAAGGAAGCTTTAGGATTGAAAATTTTCTAGAATTTAGGCACTGTAGTCGTCGGAAATCACAAAGAAACGAATAGTGTTCGTCGGTCATTTTTTTGGGTATATGGCTCGATTAAGCGATTTTGAAGGGTGGGGACTCATTTTCAAATTTCAAAATTTAAACAACTTTCGTTAATTATGATTTTACTCATATATGTTTAAATATTTTTTGTTTAACCTATTTTACATGTTTAATAAATCCTAAGTGTGCCACGTCAGCTTTTCTAAATTAAAAAAAATTCAAAAAGATTTTTAAGATCATTTTTTTAAATGTAAACTTGGGATGCCCGGGGAGTTAAATTTCCTCCTTGTTTACAGAGAGAGAGAGAGAGAGAGAGAGAGAGAGAGAGAGAAAGTTTGTTGCAAGACGACTGAGGTGAAAGCTTGAAAAGCGTGAGATGGGATCAAACGGCGTTGGTAAGTCTGGTTGTTACAGATTTATTCCCTTCTTCATGTATAAATCATATGTTAATTCCATTGTTTTGATGTATGAGAGGTGAGGCATTCTTGGGTCTGTTTCGGGTGTAATTACAGAGGGATTTTCCTGGGAATCTATCTTGTAAACAGGATCTGCAAGCTCTGTAAGATTTTCTTTCATATGGTAAATGAATCCCTACTGCCTTGAAGAGTGGATATAAGTAATCAACTGATTAAAGAACCACTGTAATTGCTGTGTGTTCTTTATTTTTGTTTATGCTCTTATTATTTTCTCTTCTAAATACTGTGAATATTGCTTGATTGAGAACTTAGGATTTCTTGTTTCATAAAGTTCGAATACTCTTTAAGCTTAACAGAAGAGATACATAAGATTTTGCTTGAATCTTCTCTTGCGGTTGTCGAATGTCTCAAAATTTCCAACTGGGTTCTTTCCAACTCAGTTTATGATCCTGACTCGTCGTCTTGTGATTTGGTTCCCAACATATTACCCGTTGGTCGATCCATTACTTGCAAGTAATAATTCAAGGCATTTGGCTGGAAGCTTTAGGCCTGAGGACTCAACTTGTTTAAGCTGGCTTGATGAACAACCGATAGGCTCAGTCATTTATGTTGCATTGGGCAGCACAGCAATCTTAAATCAGCAACAGTTTGACGAATTAGCTATTGGTCTTAAATCCTCAGGCAAACAATTACCATAGATATTCGATCCGACCTCATGCAGAAATTGGTTGCTTGATTCCCAGATGGTTTTGAAGAGAGAATAGCCGGTCGAGGAAAGATTGTTGAATGGGCACCTCAAGAGAAAGTATTACTTCATTCTTCGGTTGCTTGCTTTGTAAGTCATTGTGGATGGAATTCAACCCTGGAAGGATTAAGCATGGGAGTCCCATTCCTCAGTTGGCCTTTCTTTATTGATCAAAATCAGAACAGAAATTATATTTGTGAAGGTTGGAAGATTGGTTTAGAATTAACCCAAGATGAGAATGGGATTGTTACAAGGCATGAAATGCAAATAAAGATCACAAAATTGCTCAGTGACGAAGGTATCAAAGGAAATGCATTGAAGTTGAAGGAAAAGGTAACAAATAGTCTTGTTGAAGGTGAATCATCATTTGAAAATTTTGAGAGATTTATTACTGAAATAAAGTCTAGTTAGTTACTAAGTTCAATATTCTGTAAGAATGCCTGAAATAATGATTCTAGAAAATTAGAGTTCAAATTGTTGAGTGCATACGTCTCTAGACTCTAGCCACTTATAGCCTTTTGTAATGTAATGAAAATATTGTAAAGAGCTCTGTAGATGAGCTAATTCATTGAATTAATATTGTTTCTTTGGCTTTTCTTGAAATATGACAATGATAAATAAAATGAAACAAATAAATCCTAATAATGATGAAGTTACTAACATAGATTTGTCCCCGTCAATTTCAAAATAGTTGTCCATAAAATATACGTGCAAGATTCTTTTTATTTTATTAATATTCACAAGTGATCTCATGAATGTTATTATCGATACCAGTATTTTGTAAGCAATGACAAGGCTGAAAGCTAAAGAAAGATAAAAAGACTTGGATTATATCGAACATCATTTACTAGGATGAAATCAATAACTGCAATTAGACCTTGTGCTGCATAACTAAGATATTTCAGCATTGTTTTTTTATTTTTGAATCTAGTGCAGATGGATATGCTTTTGATAGCTGGCATTCGGATAATAAGATAACAAGAGACGATAAACATGGAAAACAAGAAGTGAAAACCAACCATAATGGGTTGATAGTTTTAAGTATACATAAGATAGATTATATCAAATAGAATTGAAAGTTTTGTGGGATTGAAGCTATCTGAAATGAGAAAGCAACCGCATGTTCTTGTTATTCCATATCCGGCACAAGGCCATGTGCCACCTCTTCTGAAATTAGCAACAAAGATTGCTGAAAATGGAATTGAGGTCACCTTTGTTAACACAGATTTGATCGCGGCGAAAGTCATGGCTGCAATGCCAGAGGAATCTGAGGGGTGGAGCCTGATAAAGTTTGTTTCAATTTCGAATGGAATTGGACAAGAGGAGGACCGAACAGATTTTGATAAGACTACAAATACCATGTTAAGAGTTATGCCTGGTAACTTGAAGGACTTGATTGAAAAGATTAACCAATCAAGTGACAATGAGCAGATCACTTGTGTCACTGCTGATATATTAGTAGTATGGGCAATTGAACTTGCCCAGAAAATGGGAATTCCTAGAGCGGCATTTGTACCTTATGGACCAGCAACTTTAGCCCTGTCATTTCATATAAAAAAGCTGACTGAGGCTGGAATTCTGGATATGAATGGTAAGTATATGATTATTCGAATTTGATGTATTTATAGTTTTGTTCTCATAGTTGATTGAACTTGATGTAGGAAATGCGACGAGTGATGGGTTGATCTCAATATCAGAGGAAAGTCTTCCCTGGAAAGCTAAAGAATTGGCATGGAGCTTACCATTTAACAAAAAGACACAAAAGGTTCTCTTTGGAGCTCTGTGTGCTGTTGACCAAATTGTCAAGATTTCCAATTGGGTTCTTTCCAACTCATTTTATGAACTTGACTCATCATCCTGTGATTTGGTTCCCAGCATATTACCGATAGGTCCATTACTTGCAAGTAATAATTCAAGGCATTTGGCTGGAAGCTTTAGGCCTGAGGACTCAACTTGTTTAAGCTGGCTTGACAAACAACCGATTGGCTCAGTCATTTATGTTGCATTGGGCAGCACAGGAACCTTAAATCAGCAACAGTTTGACGAATTAGCAATTGGTCTTGAATCCTTGGGCCAACCGTTTCTTTGGGTTGTTCGATCCGACCTCATGACGGGATTGGTCGCTAGATTCCCAGATGGTTTTGAACAGAGAGTAGGCGGTTGAGGAAAGATTGTTGAATGGGCGCCTCAAGAGAAGGTGTTAGCTCATTCTTCGGTTGCTTGCTTCATAAGTCATTGCGGATGGAATTCAACATTGGAAGGATTAAGCATGGGAGTCCCATTTCTCTGTTGGCCATACTTTGTGGATCAAAATCAGAACAAGAATTATATTTGTGAAGGTTGGAAGATTGGCTTAGAGTTCATCCGAGATGAGAATGGGATTGTTACTAGGCATGAAATACAGACAAAGGTCACAAAATTGCTCAGTGATGAAGGTATCAAAGGAAAAACATTGAAGCTGAAGGACATGGCCAGAAGGAGTCTTGTTGAAGGTGGATCTTCATTCAGAAATTTGGAGAGATTTATTGTTGAAATGACGTCTAGTTAATGATAATGTTCAAAATTCTGAAATAATGATAAATGTTCTGTTGATTCTAATAAAAAGTGGAGTTCATCTTGTTGAATGCAAATTGAAATAACTCAAAGAAAAAAGAGTTTGTGGTTACAAATAAAGATATTTGTTTATATGGAGATAATAAGCTAGAGAATGATATATCACTTAAATTGGTCCCCCATCAGTTTTTAAATTTGTGGTCCAAACTATTGCTGAGCTAACCTCCTTCAAGAAAATAGCGTACTTTTATATTCAGTGATAAGTAGATGTATATTTAAAAGTAATGTTACTCCATATTTAAAAATATATTCCTTAAATATAATGCTTGGATTATATTCAAGGAATATATTCTTTACCCGGCAACCAGGCCTCTTGCTTCCTCCAAAAGTTTATCAGAACTTGGCTCTGACTGATTAGATGGATTTGTTTCAGCAATGCTTTTGTAATGTGATGGAGATGGATTTGTAGCTGCCGTTCTGAAAGTAAAATACAAAGAAAAAAGATCAAACATGGAAAAACTTTGAAAGTAAAATACAAAGAAAAAAGATCAAACATGGAAAAAACTAAAGGTGAAAACAAACCGTAATGGACAATTCAATTAATATTTGGATACAAAGTACATGCCAATTACATCTTGGTCACAAAAAGTGCTGATAAAAAGAGCCAGAAGCGAAGTGTAGGTTCGGATATTAAGAATTAGCATATAGTTTGGTGGAAGTGAATCTAGCTATCTTGCAATGGGCAAGCAACCGCATGTAGTGGTTATTCCATATCCTGCACAAGGCCATGTTGCACCTCTTTTGAAATTGGCAACAAAGATTGCCAAACATGGAATCAAGGTCACCTTTGTTAACACTGAGTTTATTCATGCGAAAATCATGGCTTCAACTCCAGACAAAGCTGAGGAGTTGAGCCCGGTGAGGCTGGTTTCATTTCCAGATGGACTTGAAGAGGGAGATGATCGGAACGATTTTATTAAGGCTAGAAATAGTATGTTTAGAGTCATGCCAGGTCACTTGAAGGACTTGATTGAGAAGATCAACAAATCAAGTGACAGTGAGCAGATCACATGTGTCATTGCTGATATATCTGTTAAATGGGCACTGGAAGTTGCCCAAAGCATGGGAATTCCGAGGGCTGTGGTTATACCTTATGGACCAGCATGCTTGGTTCTGGCACTTCACATTCCGAAGCTTCTGGAGGCAGGACTTATAGATACTAATGGTAAGTATAAATTACTTCAATTTGATTCATAAATAGTTAGGTACTTATATGATTAATTGAATTTGATTTAGGGACTGCGTTGAATGATGGGTTGATCTCATTATCTGAAGAATCTCTAGCCTGGAACGGTAAAGAGTTCCCATGGAGTTTCCCGGTTGATTCGAATATAGAAAAGTTGTTCTTTGAATTTGCCACTGCTGTTGCTCAAACTGTGAGGATTTCCAACTGGGTTCTTTCCAATTCATTTTATGAACTTGACTCATCATCCTGTGATTTGGTTCCCAGCATCTTACCAATTGGTCCATTACTAGTAAGTAATCATTCAGGACATTTTGCCGGCAGCTTGAGGCCTGAGGACTCCACATGCTTAAGCTGGCTTGATAAACAACCGATGGGTTCAGTCATTTATGTTGCATTGGGCAGCATAACAACCTTAAATCAGCAACAGTTTGATGAATTAGCTCTTGGTCTTGAATCCTCATGTCAACCATTTCTGTGGATCGTTCGATCAGACCTTGTGACTGAATCGTTCCGCGGGTTCCCAGATGGATTTAAAGAGAGAATAGGCAGTCGAGGAAAGATTGTTGAATGGGCACCTCAAGAGAAGGTATTAGCTAATTCTTCTCTTGCTTGTTTCTTAAGTCATTGCGGATGGAATTCAACTATGGAAGGTTTAAGCATGGGAGTTCCTTTTCTTTGTTGGCCTTATTTCGGGGATCAATATCAGAATAAAAATTATATTTGTGAAGGTTGGAAGATTGGTTTAGAATTAACCCCAGATGAAAATGGGGTAGTTACAAGGCATGAAATACAAAAAAAGGTGAAAAAACTGCTCAGTGATGATGGTATCAAAGCAAATTCAGTGAAGCTGAAGGAAATGGCTAGAAGGAGTCTTGTTGAAGGTGGATCTTCATTCAATAATTTTCAGAAATTTATTGTTCAGATGAAGTCTAGTTAATTTCAATGTCGAAAATTCCGGAATAATAATAGATATTCCATTGATTAGTAAAGTATGGAGTTCATCTTGTTGAATGCAAACCAATAAGTAAAAGAGAAAAAAAAAAAAAAATGATGGTTACAAATAAAGCTACTTGTTTATACTGGAGTAAATAACCTTGAGAACAAGATAAAACTAATCTTAGTATATAGCACTGATATATAAATAAAAGAATTGAAGATAAATTAAAACAAATGTTAAAATCGAATATATATTTATCACCTAAATTGGTCCCATCTATTTAAATTTGTGCTAAGCTAAGCTTCTTCAAGAAAATATTGTATTTTCTGTATTCTGTGATCAGTACATGTTTAATTATTTGTATGTAATACTTGGATTATATCAAGGAATATATTCTTTACCTGGGTGTTAATAGCCGCAACTAGGCCTAGGTGTATCTAGCCTCTTGATTCCTCCAACAGCTTTTCAGCATTGCCTTTCAAAGAAATAATTCATTACCAAAATATTTCCTACTTGAATGAACCTTGAGCAAATATGATTGAAAACAACAATCAAATTCATAAAAGATACAAATAATTTTACGTGGAAAAATCTCTTCAATGTGAAGAAATTAAAAAACTACGAGATCGAATGATCCACTTAAACCCACTATAATAAAAAAAGTGTTTACAATAGCCACAATTCACCAATAATATTCCACACAAATTTAGAGCTCTATCACAAGTCACAACTTTAACAAAGTGATATACACAAAAGAGTTATGAAAAGATGGAGTAAAATCACAAAGCACCTGAAATGCAGGTTGTAAACTTCAAACTCAGCAGTTAAAATTGAAAACCAACCGTCCAGATTGAAGAATCAAACGTCTTCTATGTTCTAACCAAAAATTAGGTTGATCAAACTAGAGATGGCCTTCCGATCATCAGGCTGAAGAAGGACAGACGGACCGATATTCTATAACTCAAACTCTTTGATTTGACTGTCTTTCTAGAGGCAAAACTCCACAAAAAAGATGGCTATTAAGAAACTGACGGTTGGATGTGAAGATCTTGCCGTCAACAACAACTCTCTGAAATTTGAGAAAAAACGGAGCAAGATTCACCGTTGGATCGTCGCCAGAATAACCTGGTGTAGCCGTCTCTCTCCCATTTTAGCGGATTTTTAACTTGTGAACAGTACCTTAGTTTTTCACACTGTTCACCCACTAAAAAAAGGAACTCAAGCTATGCTTTTTATTTTTTTAATTTTTGGGCTTTAGGATTTTGGGTCATCCTCCGCATGAGGAAACCAAGCTCAACAGCTTTTGTATACGTAATGTGAAGGCAAGGCTGTCTCAAAAACATTTATGACTCTAGGCAAAAATTATTTTGGAGGCCTTCTAATAATATAAGTATATATTAAAAGAATTATTTTAAATTTATTTTTCTTACCTTTTGAGATGCAAAATCACTAGGAGAGGTGGATAACAACTGACGGGCTAACGGGTTAGGTTGGTGGGGGGTTTTGGAGAGCAGATGCTAGAGAAGTAATGGGTGGTGAAATGGGTGATTTCCAATGCTAGGATTGATTAGAAAAGACTTGAGAAGTTGCAGCCCAAAAGGTATCGGTGGCCGGCTATGGCAGAGTAAACAGATGAGTTATGATAGGGGTTTTGGTGAGTAGGTTGAAGGAAGGAAGATGGTGCTGTTGGGGAAGGCCAACGATGCTAGGTACATGCCGAAAAGGCCAGAAATGGCTATCGCACGCGGTGGAGCTAGGTTGCGAGATTTGTAAAAAAATTGCCAAATCAAGGGCTATCAAGGTTGAGAAAATACTTGGAAAATGATAAAGTGATGGTTCCAGTCGATTTTGGTGAGAAAATCAACCAGAATCAGCTCCAAACGGCCAGCGGTGGAAGAGGGGTGCAATTGATTTATGTGAATGTCGAATTTTGGGATTGAATTAGGGGTGAGTAATTTGAGAAATATAAATGACCATTTTAGCCTTTCATTGTTAAAAGAAATTCAATGTGTTAATTTAAGGGTGTAAATTAGAATATATGAAATTAGAGGTACAAACTTGAAATTTTGTCAAACTTTGGGTGAGAATATATGTAAAAAGTTTATAGTAAATTTGGGTCTTTTGGTTTTTTTGGGGGGCCCCTTGGATTGCCCTAGATAAGAAATTATACACAATTTTTATTTTTGTAATATATTTAAAAAAAAATTTATAAAAAATTTGGCCCATTTTGGCTCTATTTTTGGGGGGGCCTAGACAGGTGCCTCACCTGCCTACCCCTTGAGCCGGCCTTGTGTGAAGAAGATGGATTTGTTTTAAATGGATGGCATTCTGATAATAAAATACAAATAAAAGAACAAACATGGAAAAACAGACGGCTGAAAACAAACCAGAATGGACATTTCTATTAGTTTTTAGACACAAATTACATGCCAATTACATCATGATCACAAAAACCAGTGCTGATAGAAAGAACCAGAAATTAAACTATAAAGATTGGGATATCAGCAACACAGCTATCTTGAAATGGGCAAGCAACCGCATGTTCTGGTTATTCCATATCCTGTACAAGGCCATGTTACACCTCTTCTGAAATTGGCAACAAAGATTGCTGAATGTGGGATCAACTGATCAAGGTCACCTTTGTTAACACAGAGTTTATCGAGGCGAAAATCATGGCTTCAATGCCAGAGAAAGTTGAGTGGGGCATGATAAGGCTAGTTTCGATTCCAGATGGACACAAACAAGGCGATGATCAAAACGATTATATAAAAACTAGAGATACTATGTTAAGAGTTATGCCAGGTCATTTGGAGACCCTGATTGAGAATATCAACAAATCAAGTGACTGTGAACATATCACATGCGTCAGAGCTGATATATGTTTTGGATGGGCACTGGAACTTGCTCAGAAAATGGACATTCCTCGGGCTGCAGTTTTACCTTATGCACCAGGGAACTTGGCCCTGACACTTCGTATTCCAAATCTCGTTGAAGCTGGAGCTATAGATTCTAATGGTAAGTTCAAAGGAGTATGTATCATTCAGAAATCAAACTATTCATTTCAACAAAGTAGCTGCTAGTTTATAACTTGGTACTAATTATTAATTGAATTTGATGTAGGAACTGCAATGACTGACGAGTTGATCTCGATATCAGAAGAGATTCTTCCCTTGAAAGCTAACGAACTCGCATGGAGCTGTCCAGATGATTTGACGTTACAAAAGATTTTCTTTGATTTTGCTTGTGCTAATATCCAAATGTCAGAATTTCCAACTGGGTTCTTTCCAACTCATTTTATGAACTTGACTCATCATCCTGTGATCTAATTTCCAACATCTTACCAATTGGTCCATTACTAGCAAGTAATAGTTCAGGAAATTTTTCTGGAAGCTTAATGCCTGAGGACTCAACTTGCTTAAGCTGGCTTAACAAACAACCGACAGGGTCAGTCATTTATGTTTCATTGGGCAGCACAACAATCTTAAATCAGCAACAATTTGAAGAATTAGCTCTTGGTCTTGAATTCTTAGGCCAACCATTTCTGTGGGTTGTTCGATCGGATCTTGTTGTTGAATCACTGGCCAGATTCCCAGATGGTTTCAAAGAGAGAATAGATGGACGAGGAAAAATTGTTGAATGGGCACCTCAAGAAAAGGTTTTAGCTAAATCTTCTGTTGCTTGTTTTGTAAGTCATTGCTGATGGAATTCAACTCTGGAAGGGTTGAGCATGGGAGTCCCTTTTCTTTGTTGGCCTTACTTCGGGGATCAATATCAGAATAAAAATTATATTTGTGAAGGTTGGAAGATTGGTTTAGAATTAACCCCAGGTGAAAATGGAATAGTTACAAGACAAGAGATACAAAGAAAGGTGACAAAACTGCTCAGTGATGATGGTACCAAAACAAATTCATTGAAGCTGAAGGAAAAGGCAAGGAGAAGTCTTGTTGAAGGTGGATCTTCTTTCAATAATTTTGCGAGATTTATTGTTCAGGTGAAATCTAATTAATCACTTTGTTACAATATTCTGTAAGAATGCCTGGATTAAAATCTATTAAAAACAATTGATTCCAAATATCATTTACTGTTTTTATTCTACATTCAATGATTGTACAGTCACTTATTTATAATAATTTAATAATAAATAAAACCACCATAAAATAACACAAAATGAATACCAAAATGAATTTGTAGAGGCATACCGAAAGAACTAAAGAGTGTTTGGAATCAAATAAAATAAACTATCACACATATAACGCAACAAGTAAGAGAAATAAACATACGCGATTTATTTTGATTCACCCAAACTAAGTTACGTCCAACAGAGTCAATATTATTGCAATATTTCCTAACCTCTCTTATTATAATAAATGTATTTGCTATAATTTTCTATATCACTCATAAAAGAGAATTGTGTTTATATAATATATTTATGAAGAGAAACCTTAAATTATTAGGATCCTTATTTCTAAGCCAAACTCTATTAGGAATTCTGTTCCTTAGATAATCTTATAATGGCTATTCATGGTATTAACACAAACCACTAATATTGAATCCTACAGTAAAACCCCATATGAATCGTCCCTTATAAGCGAACCTCTTATTGTTGTAGTGGTTGTCAATTCTATCTCTTATCACATGGAATGGTCTCTGTTTAATTTCAAATTTTTGGTCAGAAATCTTGCTGAGCAAAATTATTGCTCTCAAGAGGCACCTGTAAAATTATAAACAGATAAATTCTTGTATTTTATTACAACTTGTTGTCTGTACTTAGCGAGAGGTGAAGTTACATTACATCATTGCTTTCGTAATGTGATGGAGATGGATTTGTTGCCTATGCATTATGGTAAAAAAGTGGCAAAAATAAACAATATTTGGCAATTTCCATAAAGTTTTAGGTATCAGTAAATGCCAATTACGTCACCACCAAAGACTAAATTGCTAAGAGAATTGACTGACCTGATATTTTATTTAATGCTTCGGAATTGGACACATATCATATAGTTCAGGGTAACAAAAGCTCTTTGAAATGGTGAGGGAACCTCATTTACTGCTTATTCCATATCCAGCACAAGGCCATGTTCCACCTCTTCTGAAATTGGCATCAAAGATTGCTGAACATGGAATCAAGGTCACCTTTGTTAACACAGAGTTCATCGCGGCCAAAATCATGGCTACGATGCCGGAGAAAGCTGAGAAAGGGAGCCTGATAAGGTTTGTTTCGATTCCAGATGGAATCGAACCCGATGATCGAAATGATCCGTTTAAGACTAAAGATTGTATGTTCAGAGTCATGCCAGGTCATTTGAAGGAGCTGATCAAGAAGATTAACCAATCTGATGAATGTGAGCCCATCAGTTGTGTTATTGCTGATATTTGTCTCGGATGGGCTCTGGAACTCGCCCACGAAATGGGAATCCCACGAGCTGCACTTGTTCCTTATGGACCACCAACCTTGGCCATTTCATTTCATGTTAAAAAGATTATTGATGCTGGAATTATAGATAATGATGGTGAGTATATAATTGACTGAATTTAACTTTTATGTAGTTTGGTATCTTATAACTAATTGAATTTGATGTAGGATATGCAATGCCAATGACTGATGAGTGGATATCGATATCAGAGGAAACTCATCCCTGGAAAAGAAACGAATTCAATTGGAGCTGTCCAGAAGAACCAATGATACAAAAGATTTTCCTTGAAATTACTTGTGCTGCCGCGGAAACTGTCAGAATTTCCAATTGGGTTCTTTCCAACTCAATTTATGAACTTGACTCGCCGAACTGTGATTTGGTTCCAAAAGTCTTACCCATTGGCCCATTACTTGCAAGTAATCAGTCTGGAAATTCGGCTGGAAGCTTAATTCCTGAGGACTCATCTTGCTTAAGGTGGCTTGACAAGCAAGCAATAGGTTCAGTCATTTATGTTGCATTGGGCAGCACAACCACCTTAAATCAGCAACAATTTGAGGAATTGGCGCTCGGTCTTGAATCCTCAGGCCAACCATTTCTGTGGGTTGTTCGATCAAACCTTGTGAATGAATCGCTAACCAGATTCCCAAATGGTTTTAAAGAGAAACTAGCCGGTCGAGGAAAGATCGTTGAATGGGCAGCTCAAGAAAAGGTGTTAGCTCATTCTTCAGTTGCTTGTTTCTTAAGTCATTGCGGATGGAATTCTACTACGGAAGGATTAAGCATGGGAGTACCATTTCTGTGTTGGCCTTACTTCGCGGATCAATATCAAAATAGAAGATTCATTTGTGAAGTCTGGAAGATTGGTTTAGATTTAACCCCGGATGAAAATGGGATTGTTACAAGGCATGAAATACAAAGAAAGGTGAGAAGACTTATCAGTGATGATGGTATCAAATCAAATTCATTGAAGATCAAGGAAATGGCTAGAAAAAGTCTTGTCGAAGGTGGATCTTCATTCAAAAATTTTGAGAGATTTATTTCTCAAGTGAAGTCTTGTTAATGATTTTGTTCAGTAATCTAGAAGAATGCTGATAATTATGATGGATATTGTATTTTGATTTTGAGAATAACAGGAATCATGTCAAATAAAATAGTTTATTTTAAACTTATTAAGGTTATGGTTTACAATATGAGTGTTTAAAAAAATACAAAAACCGAACCAAACCGGTTCAGTTTCGGTTCAAAGAAATTAAAAAAACCGAATTTTTGGTTTTGTTACTGGTTTTGGAGAATATGGGAAACGGTTAATCGAAACTTGTTTTACTAACCGATTTATTATAAAAAATATTAAATTAAAATATAAAATAAAAAAAATCTGGTTTATTATAAAAATATTAAATTAAAATAATATATAAAATATTAATTAAAACCGGTTAATCGGTTTTTTGGTTAACCGGAAAACCGGTTTTCCCCTTAACTGGTTCGGTTTCGGTCAAGAAAATTTCTAAACTAAAAAACTGGTTCAGTTCACAAAATCAGTTAACCAGTTTTGAATATCCCTAATTTACAACGGAAATACCTCTAGGATTCGATGACCAAATTCTATAAAAGTGCAAACCTAATTACTGAGAATTCTCTAACAATAATTTAACAAAGAAAACAAAGGAAAAAGCACAGAGGGAGATAATATGAAGATTTTCTACTCTACCCCTTTGAGAACATCAGTTTATAATCAAGAAAAAATTGAATATGAATAAATAATCCTAGTGAAGAATTTTATAGATGAACAATAATTACATCCTCAATTATTTTCTATACTTTTCATGTTATCTATGCAAAATGGAAAATTCATAGATTCCTTCTATGTAGTGGCAACACTTCAGCTCAACTGGTTCAAAATGTTGGACAAAAAACCCCCCACAGGTTGATTTGATGGTTAAAAAGATTTGCTCATTTCATTGACTTATTGGGTTCAAACCACTTTGGGATCACCTACCACATTTGTGGTTTACTTTGGAATATTAGGTTTGTTGGGTGTTTAATATACTCCGATGATTAGTTAAGATATGCGCAAGTTAGTTCGGACACTCAGGTCAAAAAAAAAAAAAAAAAAATGTTAGACAAAATGAATAAGGCAGGATCTTTATACTTAATTTGCAATAACTACACCTCTTCTCATCCTTCCTAATCCCCATTTTTCCTCTACATAAAATATTAAAATTAAATAACAAAAGTTAATATAGATAATATCTATATAAAATTTTCAAGTAAGAAACATACTTAAGTTTACAGGTTTTAGAAAAAATCAAGACGCCTGTAAAAGAGAATGATATATCTGTAACAAAAATTTCAGCCATATATATCCTCATAATAGTGTTTTTATTAATTACTTGTAAATATTGAGATTTTTTTTTTCTAATTATGTGAAATTTATAAATATTGTCAATTTGTGAGGAAAAAAAATCCATATGTGATAACCATCGTCACCAAATTTCTTCCATCTTGGCCTCTGTTTTCCATTGTGGAATTTGACTATAAATCCTGACGAATGTAGCCAGTCTTATCCTTCAAAATTCTAGAAAAGTGGCGGATCCCTTCACTTTCACTTGGACATGCAATGAATGTTACACAGAGAACAGAAGCAGATTTCGGTCTTTATATAGCTTTAAATTGGTCTAAAGTACGGTGGCTGCTTATTTTTAGTCAGTAAAGACAAATCCCTTTATGTTGCACGTGGTTTTTCTTTATTTTTTTCTCCACTATTTTAAAATTGATATTGGAAGATGTCAATTTGTAGTCAAATTATGCTGTGGAAACTAAGCAACAAGATGACAAAATCACAACCACTGCTCGGTTGTTTGATGGTAAAAGATTAAAATGAGTTTTTATAAGCTCTTGAGTTCAAATCTCTAAGGCCTTAATAGAGAGATTTATCTAATCATCAACTTTAAGGTCTTGAAGAATTAATTGAAGTGCGCGTAAATGGCCCAAACACCTCAGGTCACAAAAAAAAAAAAAAAAATTGATAAGATCAGTTGTTTTTTTTTTTTTTTTTTTTTTTTTTTTTGGTTAAAACAAATAATTCCAGTAATATGTATCTTTTTATATTTCTAAGATGAAGATCATTTTTTTTTTTTACTTGACAAACAACATATACAACAATAAGAAAATAACATAAAATAAAACACGAGAATGATTTATAGAATTTTCCTAATACCATGTTTATTGAAGAATTGTATATTTCAATTCATTGATATTTCAATAAGAATTACTGCTTTATATAGGGAATATAATCTACGGATTTCCTAATTATGTCAATTACAATATACAGACTAATTAGGAGATTATAGTATATCAAGAATATATGATATTCTAAAACTGACAAAATAAAGATCCAGAAATATTCAAGAAATATTGCTGAATCTCAACGATTCCTCCAAAATTGAACGTATCTACTATAGTCACTAATGGAATTTTTTTCTTATATAAGTCATGGAGTATAATACGATAAGATGAGAATACTAATATCTTTTCATTAACAAGATCTCTATTGGCTCCCACAATCAAGCTCTTATAGAGATTTACGGTCACTCGTTCTGTGTAGTCGGATGCTCTCTACACAACCGACTGATAATCTCTTGAATGATGATATCTATCCTTTATGGAGGTTGTAATGACTTATCCATTATAAGAATAGTCCTCTTTAGTGTTTGATCTTTGGATTCTGTTGATGCGTGATTTTGACACCAACGAAACGCACGTGTGAGATGCTGAGCTGGCCTAGAAGACACATGTGAAAGGAAAAGAATCAAGAGCAAATGCAGTGAGATAAAATTTTAAATGGTGTCGGATGTTAAGAAGCAAGTTCCTTTCCTACTCCACTGATGTCTGTATTAATGATAAGGGTCAAGTCGTTTTAGACGACCGACTTTACAATGATAATACAAGGTATCAAATGCTGTCTATTCTAGAGAGAAGGTAGCTAATCAAGAGTAAAATGAGCAAATCCCTTGAATGAGAGAGAAACTCTCAATTTATAGTGGGATGGATTAAGGCAATCATCACTGAATCTGTGAGTTGGTGGGACTATCTGTACAAATCCTTCTTTATGTCACATTACCCACCTTCTAGAGTAATTCACGTGATTTGCTGCAGAGATTAGACACGTGTACATCCTCTAGCCTTTCTTCAGTCTGGCGCATACCCACTGTACTGACAGGAGTGTGCTGCTTGCATCATCACACGACGCGGCTATGCCAGAATGTCAGCGGACTCTTCCCGAGGTCTGACCTTTCGCACTTAACTGGGTGCCACGTCAGTCCTATTTTCCCAGGCATAACAGATTCTACATGGATTGATACAATTCTTCTAGGTTAAAATTCCTTTTATAATTCCAGATTACTTGGAAATCCTTGTACATATATCAATTGTATAATTCATTTTCTAATAAGATTCCCCTAATGAGATAAAAATCCACAAAAGACCGTTCTTTCAAACCCTTTCTAAAAGTATGAAGAACTTCGTTCCGTTCAGGAAATTAGATTCGTTCTGCAATTTGGTTACTGAAGTTTTTTTTTACTAGTTTGCTATATATAGTGACAAATTCACTACAAGTTTGCTATCAGTTTGTTTCAGTTGCTCAACTTTAATTCTTCCACTACTTGTAACACCCATCGGAAATAGTAATATAATTTCCTATAAACATTTATACTAAAGAGTAAACCACTTTTTTCCACCCAAGGTTTTCCTTAATCACCCAAAAAGTTTCAAAATATCACTTTTCCACCCAATGTTTATATTCCGTTAATAACCAAAATACACTTTAATTTCTCAACCGACATTCAATGAGTAAACAGGAGTTAGGGTAAGAGAGGTTTTATAGAGTGAGGCCGGTGGATCAAATAGTGATAACCGATTGAATATTCGCCATCGGTATTAGCCGAAAATCAGCTAAAAATATGAAACTCTATCGTTGCGGTGACCGACAATTGACAAGAAATTAGGTGACAGAGTGAGAGAGGTTTTGTAGAGAGGAGATCGGAGATTTAAATGGTAATGACAGAGAGAATTTTTATCGTTGAAATCAGTTTTGGGTAGTAATGAAATATTAACTTTGGATGAAAAGTGGTATTTTAAAACTTTTTGTACTAGAAAGTATCATTAAGGAAAACCTGGGTGGAAAAAAGTCGTTTACTCTTTACTAAACCACCAAACATTCCATCCATTTGATTTCTCCAATCCCAATTCCATTTCCAGCTATTAGAATTATTGCATCGATGGATCCAGTTCCCGAAAGATATTAATTAATTAAGTAGCCTTTTTAATAGTGACCAGCCGCCACTGATATATAATTGAAACCAAACAATATATGAAGACACAGAATTAATTAAAGGAAATAATTAATAACTATCATTAAGACTTAATTTTATCAAATATTAAATGATATTAGCTTCATATTTTTGTTTACAAAAACAATAACAGTCAAAAGTATCTAAAACCCTAAAACTCAAAACAGTGAACAACGAAATTAATTAAGACCGCAAAGGATACTTGGTAATTATTACATCCATGATCCTAATTAAGCTTTTTTTTTTTTTTTGGTTAATAATCCAGAAATCTCCAACCCTTAATCGGACTACAGATTGGTATATTGTGGAATCAGGAGGAGCATTGCTGGTGGTTACAAGAGAAGGGATGTATGATAATAACACAACTGGGTTCCAGATTTATGAAGCTGACATGAACACAAAGACGTGCAGGGAAATCAAGAATTTGGGGAATAGAGCCCTCTTTTAATTAGTCCATAATTCTTCATTCTCTGTTAAAGCTTTTGATGATGTTTGTGAATGCTGTTGATGCTTGATTTTAACATCAATGACTCGCATGTGTAAAATGCTAAGTAGCGTTTAGAAATTACATATGAATAAATATGATAATCCAATGCAAAGACTGAATAATAAATAAAAGACGATTTTAAAGTAGTTCGGATGCTTAATGCAAGTCCTATGCCCACTGTTCTTTTATATATGAGAGATTACAAGAGATTGCGTATAATGAACAGTAAGTAGAGGTACAATGGCTGATTATTCAGATAGAATATCAAGTCGGTCTTGTTCTCTCATGTTACTTTGCTATGAAGATATAGATTACAATCAAAGTGTGAGTTTTCTGTATCAGAATCCCGAAAATGAGAGGGGGAGTCCTCTATTTATAGTAGAAGAATTCAAGGTAATGATTACAAATCTGCAAGTGGGTAGGTGTCGTACAAGTCATTCCGTGCCTCCCATTCGCTGATAACTTAGGATATATCCTCAACTTACCTAGGAATTGGACAAGTGTGCGGCTCACATTCACTTATAGACAAAACCTGAATCTGTCAAGTTAGTGATATCCATATTCTCTTTGACTTGGGGCGACGTGGCAACCTAGACGGCACAAAGCCTTCTTGAACTTTGATTGGAGCTAGCTGATGTAGGCTTACATTAGCCCTGATTTTTTAGGCATAATAGAAGCTCCCTAGTTCTTAAGGTTCAAGAATTGAATCTTGAGAACTTCATGATTATGCTACGATCTGAATGGTCCTAAGGAGGATTACCTGAACTAATAGTTGAGAACAGCCAAAACGACATGAGGTTGCCGGCTTAGCCCAACCAGCGAATTGAGTGGAGCATTACACAAGCGACTTGAAGTGATCATCCCAAAGAGGTTCAGCAACCTATGTCGGATCTCACTCAGTGCTATACCAATGTGCTTCGAACTTTATATGTCATTCGTGACCTGAAAACACTTGGATATTTTACTGTCGAAAACTAAGAATCGCTTCACTTCGAGCTGGACACATGAAGAAGAGTGTTTTATTTGAATGACCTCTTCAGATGTTATCCGTTGCGCTTGACAGCTGTCTTAGTCAATAAAATAAGCTTTATCTGATAGACATGCTCTGCGCAATAAGTGTTAGCCATGAGCATTAAATGCAAGCCATGTTGAAATGACATTCTCTTTTAAGGCATTAATTGAAGATGAGGGCGCATTTAATGTGGAGGAGATAATCACGCCGTTGCTTGGCGATTTCAATGAAGGGAAATGCCAGTTGATTTCCACGAAGTGTGACAGTTACTCTTCACGCAGATTGACGACACGTGGTCTCAATCAATGGCTAGAAATGCATCCCGCCCAATCATCGCGTATAAAAGAAACCAAACGTCACCTTTTTCCCTATAAAACCCTAAACTCATTCCAAGTTTCTCACAGAACTTGCACTTTCAAAGAGAAAAACAATGTTTTTACACTCAAGAAATCAATTCTTTTTCTTCCCCTTTGATGCGCACTCGTCGTTATGACAGAACGTCCATTCCAAGCAATCCAAAGGTAAAAAAAATTCTTCTATTTTTCGCTTTTTCATTTCTGTTAAAAAACTCAATTTTTACAATAATGGTTGGCATAGACATCTGATGGGTTCGGATGATGAACACTCTTGGGTAGTGTTTGAAAAGAAACACCTTTAATAATAGAAACTTAGGGCACAGATCCTAAAGAAAACCATCCTTAAGAATTTTAAGGTTTTTAGGGTTTCTTTTACTTTTTTAAGTCGTCATACAAGGATTGTGTGTGGAGACTGAGTCACCTCTACATGTCACACATTTTCAAACTTTAAGAGCAATGGACACTCTTGAGGTAAGAATAGCAGGAGAGGGAAGCTCGCGGCCATCAGGCACTTCGGCAGGTCCTAGGCTGGTGGTATGAACAATAGTTACAGGGGAGGAGATACAAAAGGCGATAGACCAATTTGTGATTAACATAAACTTCTACCAACACAGGTTGCAAATTGCTTAGGACCCTCCCGAGGGAATGGCTGCGATATCAGAAGCAATTTTTAAATGTGCGTATGGGGTGAGGATACCCCTTCACCCCTACATCAGGTCGATTCTTGACCACTTTCAGGTCGCACCATTCCAGTTGACGCCTAATGCATATATGATAGCAGTCATTATGTATATTGCATTTGGCGAAAACAACCTCAGCGAACCAACAGTAGTGGAACTCGACTTCACCTATTATCTAAAGAGGAGTAAAGACAAGGATTCATACTACCTCTCTAAGCGATCAACGATTGAATGAGGGATATTTGGTTACCCCAGCAACGTCGGGGCTTGTGAAACCAAGTATTTCTTCTTCGAGTATGACTGAGTCTGTAAATTTAGGGAACCGAGTAGGTTTTCCTTTTAATTCTCAAACTACCTATCCTCTATCTTTAACTTTTCTTTGATAACTAAGGCTAAGAACTTATTTGCTTTGTTGCAGAGAACAAAACGACCAGGTTGTCCGCGCTAGCTGATTTTAGTTGCATCAAGGCATCTGGTCGCTTGCCCGATCAGAGTCGCGACGTGAAGCTGCTCGTGACTACCGTGAACTTGCAAAAGTATGGTTTTTTAGCCCCGAGGCGTCTTTGGAAGCTCCAGCACGTAAGTAACTTCCTTCGTAAAAAAGTTTTTTTAAGTCTTTTACCAACAAGAGAAGACTCTTCTTGCTGATTCACTTTCATGCCATGCAGCGACCATGCCACCAAAGGTACCAAAGACATTGAAGAAAATTGCGGGGTTCACATTCCCCAAGATTGACTAGACTAAACCAGTTGCAGCGACCCCCAGCGGTATCCCTACGGGAGGGATACGAATTGATGCCGAAAGGCAACAACCTGTGGAGCGACGTGAGGAAGTTCTCTAGCCCTCGGCTACTCGAGCTTCAAAGAAGAAGACCATAGGCTAGAAGTCCAAGAAAAGAAAGCAATTACACGTTGAAGAAGACGTTGAATTCGAACTAGAGGGCTTTAGGGTATTGCCAGACGGATTTCTGCCTTACCAGGTCTTTTTTATAGGGGCGCCCTCAAGAGAGGCTCCCGGGACTTTAGCCTCTCCTAGGAGCTCGAAAAGGGGAGAAGGAGCGACCACAGCTGCCCAATGGGGAGCAAGTGAACAACGGGTCGAAGGAGCGCCTGCCTCTTTGAGGTGACACCCATCGGTGCTGGATTCAATAGGGCAACTACCAGAACATTTACAACCAGTGGTTTACACCCTCCTAGAATGCCAACTTGCCACAGCTTTTGATGGATTCGTGGCTTCTCAACTCGTCGACTCAGTGGCCACTGTACTCCAAATGCAAAGTCAGGTAAAGTGGCCCGTTCTCTTCGAGAACTCTTCCTTACCAGTAGAAGCTTTAGTTCTTTTTTTTTTTTTTCTTTTTTTTTTTTTTTTTTTTTTCCAGCGAACAATAGTGAGGCTTACTAAGGAGTTGAGTCATAGAGAAAAGGAGCTGCAAACGAGCTTAGAGTGCGAAAAGGCAGCAAAAAAGACACAAGCTGAGTTACAGGAAAAGTCAGAAAAGCAGAGGAGGGCACTGCAGACGGATCTCGAGCTAGCCCAAAGGCGAGTCACTTCGCTGAACGAACAGATGAGGCGCCAGAACCTTGAGCTCGAGAGGAAAGCTACTCACTAGGCAATATAAGCTATATACAGCTTGCAATTGAGAAATCCGAAAATGGATATCTCTAACCTCCCGGATGATTACCAAGCAGTTCTTGTTTCTATGCTCGAGGCTAAAGAGCCCGAACAACAAGAGGAACACGAACTTCCCTCGGAGGATGATTGACCAAAAACAGGTATTCCTGAAGACCACACAATCGATCCAGAGGTTGGCCATCAACCAAACGACCAAGAGGTCGCACCCAAGGGGCTCGAAAATGAAGACCAATGATTGCCCCCTTTTCTACTGAATCTGAGTCTTTTTGCTTATTATTTTGTTAATGTAGCTCCTTGTCACTTTTGTATAGATTTTTGAATATATAAAAAAGGAATTTTTGATCATTTGTGATAACAATTTTATAACTCAAGCACTTCACAAAACAAATATAGCACATCCGATCATTGAACTTGTAAAATGTTATAAAGAACAAATTATTAAAAACTTGAGATTACAACAAAAGTATTTCTTTTGAGGAGAATTGGAACAATCTTATTCACGATATTTACAACAACAAAACATTACAAGTAAAAAAAATGATCAAGCTATAAGTGAGTTCGTAATTACTGATAATAAGGGCGAAAATGCTCAGCATTCCTAGCTTGTGGCACTTCAGAACCATTAAGCCTTTTGAGATGATACATTCCAGGTCGTATTACCTTAGCGACATGATATGGACCTTCCCAGTTAGGCCCCAATACCCCCGCACTTGGTTCTCTTGTGTCGAGAAGGACTTCTTTCAAAACCAAGTCACCAACTCGGAAGTCTCTTCTCCTGACTCTAGAGTCAAAGAATCTTTTTGTCCGCTGTTGGTAGGAAGCTGTAGTCTAGACTCGCACATAAGAGTGCCTCATTGTCTGTTTCACTGAAAAACTCTCTCCGAAGTGAAACAGTCCCTACTTCCACTGGAACTATTGCATCATAGCCATATGCTAGCGAGAAGGGTGTTAGTGTATGCCCTAGGAACCAATCGTGTTATCGATTTCAGGGCATTATATCTTGTAAATACTCTTTTAAGAATGGAAGAAAGAGTTCTGATTTCACATGTTGTTTACCGCTTCATTTATACTATTTATAATGCATGTGAAATGTTTGGATGATACGGATCTTTAGAAGATCAAATCATCGAAGCATTCCCTGCGTAAGTAATGTTAATTAGGCAGTAACCTTGCATAGTAGGCATGTTGAATGCCTTTATTGAATATCATGTGATGGTATTAGTGTGGGTGATTATAAGAGTTTGTCACTAAGGCATTAGCATGGACAAATAGTTAGTGGACTGTTTATCGACTATGACAGATTACAATGAATTACATGGACATTTACAATATGGTCAATGATACATCGTAGGATCGTACTAGTGTACCACTAATCCTTAGACTTGAGACATCGCAGTTGGACTCGACATAGGATACATATGATTCATATGGTGTATATACACGAGACTAGTCATGTTTTGTGTAAGAAGCCGGTTTGATCATATGTTATTCATGTGCGAGGACAAGTGATGGCCAAGATGGGATCCGTTGACTCGAAATAGTTTGGTCGCAAGTTCCCAGACGAATGTCAATAAACATTAGAACAAAAAAATCTCTGGCCATAGTATAAAATAGTCATATGAAAAGGAGTTTCATGATGACACATTCCATTGTATTGATTGACAATTCGGAGAAAGACTAAGTTAAGGGTTTTGACATACTATAAACCTATACTTAATCAGGATTAAACAATGGAGGGATTTTACTACATAAAACATACGATCGGGAAAAAAGGTTCATTGGAGTTTAACTTCATTGTGGCTTGGGGGTTATGGAGCATTGCTAAATGCCTACCATAATCGATGGGAGTTTCAATCATAAAGAGTTATGACGAAACATATCAGATTGTGATATTGGGCCCACAGCTAGGTTCACAGTGAACCTAAGTGGTCACACCTAAAAACCAAGCATGAGAAGAGAAAGTAATACATATCGTTAAATTTTAATGTTCAGATGTAAACGTGTGCATCCGAATTTATGTATTGGTGAGAAATGATTACTCATGGGAAGATAACACTTACCAAGGGTAATAAGGTAATTTGGTCATTATTGGATTAGATTCAATGATGGACTAAAATATATTATTGAATTGATTCAATAATGGGTTAAATATTAAACGGGATTATTTTATATGCCTTGATTATAAATTTTTTTAAATCAAGGATTTACTATTAAAGAGTTAATATTAAATTGAAATTGTTTCAAGGGCTTAGGATCAATAATGATTTAATATTAAGAGTTAATATTAAATTGAAATTACGTCAAGGACTTGAAAAAATATTGAATTTGTATTAAGTGTTAATATAGGATTCATATTAATTCAAGGACTTGAGAACAATTTTAAAATGGTCCTTGTGTATAAATAAGTGATATTTCCCAAATTTAATCTAATTTTTAATTTGGATTGAAAATCTCTTTCTTTAGCTCTCATGGCCAACTCTCTTTTCTTCATCTTGGGTTGGACTTTACTTTGAGGATTTTCATCAAATTTGTTGAAGATCTTGAACTCCTTTTCAAGTCACAAGAGTTGTAAAGCATAAAAGGTAACAATTTCACCCTTTTAGTTTCAATAACATGTCATATGACCTTATACCATGTTATACACCAATTTTACTCTTTCTAAGCATAATTCTTACAAAGGGTGTTTCTGAAGTAGAGGTTCTCGGAGTCGTTCTATATTCCTATAGAAATTCTGGGAGATCTTCGACCCAATTGCCTTTGACTGTGCCAAGCTTGGCCTTCAATGTGTGCTTAATAGTCTTGTTGACAACTTCAACCTGACCATTGGCTTGCAGTTTTGCCACTGAAGCGAATTTCTTATGAATCCCAGCTCTTCACAGCTTGAATTCCTCATTGTCGAACTGTTTTCCATTATCTGAGATGAGCGTATGAGGAATCCCATAGCGGCACACTATATTCTTGAAGACGAAAAACTTGAGCTTCTTTGTAGTGATCGCGGCCAAAGGTTCTGCTTCGACCCATTTAATGAAATAATCTACTATGACCACTGCATTCTTGACGCCCCTTTTACCGACTGGCATGGGTCTGATGATATTAATTCCCCACATAGAGAAAGACCAAGTATTAGTCATTGTCGTTAGCTAGTGGGAAGGAGCTCGCGGGATGTTCGCGAATCTCTAACACTTATCACACTTTTTCACAAAGTTGAAGGCATCTTCATGAAGTAGGGGCCAACAATATCCCTAAAGAATAATTTTATTGGCAAGAGATCGTGCGGCAATGTGCTTATCACAGATCCTTTCATGTATCTCTCTCATGATATAGTATGCCCATCATCAATTACACAATAGAGGAAGGGAGTGTTAAACCCTCACTTATACAGCTAATCCTTGATAAGTGTGTAACGAGCAACTCTAGTTCGCAAGAGTCTTGCCTCAGTCTTACTGTCGAGAAAAATCTTATCTCGGAGATACCAAACAATAAGAGTCATCTAGGAAACAGATTCAGTTATAGCTACAACCTGATCAGGCGAGTTGATGCTGGGAACCTCGATGTGTCGAACTAGAATACTGTTTAGAGCATCAAAATCTAGTGATGAGGCTATCTTTGACAAAGCATCTACGATAGAGTTACTATCTCTCAGGATTTGCTTGATCGTATAGCGTTTGAAGGGCTTGAGCGTGGCCTTAGCTTTCTTCAAATAACTGATCATATTCTTTTCTTTAGCTTGATATTCTCCCAAAATTTGATTGACAACCAGTTGGGAGTCGCTATTAATGTCGATCATAGCTGACCCCATTTCTCTTGCTAGTCGTAGATCGAGCAATAGCGTCTTATACTCAACTTCAAAATTTGTAGCTTTAAACCCAAACCTGAGGACTCCATAAATGTGAGTCTTTTCAAGATTGATAAGTAGAAGGCCAGCTCTGGCTTTTCTCTTGTTCGAAGGCCATCAACATAGAGACTCTAGGTTGACAAGTTCCAAAAAGTTTCTTGGACAACTTCGTTGGCTAGCTGTTTGGATTCCCGATTTGGCTGATACGAGAACTCTGAAATAAAATCAGCAACAGCCTACCCTTTGATTGCTACTTCGATTTGTAATGTACAACAAATTGACTTAGTTCCATAGCCCACTTAAGAACCTTACTCGAAGCCTCTGGCTGCTTAAGAACTTGTCTGAGTGGGTAGTTGGTTAATACATGGATTGTATGAGCATCGAAATAAGGTCCCAGCTTCCTGGAAGCGATCAGTAGGGCAAAAGCTAAACGTTTCATCCTTGGATACCGTGTCTTAGTGTCCATGATTCATTTGCTCATATAATATACTAGCCATTGAATTCTACCTTCTTCCCGGATGAGAGCTGCATTGACCGCATAGACCGCATACTGAGAGACAGACAAGTAGAGAAATAAAATTTCCTTGGGAAGTGGCTTGGACAAAAGAGGTGGCTTTCCGAGATGCTCTTTTATACTCTGGAAGGCTTGCTCACATTCCGGAGTCCATTCAAATCTTTTGTTGTCCCTAAGTATATTAAAGAACGACAAACAACGATCTATCGCTCTTGATATGAAACGATTGAGAGTCGTTATCCTCCCGTTTACACTCTAAACCTGCTTGATAAGAATTCATAATATCTATATATTTGTTATATTTCCTCATGTTTTGATGGTTATAAATGCTTAAATCTTGGATTTTGATTATGTTTCCTATTTTGTAGAGTAGATTGAGGAGTTAAATCAAATTGAATTCAAAATCAAGAGATTTGAAGAGAAAAAATCGGAGCTCAAAAAGAGATACATTCCAGAAGCGGATTTTGCTTAAAGCGTGGGCACGTCCTGTTTTCCCAGAATGTTCACAAAAGCAGTCAGCAGATAAAGGGTGGGCGCGCCTTACTGGATCCGAGGTTTTTGACCTAAGGTTACGAATTTGTTGGAGAAAAAGATATGCATGACAGCTGGAAAGATTTATTTACCCATTCTTAATCTCTAGGATTTGCCAAGACTCCCTATTAAGGTGGGATTTGCTTTTAATTAGTTTCCTGATCTAGATAGGGTAACTATTATTAGATAGACTTATAAATAGGGAGATTATTCACAAGAAAAGCGGACATCTATCTCTAACTCTCACTTTACCTCTTCTATTTTTTCTTTAGGCGTTCTTTTAATTATGAGTAGCTAAATACTTTTCTTCCAACTGAAGGATAATTGAAGTTTTGGTTCTTCAAGATTTGTGAGATCTAAATAATTTTCAGTGTTCTTTTATTTTTTAACTATTTATATATCTTCTGTGTTTATTAACAATTATTGTCTTGATTGATTGATGCAAAGGGCCCGTTGTTCAATTATCAGGTTAATAGATTGCCATTTAGAACTTTAAATCCTTAATTGTTTAAATGTTCTAATATTAGTGGTAAAATAACATAGTTGATTATAAAGGGATATTCGATTTATGTTATGAAGATATATAATCTAGTCTAAATGAATCGAGCTTGTGTATTTGTTGGCTAGAGTTGGTAGTCTCTCTCATTATTAATGCTGTCGATAGATTAAATCCTAAGAGCTTGTTTAGGGTTGTTTATTAACAAGGGAAGTAATCAAAGGGCTTGTTTTGGTTATCGAGAAAGTAAGGAGAGATAGGTTGTTAGAGCTTGTTAATAACCATAACCAATTTAGTGAAGAATAGAAGATTTTATCCTTGTATCTGTGATCAATTCTCTGAACCAATTCTGAAATTATACCTTTGGTTGGATATTTGCTTGATATTGATTTCTCCTTAATTTTTAGTTGATTATAATTGCTTTCTTTTATTTCACTTTGAAATTTCAGAACCCCTATTTTCTTTGCTTTAATTTTCATTAAAATAAATCTACCCAATCTCTGTAGATACGACATTACTCATCACTATTACAATTTGTATTTTTTGAGAGTGAGAATTTTATTATTTGTTGGATTCGACACCCACCACTGCTTTCGGTTGGGAGGACTCTTCATATCTAAGAGAGCTTGGATCTTTTCGGGGTTGACTTCAATTCCCCAATGGTTAACCATATACCCTAGGAACTTCCCTGAGGATACCCCGAATGAACACTTGAGAGGATTCAGTTTCATTCTATATCTCCAAAGTATGTCGAACATCTCTACGAGATGGGCTATGTGATATGAAGTGACATGCAACTTGACCAGCATGTCATCAACATAAACTTCAATTGACCTCCCGATCTACTTGGAAAACATACGATTAACCAAACGTTGATAGGTTGCCCCAGTGTTTTTCAGACCGAATGGCATAACTTTATAACAGTACAGTCCTCAATCCGTAATGAATGAGGTATGCTCCTTGTCAGGTGCGTACATCGAGATCTGATTATACTTTGAGTAGGCATCCATAAAACTTAATACCTCATGCCCAGAAGTGTCATCAACAAGTTGATCAATTTTGGGCAAAGGAAAATTTTCCTTCATACAGGCTTTGTTGAGGTTGGTGAAATCAATGTAAGTTCGCCATTTTTCGTTGGGTTTCTTACCAAAATAGCAACTTGGGTAATGAGACTCCTGAATGAACCTGATTGAGAGGAGCTTATCCACCTCAACCTTAAGAGCAGCATAACGCTCTAGGTCTAAGGTTCTCCTTTTTTGGCGAACTGGCTTGATCTCACTATCAATGTTGAGCGTATGACATCTCACATTCGGGCTGATCCCGATCATATCAGCATGAGTCCATGCAAAAACATCAATATTCTGTCTAAGAAAGCTCGTCAGATAGGTAGCGAGCTGAGGGCTGAGATTACTTCTGATTCTTAATATACGAGTCAGCTCACTTTGGTCGACTGATACATCAAATAGACTCTCAACAGGCCCACTGTGGGAATACTCCTTTTGAACCCGAGGATCTAAACTGTCTTCCACTAGACCTGGCTATGGTTTGATCTTGTTGAACGCTATAGTCTGCTCGGGAATGCCAATTGGCTTCCCTTTCCCTTTGCACGCCATTTGCACCGCTCTCACATAACAGTCGCGAGATTCACTTTGAGAGGCCTTAACTTTCCCGCACCATGTTGGTGTTGGAAATTTCATCTTTAGATAATAGATAGAGGTGACAGACTTGAAGTTCCAAAGTAGAGGTCATCCCAATATGCCGTTGAAAGTGGACGGACAGTCTACCACCAAAAACTCGATCATTTTAGTCACTTCGTGGGTCTCACCCAATGTGACAGGAAGTGCAATTATTCCCTTGGCAATCAAATGATCCCCTGTAAAACCATAGAGGGGGATAGAGGCAGGCTTCAAATCTACCTCGTTCAACTGCATTTTCTCGAATGCTCACTGAAATAGGATATTCATAGCACTACCATTATCTACCAACATCCTGTGGACTTCACACCGACCTATTTCAAGCGCGATAACGAGTGCATCCTCATTAGGGTGATGCAATCATACCGCATCTTTTTCTGAAAAGGTAATCTTCTCTTCTCTACGCACCTTTGCAGGTTGCGACGTCGTGCTCATCACACTCACGAGGTCATGGCGAGCTTCTTGAGTGTACTTCTCCTGAGCACTTCAAGAATTCCCTATAAGGTAAGGCCCTCCAAATATCGTTCCGACAAGATGGAGGCCCTTGTGACCACGGTGCTTCTTCCCCTAGTCCCTTTGGTCCTTCTCCTGAGTGGGACTTAGACCATCAACATACTTCTTGAAGTGCCCCTTTTTAATGAGGTCCTCAACACCTGCTTAAGAGCTCAACATTCATCGGTATGTTACCCATTATCAAGATAATAACGAAAATATTTCTTGCTATTCCTTACTGAAGGGGGGATTATTCATGGGCATCGGCTCTCCGAGCAAATTAGCTTCTTTTGATTTATCCAGAATAGTTGATACTGATGCATTCGGTAGAGTATACTGATTCTTGTCGTGATCGCGAAGAGGAACCTAGGCATAAGATTTCTTGGGCTCAAACTGCTGCTTCTTTCCCTTTCTCTAATCATCATTAGTTCATCTATGATCAAGCTTTCTACTACCTTCCCCCCGATTTTCCTCCCTTCGACTAGGAGCACTTGTCGAAAGACCGAGGTTATGGCGATTCAAGGCGGCCACTAAATTTTTAATCTTGAGATACTTCTCAATGAGGTTATAGAAACGGGTGAGGGAAATATCATCCTCAGACTGCAGCTTCTTCCATAGGTCGGTTTACGGGCAAACTCCCGTAATAATAAGAGTTTGAACTAACTCTTCAGGTGTATTAGCCACCTTATGCAACTCCATGTGGAATCTATTGATGTAAAACTTGAGGGACTCATTCATCTCCTGTCATATGTTGCTCAGATAGCTCAACGGCATTGAGAACTTCTTGTTAGCTTGGAAGTGTCTCAAAAATAACGAACTCATCTACTACCACAAATTGATAGATCCTGGCGAAAGCAATCTGAACCAGCACTTGGCGTGGGCAGCCAGAGTCATTGCTAACCAGTGACATTTAGTCAAGTTGGAAACTTGGTGAAGCTCCATGAGGTCGCTAAACTTATAGAGATGATCATGCGAATCAGAATTCTCATTGAATGCTCACATATTGGGTATTCTGAATCTTAACGGGAAAGGAGCAGTCAATACTGCTAGAGAAAAGGGAGACACCTTAGCGACTTGGCCTCGCTCATTCTGCTAAGCTCTAATTTGATCCAGAGCTCGCTATAACTCTTCAATCTGAGGAAGCGAAGCTACCTGGGGATCACTTTCCACAACGTGGGTTTGACCCTCACGATTATGGTTGAGGAAAGACCACAGGTCGGACTCTTCCTCACCTTGGTTGGATCCTCCGGCATACCTTGACACATGCTAGCTGGAGCCATGTGAAGGCATGAAATGGCCAGGGAAGCTATCTCGACCTCCACAGTGGTTAAAACCGACTCATGAATGGTGGGCATTTTCCTCACAGTGATGGTCAGAACCATCACATCGGCAATAATGGGAATCTCCTTGCCTTGCACTCTTGTGGGGGTGCCTATGTGATGTGGTGTAGGACGGCTCATAATGTGACATACCGCCAAGTCACAAAGGCACAAGTATTATACCTGCTTCACGACCGGTGTTTGCTGGTCCCTTGGAGCCCTTTGGCCTATTATCAGCCACCTACTTCCTCTTATCTTTACGCATTGTAGTGCGTGCAGCATGGGCTTTCGCCCATTTTCGCGCTTTAGCATGACCTACAGGCATCTTTGGCAGTGACGCCACTTTATTAGAATTAGGCGGTACGACCTGATTTAAACGATCTGGCCTTTGGTTGACCGTTTGGAGAGTATTGTTGAACCTCTCTAGGTAATTCCTCATAGCTAGGTCGAGCTATGGGCTAGAGGAAATATCCACCACGGTACTCTATGAAATTGGAGGTACTTCAGGAAAAGCATCATCCTATGCCCGGGGAATCTCCTTGTTATTGGTGCTAGCTCACTCGGCTTCAAGACCACGAGCCATTTGTTTAATCAAAGATTCCTAATGAATAGCGGATACTAAATCAGGCCCTCTTTCTAGCGCCAAATTGTTGATACTTGATTTTGACACCAACGACTCACACGTGCAAAGTGCTTAGTGGCTCTTAGAAATTACACGTGAATAAATATGATAATCTAATGCAAAGACTAAATAATAAATAAAAGACAATTTTTAAAGTGGTTCAGATGCCTAACTCAAGTCTTACGTCTACTGTTCTTTTATATATAAGAGATTACAAGAGATAACGTATAGCAAACAGCGAGCAGAGGTACAATGACTGATTATTCATATAGAATATCAAGTCAGTCTCGTTCTCATAGGTTATCTTTGCTCTGAAGATATAGATTATAATCAAAGTGTGAGTTCTCTATATCAGAATCCCGAAAATGAGAGGGAGAGTCCTCTATTTGTGGTAGAGGAATTCAAGGTAATGATTACAAATCTGCAAGTGGGTAGGTGCCGTGCAAGTCCTTCTGTGCCTCCCATTGGATGATAACTTAGGATATATCCTCAAGTTACTTAGGGCATGGAAAAGAGTGCAGCTCACATTCACTTATAGACAAAACCTGAATCTATCAAGTTGGTGACAAACATATTCTATATGTCTTGGAGCGACGTGGCAAACCCTATAAAGCACAAAGTCTTCCTGAACTCTGATTGGAGCAAGCTAATATAGGCTTACATCAGCCCTGAAATTTTAGGCATAACAAATGCAAACCTGGTTGTATATATTTCATTGATGACTTGATTGTTATTGGTATATAAAAGAGGGACTGAGGGAGGAGGGAAAGATATGGGAATTTATAGCATTGAAGACAGTAGTATTGACTATTGAGAGATTGTCGATAAGGGATTGTTGCAGTCGTATTCATCCACCCATGTGGATTGAACAAATTTAATTAGTTTTACTTTTAATTATATATCAGTAATTAGATGATTTAGTTATTGTTTTGTTTACAGTACATTTTCAGGAATTCTTGTTAGTCCAGTAAAGCTAAGCTTGAAAACTATTAATTTTTAGCTGTTTTCAATTCTTAATATAAATTAAAAGTATATCTTAATCTCTTTTATTTCTTTTACGGTTATGAAATGTTGATTTCGAGTTATTATTTATTAGATTATTAACTTTTGAATTCTATAATAAAGTCACTCTAAAAAATTAAAGAGTGCACACATATCAAGTTGTGTATTTGTTTGTGCTATGCAGTCTCACACATATTCTTATATTTTTTTTTCTAGTAAATTCTCCTTTAAAATTTTGCGAATGATTTTTATCTTTATCTTTGTATTTGAATTCAAGTTTGATTTGTAAAATACATTCATATTCCAATATTCATATAAAAGTTGATAATACAATCAATTTCATCATAAAATCTCTATGGAATATATGCAGAAGTAAATGACAAACCTCTAGCCATAGCAATTGTTGTTTAATCTTCTTGCTCCTTCGAAATACAGGATCTTCCACTGACTGCAATTTTAGAATGATGATTTTTGGGAATCTAAAATGAAAATTGCGTCTAATGGGGACCTATAAAGTCTCCTTTTTATACGCAGTTGTCTTTCCATCAAAGACAACTGCCCAAGAGAAAAGATACAACTGTATGACCACATCAGTCCACATTAGCATAAAAGTGTAGGACCATAATGTAATTATATTAAAAGTGTAGGACCATAATGCGAAAAGTCTAACATTCTCCCACTTGGTCCAAACTTTTATAATATAATCCAGAACACAAGAGATGTATATGCGGTATGTTCAATTAGAAAGAGGAAAAATTACATGAATGATAGTGATAAGTCCCTTTTAAACAAGCATTACCTTCCATGTATTACAATGCAATTTTTCTCTTTCTAAATAAACGCTTAAATGTGGAATATCACTTTATGAACAAACCTCAAATGTTTGTTCCAGGTCCTCTAGAATGTTTGTTTATCTCCAACCAAAATGTATACAACTTAAAAGAGAACTAAATTACAAAGTTTCAGACAATGAAAGTATTACCTCTCATAGTGACAAAGCGAGACATAGTCCTATTTGAACAACATGATCCTTGAACGTCTTTGGGGGAATGGCTTTTGTTAGAGGATCAGCTATCATCTGCTCGGTATGTATGTGTTCAATGAGCACTTCTTTGGCTTTAACGTGCGCCCTTATTGCTAAGTACTTAATGTCGATGTGTTTACTTCGACTTCCACTCTTATTATTCTTAGCAAAGAATACAGCAGTTGAAATGTCACAATATAACTTTATTGGCCTAGAGATAGACTCAACAACTCCAAGCCCAGAAATGAAACTTCTCAACCAAATACCCTGTGTAGTGGCCTCAAAACAGGAAACAAACTCAACTTTCATGGTAGAAGTGGCAACTAAAGATTGTTTGGCACTTCTCCAAGATATAGCACCTCTGGCGAGCATAAAAACATATCCGGATGTTGATTTTCAAGAATCAACGCAGCCAGCGAAGTCTGAGTCTGAATATCTAACGACTTCTAAAATGTCGAACCGTCTATAAGTAAGCATGAAACCTTTAGTTCCTTGAAGATACCTCATGACCTTTTTTGCAGCTCGCCAATGATCCAAACCTGTATTACTTTGATATCTTCCTAACATGCCAACTGCAAAAGTGATGTCAGGTCTAGTACAGACTTGAGCATACATTAGGCTTCCAACAGCTGAAGCATAAGGAATAATTTTCATTTGTTCCTTTTCAATCTCAAGTGTAGAACATTGGTTCAAATTGAACCTGTCACCCTTAACAATGGGTGCAACACTGGGTGAACAATCTTTCATCCTAAATCTCTCAAGAATTTTATTAATATAGGCTTCCTAAGATAGTCCCAAAAAATGTAGAGACCTGTCCCTATGAATCTTAATGCCAATGACATAAGACGCCTCACCCATATCCTTCATACTAAAATGTTGAGAGAGAAATTATTTCATTTCATGTAGCAAACCCAAATCATTGGTTGCAAGTAGAATATCATCTACATATAACACAAGAAAGATTATTTTACTCCCACTGACCTTGTGGTATAAACACTGATCCATGACATTCTCTACAAAACCAAATGAAGAGATAACAGTGTGAAATCTTAAATACCACTGTCGGGAGGCTTGTTTAAGTCCATAAATAGACTTCTTAAGCTTGCAAAACAAATGCTCACCATCACTTGAAATGAAACCATCAGGTTGTTTCATATAAACCTCTTCCTCCAAATCTCCATTGAGAAAAGCTGTTTTCACATCCATTTGATGTAAATCTAAATTGAGATGGGCAACTAATGCCATTATGATACGAAAAGAATCCTTTTTAGAAACTGGAGAAAATGTTTCTTTATAATCTATTCCTTCCCTTTGTGTGAACCCCTTGGCAACAAGTCTAGCCTTGTATCTCTCAATGTTGCCTAATGAATCCTTTTTGGTTTTAAATAGGCATTTACAACCTATAGGTTTCTTTCCAGTAGGCAACTCAACAAGGTCCCAAACTTTATTATCCGCCATAGAATTCATCTCATATATCATGACATTATACCACAACTCAGATTTACTACTGTTCATAGCTTGTAAAAACGTGTATGGATCATCCTCAATACCTATGTCACAGTTAGACTCTTGCATATACACTTCATAATCAGTAGGAATTGCCGATCTCTTTGTTCTAGTAGATCTCCTTAATGTTGTATCAACAGTCTCTTGTTGAGACTGTTGCATAACTGGTTGTTCCTCCTGTAGTGGAGGTTGTTCAAAATGATCTTCTAAAACAATCTCATCAGAATGTGGATTTTGATTGAGTGGTTCCTCATTATTCACACTATTTGGATGAACAACCAATCTTTTACTTAATGTAGAAGCATTGTCTAAAACATCAATTTTCTTAGGGACCGAGTCTTTGATTTGATCACTCCCACTGACCACATCATTTTCAAGAAATTTGGCATTTCTTGATTCAACAATTCTACTAGAATGGTTCGAACAATAAAGTTTATATCCCTTGGATTTTTCCGCATATCCAATAAAATATGCACTAATAGTCCTAGGATCTAACTTCTGTTCTTGTGGATTATAGACTCTAACTTCAACTGGGCAACCCCAGATGCGTAAATGACTTAAACTTGGTTTCCAACCCTTCCATAATTCGAATGGCGTTTTGGGAACCGCCTTAGTTGGAACTCGGTTTAATATATACGCTATAGTTTTGAGAGCTTCAATCCACAAAGAATGATGAAGTTTGGAGTTACTCAGCATACTCCGTACCATATCCATTAATGTTCTATTTCTCTGTTCTGCTACACCATTCTGAGATGGTGTGCCAAGCAAGGTGTTCTGAGCCACAATACCTTACTGTTGAAGAAATTTAGCAAATTGACCAAGTGCTTGTCCTGTACCAGTGTATCTACCATAATATTCACCACCTCTATCAGATCTCACGATCTTAATTTGTTTTCCACATTGTTTCTCTACTTCTACTTTATATATTTTGAAAGCATCCAACGCTTCATCCTTGTGATAAAGCAAATAGAGATACATATATCATGAGTAATCATCAATAAAGGTGATGAAACATTTCTGACCACTAGAACTCATGTCAGGACAACAAATATCTGTGTGTATGATTTCTAAAAGTTCAGAACTCTTCCTGGCACCCTTCTTGGATTTGTTAGTCTGCTTTCCCTTAATGCAGTGTACACAAGTATCAAAGTCAATAAAATCAAGAGTTTCAAGAACTCCGGCATTTACCAACCTTTTAATCCTATCAATGGAGATGTGTCCTAATCTCCTATGCCACTTTTTCATACATAATAGTACGTTTCATACCAGTGTTAGCATGTGAAGTCATAAGACTATAAGGAACAATATCACTTAAATGAATTTTAAACAAACCATCAACCAAAGTACCATTTCCAACAATAGATGAGTTCTTAATTAAATTAAAAGAACTACCATAAAAGTTGAAAGAGTATCCACAAGGTACAAGTTTAGAAACTAAAATTAAATTCCTAGAAAAACTAGGAATATAAAAGGTTCGTTCCAAATCCAAAACATAATTAGTACTTAAAATAAGTCTAAATGTTCCAACAGCTTCAACACGTGAAGGCATCCTATTTCCTGAATAGATGCTGCATTCACTTCCCAATGGCTTCCTTTGATCTAGAAAACCCTGTATGGTATTAGAAACATGGATTGTAGAACCAGAATCAATCCACCAATCATTATGTGAAACACAAATCATATTAGATTCATAACACACAAGAGATAAGAGGTTACCTTTCTTATCAAGCCAGGCCTTCCTCTTAGGACAATCCTTCTTCATGTGTCCCGTCTTTTTACAGAAGAAACACTTGATATTGTCCTTATTACCTTTGCTCATAACCTCATGCAGCTTGCCTTTTCCCTTCCACTTCTTATTCTTATTTGAAGCGTACTTGACATTTCCTGTCACCAGATGTGCTGTTTCATTCACTTCCTGAAGCAGTCTCTCCTCCTCCTGAACACACATGGTCAAAAGCTCATTGATTGACCATTTATCCTTCTGTGTGTTATAAGATATCTTGAAAGGAGTATAATGAGACGAGAGAGAGTTCAGGACATAATGCACCAGGAAATCATCATTAATCACCATCTGAAGGGATTTCAACTGAGCAGCTATGTCCCTCATTTTCATAATATGCTCACGGACTCCTTTAATACCAGTCAACTTCATGGATGTCAATCTACTCATTAGGATGCTTCCTAATGCCTTGTCTGATGTTTCAAACTGTGCATGAATTGCCTCCATAAGATCCTTGACATTTTCACACTCCGGTATCGACCCACGGATACTACTCGTAATGTGAGATTTGATGAACATCATGCTTAAACGGTTAGATCGCTCCCACCGTTCATACAAAGCAATCTCAGCTTGAGAGCTAGTATCTGTAGGTGTTGGTGGCTCTTCCTTACGAAGAGCATAGTCAAGATCTATGCACCCTAAATGAAGGAGGACAGCCTCTCTCCAGGATTTGTAGTTATCACCATTTAAATTAGGAACCTTATCCTCAACCATCATCAAAGTTTGATCAACTGTAGGTAATTCAATAGACATGCTTACTAAATAAATTATGAGGCACAAACCATCAATAAAAATTATAAGTTTACCAATGTAAAACAAATAATAAATCATAAATGAATCGACATATCATAAAATCTCCCTGTGGGTAAAGACATTACATATTATGATTCATTATCCTTTAATGATGAAACTAGAAATTATTAATATTTCATAATACCTGTGGGCTAATTAAGAAATAAGAATAATTTCTATTTCATCCCTAATTAATCATGAAAATATAACATTCCCTGTGGGTAAAATGATTATATTAATATGATTAACTACAAAATGATGTTATTAACCTCAATATGATCATAAATAATATTACTTAATGTATATATTATCATAATTTAGATGCTGCGGCTACTCTAAATTAATCAAATATATATGATCATAAAACATCAAATAATTTATAACATGAATTATATAATATAACACAAATTAGTAAAAGAATAACACATTATTTATGCATAACAAAGCAATATATGACATAAAAACCATCATACACGCTGTCACCGACTCCCACGCGCCACCGTGACTATACCACGTGTCCCCACGCGCTGCCAGAAGGCAACACACACTCCCACGCGCCTTCACACACCTACACGGCATTACCACGCTCCTTCACGCGCTCACACACACCTAAATACACATCCTCACGCGCCTGACAAAAGCACAAGCTCCCTCATGCGCCAGCACGTGCCAGGTCTCAACCAGGATCGGTTTAACCCGTTTGACCGGGTTGAGTTGACCCAGTTCGGTCCATTGGACCAATCTGAACCGCTTGACCGGTTCATTGACCGCGTTGACCGGGTCGGGCAGACCTGTCGGGTTTTGGGCTGGTTTGATCGGGTCATTTGACCCGTTTTGACTATTGACTTTGACTGGGTCAGTTCTTCTTGACCCGTTTTCTGTAACCTTTTACCTAGTTTTACAGATTTTCAACAGCCCATTTTCGGCCATTTTTCTGACGTTTTAGAGGGGAAACTTGAATGTGGACATATAACCTATATCGGTGACATCCCAAATGACAATTTCGTTCTAAATCGGTGCCATAAATGGCTTCCAAAAACACCCAAACGATAATTTCTAACCAAAACTTTAAACTAGCATAACTTTGCAACCAGAACTCCATTTTTGACAAATAATATACCGTTGGAAAGATTTTTCAACAAGGATTCCAATGACATCAAAATCAAAAATAGATTCTATTTATAATAAAAGTTATGCTTGATTTACAGTACGATTTTTAATTGAAAAATCCCAAATTTTATGCAATATTTTCTAGATTTGCAACAAACATTTTCATGCTAGGCAGAGATTCAAACAATGCTCTGATACCAAATGTAAAATACATTCATATTCCAATATTCATATAAAAGTTGATAATACAATCAATTTCATCATAAAATCTCCATGGAATATATGCGGAAGTAAATGACAAACCTCCAGCCATAGCAATTGTTGTTTAATCTTCTTACTCCTTCGAAATACAGGATCTTCCACTGACTGCAATTTTAGAATGATGGTTTTTGGGAATCTAAAATGAAAATTGCGTCTAATGGGGACCTGTAAAGTCTCTTTTTTATACGCAGTTGTCTTTCCATCAAAGACAACTGCCTAAGAGAAGAGACACAACCGTATGACCACATCAGTCCACATCAGCATAAAAGTGTAGGACCATAATGTAATTATATTAAAAGTGTAGAACCATAATGCAAAAAGTCTAACATGATTCTCTAACATTTGTTTCATGACAAATTTTACTTGTTAGCTTCCATTACTAATGGAGTGACAACTCAAAAGAACGCATAAACCAGCATCACGAAATTTATTTTGATGGCAACCTGTATACCACCTCCCAAACTTTAGCATGATAGGACCCAAGACATTCCATGGCAACCATCATTGCTCATCCACTATATCAGAAGATGTGCATGAGCCACTTGGACTTCTCAATCCCCCTTTTCATCCTTTTGTTAGAGTAGATGCCCTAGAGCCAATCAATTATTGTAGAATGACTCTTTGTAATAATGTTCATTAATCAAAAAAGACATTTATTTCTTATCGCATAAATAATTATTATTGCAATATGTATTGATATGTCCTTAGAATGGTAGAACCGTGACGAGGGTATCAAGTGTTTCAAATCTTGATAGTGAGAACCTATGAGCACATATGGTGGCCATTCTAAAACGTCCGTAGCCCCAGTATTATTCTGAAGTAAGGGCACAGATAATACGGTAAGATTATCATAGTGTTGAACGACCCTGTTGAGAGAAAATGATTGATCTCACTGTCAAGGTTGTGGTGACAACCTGGTGCAAACATGGTGCTTGCTATAGGCGAATACACCGCAGCAAGTTCATGGACTGATCCACCAAAGGATTCCATATGGATGGTACCCTAGTGTCTATGGAACAAATCTCTAACGAATGGTGGTGCATGTGATCCTTAGACTGAGATCACCGGAGCGCCTTGTGCACCGATTGGTGCAGTTTGACACAGCTAACGTAGTTCTATTCAGAGCTGTCAATACAGGGGATTGGCTGCACAAGGAGGTGCATCAAGACTATGGTGGATGACAGAGGATTCATCACTCCGGGTACGGGAGAAGTTATCTCCTGGCGCAATTCAGTATATGGCAATGACACTAAAACTGTGGCCACAGTGGGATTGAGGTGTTGCTCTATCCGGTTTATAATACAGGTCATTGGTCCAGAAACTGAATACATAATATCGAGAGTAACCGGAGGTGACACTATTTCTATGCCTTCGTCTCGTCGAGATACAGTGTGATGAATGATCGAATGTTACGGTAACCATACGTGACAGGTAGCTACTTTGCTGAATCCGAATCTATGGGTGGTCATGATGCCTTACTAGGGGCCAATCTTGGTCTGTGTATTAGTGAAACGATTAATTGGTGTTGATCGCGGTACTATACACTACCGGTATGATGAGGAGCCTATGGGTCAAACATATAGAAGATAATTTAAGACTAGGAAGAAAGAAGGACGTTTTCGGCTTTTGGGCGAAAATGTATTTTGGTAATTTCCAGTGCAATTAAATTTGTAGGTCGTAGCCTTTTATTTAATTTTTTAGAAAAATTAAATAAGGAAATTACATTTAAATATGTGTTAGCATATATTTAAATAAATTATCATTATTTATGTTAATATATATATTAAATATATTAATTGATTAATTGAAAGAATGATGAATTAAAATAAATATCTAAATGGGAGTGTTTGGAAACATGGGGTGTTTGGGTTGGAGCCCAAGCCTATTCCATAAGGGAATAGGGAACTAAAATATGACTATAAAAGAAAAAGGTGTGTGTGATTTTTTAAATTGATTCATTCTTTGATTGAAAAAGCAAACACACAACCCCAAAACACTCTCTCCCACACCAGATTGCTATTTGCTTTGAAATCAAATTTTTGATTTTTTCTTGTTTCTAAAGCTAAGGAGGATCTAGCAATCCCTCATTATTTCTTGTGATTGTCTGTGTGGACTACGTGGGTTCGATCCTACACTTGGGTCGGTAGCAAAATACGTTCAGAGACAACTTGGAGGAGCCTCCAAACATGCGTATGTTCTTAAACCTGAACTGATTTTTCTGCAGATTTGATTATTTTTGCATAAACTGTGATTTTTGTGTTGGAGTGGTGCCTTAAAGCCAATCAGTTATTGTAGAATTGACTCTTTGTAATAGTTCATTAATCAATAATAAAAGGCATAATCTAATCGCGGTAAATCATTATTATTGCAATGTATTGATATATGTCCTTAGAATGGTGAACCGTGATGAGGGTATCAAGGTTTCAAATCTGTAGTGAGAACCTATGAGACACATGGGTGCATTCTAGAAACGTCCGTAGCCCTAGTATTATTCTGAAGTAAGGGCAAGGAAATACGGTAAGGCTATCATGTGTTGAACGACCCTGTCGAAGGCAGTGACTGATCTCACTTGTCAAGGTTGTTGTTGACAACCTGGGGTAAAACATGGGTGCTTGCTGTAGGCGATTACACTGCAGCAAGTCACTGGACTGACCCACAGAGGATTCCATATGGATGGTAACCCCAGTGTCTATAGAAGAAATCCTCTAACGAATGTGGTGCATGTGATCCTTAGACTTGAGATCACCGGAGCGCCTTGTGCACCGATTAGTGTAGTTTGACACTAGCCTAATGCAGTTCTTTTCAGAGCTGTCAATACGGTGATGATTGGCTGATCAAGGAGTGTATCAAGACTATGGTGGATTGACAAAGGATTCTCACTCCCAGTTCGGGAGAAAGTATCTCACAGCGCAATTCAGTATATGGCAATGACATTAAAACTGTGGCCACAGTGGGATTGAGTTGTTGCTCTATCCAGTTTATGATACGGGTATTGGTCCAGAAACTGAATACATAATATCGAGAGTAACCGAAGGTGACACTATTTCTATGCCTTCGTCTCGTCTAGATAACGTATGATGAAAGGATCGAATTGCACGGTAACCATATCGTTGACAGGTAGCTACTTTGCTGAATCCGAATCTTACGGTGGCCATGATGTTGCTAGGGGCCAATCTTGGTCTGTGTATTAGTGAGACGATTAATTGGTGTTAATCGCGATACTATACACTGCCGATATGATGGGAGGAGTAGGTCACACATATAGAAGATAATTTAAAATCCAAGAAGAAAGAAGGGCGTTTTCGTCTTTTTGGGCGAAAGGGTATTTTGGTAATTTCACAGTGCAATTAAATTGCTGAGGTCGTAGCCTTATTTAATTTGTTAGAAAAATTAAATAAGTGAAATTACGTTAAATGGGTGTTCGCACATATTTAAATTATTATCATTATGTTAAATGTTATATATATTTATTATATTAATTGATTTTAATGGAGTAATGATGGAAAAAATAAATAAATCAAATTGGGAGTGTTTGGCAACATGGGGCGTTGGGTTGGAGCCCAAGCCTATTCCGTATGGGATTAGGGCAAATTGTTTTATACATAAAAAGAAAGTGTGGGATTTTTATTGAGATTTTTTCTTTGAAAACAAAACATACAGGCCCATTTTACTCTCCCACAGCAGAATCAATTTTGCCAAAATCAATTCATTTGATTTTTTTCTTGATTTAAGGCTAAGGGGATCTAGCAAATCCCTCCTTAGTTCTTTTGAGATTGTCTTCGTGTGGACTACGTGATTCGATCCTACACTGGATCGGTAGCAAAACATTCGTTGACAAATTTGGAGGAGCCTCCAACGTGCGTTGTTTTCTCTTAATTCATGATTAATATTTCTGCAGATTCTTATTATGATAAATTGTAAAATATACCTTATCTGGCTCATGTAAACGATCCTGTTATATTATTTTGTTGTTTCCGCTGTGTATACGGGACCGTTACTAACATTTTGTACCCGGATCTGGTTCTAAGGAACGACCCCTGTAGTTTATGTTTTTTATTTCCGCTGCGTAACTGGGTCGTTCCTAAACATGGGGCCGTTTGGATTGGATGTAAATAAGATAACGGGGTAATCTTCGTTTTTTGCAAAATTCTGTGTTTGGTTTGCAGAGTAATAAAACATTACGTTAATCTTTTTATTGCAAATAGTGTTACTATGATAATGTGGGGGGTAATCATTCCTTGTTAGGGGTGTTATTAAAACATTACCGAGGTAATCTGATTTTTCTGCCTGTTTTGCCTTAATAAAAATCATTTTGGACACATGTCTTCAAATATCTACCAAATAACAATTACCCAGCCCCCCTACATTTGAGAATTAGCTAAAACACCCTAACCACCAAAAAGTTTAAAAGTTAACAAAATACCCTAGCCACCCAGACCGTCGCCGGCATCGGTTGTCAGTATCGTAATGGTGCAGACTAGCGAGATCTAGCTAGTCGTGTGCTAGTAAGGCATTTTTCGGCCATGGAATCACAATCCATGGTCGAAAACGGCCAAATTGGTTGTTCTATGACCATGAAATGGCCATAAATCTGGTCATTTTTCGACCATGGATTTGTGATCCATGGCCATTTTCAGCTTGTCGGCATACAGTCGGCCATAAACGGCCCATCGGCGCCATTCCATCGTTGTCGGCAGGGTGGTTGGTTGCCGTAGTGGCTTGGGGTGAGTGGAGGTGATTTTACTTAAAATTAAAGTTTTTATAGACTTGGGTGTTTTAGCAAAATTTCAAATGTATGGGGTTAAAAGAAATTATTCAAAAAATAATAATAAAAAAATAAAAAAGTACTATTATATTATATTAAAAATGGCAATTTAGTAATTATATAACATACTCACTCATTTATCCTCTCAACCAACATATTATTCACTAATTTATTCGAACTAACCAAACATATTTCTAACATTTCCAGTAATCTTCAAGGTGATCTTTCTTTTCGTTAATATAATAACCTCTATAAAAAAACATATATGATCCAAACGCCCCCTGCTTAGATGAAGTGCTGAATCACAAGCAATATCAGCTAACTTCCCAAGATGGCTTAATGTTAAGATTGTGGAGCAAATTCAATCCAAATAAATATTTCATTACGACATGAGTTTTTTAATATGTTTTATGTAGGATGTTCTTTGGGAATACAATAAGAATATGAATAAAAGCCTTATAAAAAGAGGTCAAATCTAACATTAGGTAATTAAATATAATAAAAGACAAAGACCACAATTAGAGAATGAGAGCCACTAAAGAAATGTTTAGTGAGAAAGCCCATTTGTGAGGTTTGTGAGAAACTCTTGTAATTTTTCTCTTTTTTTTTTTCATAGGGAATCCCACAATTGCAAAGTGGACGTTGCTCTCGAAGAGTGAACTACTATAAATCTTATGTTATAAATGTGATTGATTATCTTTGAAACTGTGGATGCACACAGTGGCAGACCCAGGATTTTTGCTTTGGGGGGGGGGCTATAAATCTTATGTTATAAATGTGATTGATTATCTTTGAAACTGTGGATGCACACGTGGCAAACCCAGGATTTTTGCTTTTGGGGGGGGGGGGGGGGGGGGGGGCGCCGCGTGCTTGCCATGTTTGTTAAAAAACTAATTAAAACTTTTGAAAAATACTAAACCTTATGTAAAAGAAATCCACCAAAAATATTCCACACAAATTTCTTATTTCTCCTCTTTTTCATTTTGGTTTCCAAAGATTATAATATAAATTTTCATGACTTTGAGGAGACTTAGTTTAAGCTAAAGTTAACTAAAACTAAATCAAGTCAACGTTGTGTTGACTTTTAATATGAATTAACAAAAAATGGGGGAATTTCTTGGTATAAACATAGATAGTAACTCAAATTTCTTTAATAATTTTAAGCAGCTAAACGTGACATTTGAAATGTAGGAAAGTGGTGGGGTCAATGAGAAGAATAATGTCTAGTAAAATAAGTTAATGTTTAATTTGGGAAAGCAAGAACATTTTTAGACACAAAACACAAAACAAACTCACAAGAACCATGCACTTTTCTATCAAATTAGAAAGAAAGCAAAGAAAGAAAAAACCCTCCAAAAAACAAGCATGATTCAACCCTAAAATAAACTAAATGAAAGGAGCAATACATAACCTGAAACAGATAAAACAGAAAACAGAGCTAATCGGGCACCTGAGTAGTAAAAGCTTCAACAATTTTAGTCTTCAAAAGTTTTAAGAGCAAATAGCATGAGAAAGAGAAAGAAAAAATGAGAGAGAAGAATTTTGGGGGAAAAATCATAAAAAGCAGGTAGAGTCGTGTGGAGAGAGTTTTAAACTTTAATATGATGTGGGCATGAAAATACATATTAATACAAGTTTTTGTGTTTTGGATATATGTATAACAGTTCTTACTTTTTAAAAATATGAGGGTAAGCTAGGTATATATATTAACAGTTAATTTTTGGGCCTATATATAACAATTTTAAAAAAATATATATATAGTGGGTGCCTCAAAGGGGTTGGATCCGCCCTAGGCCTAGGTATATATATTAATAGTAATTTTTTGGGTCATATATTAACAATTTTTTTTAAAAATATGAGGGTAGGCCTCAAAGGGCTGGATCCGCCCCTAGATGACACACACGCACACACGCATATATACACACAGACGCACACACATACAAAGAGACACACATCCACGCAAACACAGGCACACACACAGATATAGACACACATTATACACATATCAAAGACCTACCCAAAGTTCGAATAGATCCATTCAAATTCAAACCAACCCCAATATTGAAAAGTCGAATGGTAATTTGAGGTTTAAATTTTCAAAAGAATTAAAGTCTTTCAATCTTATGAAAAGAATATATAAAAAAAAAAATACCCTCTAATTTCATCCACTATGAGTTTTTTTAGTTTGACCGCTAAGTTTGTTTTAATTCAAGAGAATGGACAAAATGTTTCGAAAACGTCAAGAATATGTAATGGAAAAGTCAAAAGCATAGACTAATTCTAGGTGCTAATGGTCAATCTTACAGCTTTTAGGATCCGTAATGTCAATATATTACTTCATCACAAAGACTTGAGTTCTGATGAACAGATCAGAATATAAGGAAACTGATTATATATATAAGTTGCGATTATAGTTTAAAAGAAAGCTCTTGTATAAGGGAGTCAACCTCATTTTCTGCTTATTCCATATCCAGCACAGGGCCATGTTGCACCTCTTTTGAAATTGGCTACAAAGATTTCTGACACGGAATCAAGATCACGTTTGTAACACGGAATTTATGGAGGCCAAAATCTTGGCTTCAGGGCCGGAGAAACTGAGGAGGGAGCTTGTGAAGTTTGTTTCGATTCCGGATGGACTTGAAGGCGATGATCGGAACGTGCAATGGAGATGAATGAGAGTGTGTTTAGAGTTATGCCAGGTCATTTAAAGGAGTGATTGAGAAGATGAACCAATCAGATGCGCCTGTGAGCCGATCACTTTGTGTTATTGCTGATATTTGTCTCGGATGGGCTCTGAAAGTTGCCCGCAAGATGGGAATTCCGGGAGCTGCTTTGTTCCTTACGGACCACCCACTTGGCCTTTGCCTTTCATTTTACAAAGCTTACTGATTCTCATGGTAAGTATGTAATTAATTGAATTTGATGCCTGTATGTTAGTTTTGTATTTGTAATTATAATTAATTGAATTTGATGCAGGAAATTTAATGAATATGAGTTGATCTCTCCATCAGAAGAAACGCTTCCCTGGAAAGTAACGAATATCCGGCGCTGTCCTGGTGTACACAGGTATAGAAAAGCTGTTATTAGAATTATTTATGTGTGTTGGACGAAACTGTTAGAATTTCCAACTGGGTTCTTTCCAATTCAGTCTATGAACTTGATCATCGAACTGTGATTGTGTTCGAAAATCTTCCCCATTGGGCCCATTGCTTGCAGAAATCATTCAGGAAATTCAACTGGAAGCTTAATTCCAGAGGACCTTCCTGCTTAAGGTGGCTAGACAAACAAGCAATAGGTTCAGTTATTTATGGTTGCAGGGCAGCACAACCACCATAAATCAGCAACCAATTTGGGAATTGGGCGCTCGGTCTTGAATCCTTAGGCTGCCATTTTTTGGGGTTGTTCGATCAGACCTTGTGGAGATCACATGTGGATTCCCAGATGGTTTTAAAGAGGAATCGCGGCCGGGAAAGATCGTTTTGAATGGGCAGCCGAAAAGGTCTTAGCCATTCTTCAGTTGCTTGTTTCTTAAGTCATTGCGGAGGAATTCAACTATGGAAGGATTAGCATGGGAGTACCCATTTCTGTGTTGGCTACATTGCGGATCAATATCAAAATAGAAATTATTTGTGGCTTGGAAGATTGGTTTTAGATTTAACCTGGATGAAAATGGGATTCTGACAAGCAAGAAATACAAAGAAAGTGTGAAAAAATGCTGAGTGATGAAGGTATCAAAGCGAATTCATTGAAGCTGAAGGAAATGGCTGGAAGAGTCTTGTTGAAGGTGGATCTTCATTTCAAAATTTTTACAGATTTATTGATGAGAGAAGTCTGATTAATCATGACCAACCCTATATATGTATTTCCAAAACCTATATCACATATGTATTCAATCAAAAGTAGTCGCTGATTTGTGCATTTGAGATTTGAACGAAAAATAGAGGCAACAACAGGAACAAAATATAACAGTTAAAACAATCAAACAGGAAACAAAGAAAATAACACGAGCGATTTACCCTGGTTCCCCAATGTGGACTACGTTCAGCTGAGTCAATATTATTGCAATATGTCTCACCTCTATCGTTTACAATGAATGATTGCCCTAGGGGTGGGAGCGGTTCCGGTACCCTGCACTTTGCCGGAGAACGGAACCGGAACCGCAACAGTAAGGTTCCCAAAAAAGGAACCGGAACGTGAACCGCACAGTACAGGTTCTTCAATTCAAGGAACCGAAACCTAAAATGCAGGTTCCGGTTCCTTTCCAGGGTACCCTGTAAAAATCAACACCCCCTATTAGTTTAAAAAATACAAAAAACACCTATAAGTTTACAAATACACCCCTAACAAATTTTGTTATTCATTCATTGTGTCCAATGTAACTCATAACCTGTAATCTCTAAGCACGCTTGAATTCAATCAATTTCACACAATAATAAAATCGTCAATCAAACAAAACCAAACAATTATCATCATAATTCAACATAAATAACTCACCAAAATCATTTAAAGAAACAACAATCTTAATACTATTACTAACATTGCATGTTGCCATGGACTATTTGATAGCTAATAAATATAATGTTTATAAATTTATTAATTTAATGTTATATGTGGTTAATGGGTATTATAATAATATACCAAATATAATTTAGTAAATTTAATATTAGAAACAAGTAATGTTATAATTAATAGTGATCATACTACATGTAAATTGTAAGTATAATTAATAAGTGATCATACTACCATGAAATTTAATGTTATAATTAAGTTAATATATTATTTATTATAATGTAATATATAATTAATTAAATGTTATCATTTTAAATTAAGTATCTATAATATGTTTATAATAGAATGTTATAATTAATTAACATAATCATACCATACAATTTCTAATATAATAGTATATCATATAAAAATTATAATAATTCGATTAAATATATGCAAATTAGAAATACTAATGTTTATAATATAATGTCATAATCAAAATGTAAGAATATTAATAGTAAGTTTATTAATTATAGATCATACTATAATAGTATAAGTGTAATTGTATAACTGAATTAAGTAATCGATACAATCTATAATTAATTATAATTAAGTTAAATTTCAAATCAGTTTAATTATATAACAATGTTTTATATGGAAGTTATAAATTTGATTAAGTTAATCATATTACAAATTATACAGTAATGTATAATAATTAAATTTTTAATCGGTTTATTAAGTAATGTAATAGTATAGTAAATTACTAATGTTTTATAATGTAACTTTATAATCATAACTAAATAAGTACATTATGCAATCATTTACACTATATAATGCTACATTTTAAGTAATGTGCGTTATATAATGTAATATAATATATTATAATTTAATTGAGTAATTGATTATCTATAATGTAATGCTTAATAATGTGTATAGAAGGGTAAGGTGTAAGTAAGTTTAAATTTCTTACATTTATAGAGTCTTGTGCTATGTTTATGTAGTAAATATAGTACTTATACATGTTTACTAAATATAATAATCGTACCTTCATATCCTAAGGTAATTATTTAATTAGTATGTTACTGTCTAATGAAATGACATATCTATAACAGTATAATGTAATGTTATAATGATTAAGTAATCATACTACACAATCTATATTAATATAGTATATTATTAAATTCAAATCAAGTTTAATTATATACTAATGGTTTAGTATGGAATGTTTAATGATTAAGTAATATATTACAATATATAAAGTAATTCTAGATTAATTAATTTTTAATCGTTTAATTAGGTACTGCTCATAGATAGATAGATTACAATGTTTATTGTGAATGTTAAATCATAAACTAATTAAGTAATTATTAATCATTAACTATATAAGCTATAATTAGGTAGTGATCATTTAATGTATATAAATAAATGTATAATTTAATGAGTAATTTATTAACTATAAGTAAGCTTTATTAATGTTATATAGGTAATGTTATAATTAATAAATTTCTTTCATTTACTTAAGTATTGTGCAATGTTTATGTCGTAAATTAGTATATTACTAAATGTTTAACATCATAATTCATAAACTCTAATCAAAGTAAGTAATTATTTATTAGTAATGTTATGTTAATTAAATGATCATACATAACAGTATAATGTGTTATAATGAATTAAGGAATCATACTCAAATCTATAATTTACTATATAATAATTAAATTTCAATCATTAATTAATATACTAATGTTATTAGATATGTTATAATTGATAACGTAATTCATATTACAAAATTATAAAGTAATGTTATAATTAATTAATTTTATACGTTATTAAGTGAATGAATAGTATAGTAGAGTTCTAATGTGTATATGTACATGTTATAAATTCATAGACTATTAATAATGTATGTACATTTAACTATATAAGCTAAATTAATAAGTGATTCCAATAATAAGTATATATAATATTATATTTTAAGTTGTAGTAATTATTACTATAATGAATGCTCATTAATGTTATTAAGGTAATGATTATAATAATTAAATTTCTATCAGTCATTTATAGTATTGTGCTAAGTTTTGTATAATTAGAATTACTAATGTTTAATATATATAAAATCTTACCCATTAATCATTAAGGTAATTATTTAATTAGTAATGTTATATATATTAATGAGTCATACTATAAATAGTAATAATGTAATGGTATAATGAATTAAGTAAATCATACTACAAATATATAATTATATTATATTAATTAAATTTCAATCATATTAATTAATATACTACTGTTATAAGGGTGTTATAATTGAGTAAGTAAATATTACAAATAAAGTAATGTTCAGTAATTAATTAAATTTTTAATCGTTTAATTAAGTAATGTACTAATACTAGTAAATTAGTAATACTACTGTTTATAATGTAATGTATAAATTCATAACTAATTATGTAATTATATAATCATTAAACTATGTACATCTAGTAATTAACGTAAGTGATCAAATATCTAATGTAATATAATAATATATTTAATTGAGTAATTATTTAACGTATAATTGTAGTGTTTAATTATGTTATAATGATAAATGTTTATAAGGTAATGTTTATAATTAGTTAATTCTTACATTTAATTAAGTATTTGCTGTAAGTTTATGTAGCAATAAGTAATTACTACGATGTTAAACATATATCATAACTCATAATCAATTAAGGTAATTATTTATTATGGAATGTTATAATTATCAATAATCATATTATATGTAATGTTATAGTGGGATTAACTACTTAAATAATCTACAGAAATTTACTGTATATTATAATTACATTAAAGTTTTAATATTATTAAGTTTGTACTATGTTTTAATAAAGTCAATTAATTAAGTAGTTACTTAATAATGTATGCTATAATTAATTTATACTATAAATCAATTAAAGTAATGTTTATCAAATATAATTAATAAAGTATCATTAACTATTGTTACTGTTATACATTGAATTAAGTATGATACTAACTAGTAATTAAAGTTTATAATGTTTAGCAATAGTCATCTAAATTTAATTAATTAACTATTTATTATTAGATATCTCTAGAACTTGATAATGAAAGCTAAAATAACTAAATAATGTATTACTCAATCAAATATACTATTTTATTCAAAACATATTCTTTAATAACATTAAAAATGTAAAACCTTTTATTGGTCTCAATTCCAATTATTCACTTAAATGCCTCAAAACTCATATAATGGTATTATAATTATATTAAAGCTTAAATATGTGTAATTTATATGTAATAAGTATAATTTATCGTCTATGTATTTAATTAGGTTATGCGTAAAAATTTAACTTTTTTCTATTTAAATTTTTTATATGTAAAAAATAGAAATACTCCCTCAAGTATTTAAATTCACAAAAATTTCATTATAGTCCAGGTTCCAAAATAGGTTCTAAACAGGTTCCAAAAACAGGTTCCAATATAGGTTCCAAAACAGGTTCCAAACAGGTTCCAAAACAGGTTCCAAAACAGGTTCCAAACAGGTTCCAAAACAGGTTCCAAAACAGGTTCCAAACAGGTTCCAAAACAGGTTCCAAAGCAGGTTCCAAATAGGTTCCAAAACAGGTTCCAAACAGGTTTCAAACCGGGTACCCCCTACAGGTTCCAAACAGGGTACCCTTTTTACAGGTTCCGGTTCTGGTTCCGGTTTCTCCGGGGGTAAGAACCGGAACCGGAACCGCACAGTAGCGGTTCCAAAAAATTGGAACCGTAACCTACCCGCACAGTGCAGGTTCTAGGTAGGTTCCGGTTCCGGTTCCGGTTCTTACCCTCGGTTCCGGTTCTACCCGCTACCCGTGCTCACCCCTAAATTGCCCTATGATTTGCTATCACATCCATAACAAGAGAACAATATGTTTATATACTAGGTTTAAGAGACTAAAGCTAGTTTTACAAGGATTCATATTCCTAAGCCCAACCCAATAAGGAATTAGTAACTTAAAAGAAATCCTACAGCGGTTATACTTGGAAAAGCCCAAAACCGCCTACGGGACCCTCGAATGCGTCTGCGTTACCCATTAATGCTGAAGTAGTCGACAACTCCAATATTCTCCCACTTGGCGAATACTTCACACAATGAAATCCTACCTCATCAACACACCATGTAAACTTTGCTAAGCTCATAGCCTTGGTAAGAAAATCTGCAGCATTAACAAGTGTATCAACCTTCTCTAACAACACCAATTTTTCCTCCACCTTTTGCCTGATGAAATGGTATTGTATGTCAATGCGTTTTGATAGCGAATGAAAGGCAGGATTCTTGGCTAAGTAAATAGCCCCTTGATTGTGACACCCAATCTTCACAGCATCAAGCTTGAAACCAAGCTCTAAACTCAATCTTCGAAGCCACATAGCTTCCTTGCTAGCATGTGTCAATGCCATGTATTATGCCTCAGTCGATGACAAAGCCATAGTACTTTTCCTTTTACTCATCCAACAAACAGCAGCACCAAATAAAGAGAATACATACCCACTTGTGGAACGCCTACTATTGAGATCACCTCCCTAATCAGCATCCACAAAACCTATCACACCTAGCTCATCCCCAGTCGCCATGCCTCCATAACATAATGATAAATCTGAGGTCCCACGCAGATATCTAAGAACCCTCTTTACAGCACTCCAATGCTCCTTACCAAGATTTGACATAAAGCGACTCAAAACTCCCACTGCTTGTGCAATATCAGGTCGCGTGCACACCATGGCATACATCAAACTAACTATAGCACTCGCATACAGCACATGTGTCATTTCTTCAGCATCTTCCTCAAACTTAGGACACTGATCAGTAGACAATTTCACTCCCAAAGTCATAGGAGTCTTCACAGGTTTGCAGTCTACCATGTTAAATTTCTTCAACACCTCCTCGATGTACTTTCTCTGCCCTAACCACAATCTACAACTCTGACGATCTCTAGTAATTTGCATACCCAAAATAAAATTTGNGGGGGGGGGGGCGCCTCCGTGGCTTTGCCATTGTTTGTTAAAAAACTAATTAAAACTTTTGAAAAATCACTAAACCTTATGTAAAAGAAATCCACCAAAAATATTCCACACAAATTTCTTATTTCTCCTCTTTTTTTCATTTTTGGTTTCCAAAGATTATAATATAAATTTTCATGACTTTGATGAGACTTAGTTTAAGCTAAAGTTAACTAAAACTTAAATCAAGTCAACGTTGTGTTGACTTTTAATATGAATTAACAAAAAATGGGGAATTTTCTTGGTATAAACATAGATAGTAACTCAAATTTCTTTAATAATTTTAAGCAGCTAAACGGTGACATTTGAAATGTAGGAAAGTGGTGGGTCAATGATGAAGAATAATGTCTAGTAAAATATAGTTAATGTTTAATTTGGGAAAGCAAGAACATTTTTAGACACAAAACACAAAACAAACTCACAAGAACCATGCACTTTTCTATCAAATTAGAAAGAAAGCAAGAAAGAAAAAACCCTCCAAAAAACAAGCATGATTCAACCCTAAAATAAACTAAATTGAAAGGAGCAATACATATACCTGAAACAGATAAAACAGAAAACAGAGCTAATCGTGGCACCTTGAGTAGTAAAAGCTTCAACAATTTTAGTCTTCAAAAGTTTTAAGAGCAAATAGCATGAGAAAGAGAAAGAAAAAATGAGAGAGAAGAATTTTGGGGATAAAATCATAAAAAGCAGGTAGAGTCGTGGAGAGAGTTTTAAACTTTTAATATGATGTGGGCATGAAATATACATATTAATAACAAGTTTTTTGTGTTCTTGGATATATGTATAACAGTTCTTACTTTTTAAAAATATGAGGGTAAGCCTAGGTATATATATTAACAGTAATTTTTTGGGCCTATATATTAACAATTTTAAAAAAATATATATATATGTGGGTGCCTCAAAGGGGTTGGATCCGCCCCTAGGCCTAGGTATATATATTAATAGTAATTTTTTGGGTCCTATATATTAACAATTTTTTTTAAAAAAATATGAGGGTAGGCCTCAAAGGGGCTGGATCCGCCCCTAGATGCACACACGCACACGCATATATACACACAGACGCACACACATACAAAGAGACACACATCCACGCAAACACAGGCACACACACAGATATAGACACACATTATACACATATCAAAGACCTACCCAAAGTTCGAATAGATCCATTCAAATTTCAAACCAACCCCCAATATTGAAAAGTCGAATGGTAATTTGAGGTTTAAATTTTCTAAAAGAATTAAAGTCTTTCAATCTTATGAAAAGAATAATTATAAAAAAAAAAAAAATACCCTCTAATTTCATCCACTATGAGTTTTTTTAGTTTGACCGCTAAAGTTTGTTTTAATTCAAGAGAATGGACAAAAATGTTTCGAAAACGTCAAGAAATATGTAATGGAAAAGTCAAAAGCATAGACTAATTCTAGTGCTAATGGTCAATCTTACCAGCTTTTAGGTATCCGTAAATGTCAATATATTACTTCATCACAAAGACTTGAGTTCTGATGAACAGATCAGAATATAAGGAACTGATATTATATATATAAGTTGCGATTATAGTTTAAAAGAAAAGCTCTTTGTAATGGGGAGTCAACCTCATTTTCTGCTTATTCCATATCCAGCACAGGGCCATGTTGCACCTCTTTTGAAATTGGCTACAAAGATTTCTGAACACGGAATCAAGATCACGTTTGTTAACACGGAATTTATGGAGGCGAAAATCTTGGCTTCAGGGCCGGAGAAAGCTGAGGAGGGGAGCTTGATGAAGTTTGTTTCGATTCCGGATGGACTTGAAGGCGATGATCGGAACGATGCAATTGAGATGAATGAGAGTGTGTTTAGAGTTATGCCAGGTCATTTAAAGGAGTTGATTGAGAAGATGAACCAATCAGATGGCGCCTGTGAGCCGATCACTTGTGTTATTGCTGATATTTGTCTCGGATGGGCTCTGAAAGTTGCCCGCAAGATGGGAATTCCGGGAGCTGCTTTTGTTCCTTACGGACCACCCACTTTGGCCTTTGCCTTTCATTTTACAAAGCTTACTGATTCTAATGGTAAGTATGTAATTAATTGAATTTGATGCCTGTATGTTAGTTTTGTATTTTGTAATTATAATTAATTGAATTTGATGCAGGAAATTTAATGAATAATGAGTTGATCTCTCCATCAGAAGAAACGCTTCCCTGGAAAAGTAACGAATATCCCTGGCGCTGTCCTGGTGTACCAGGTATAGAAAAGCTGTTATTAGAATTATTTACTGGTGTTGACGAAACTGTTAGAATTTCCAACTGGGTTCTTTCCAATTCAGTCTATGAACTTGACTCATCGAACTGTGATTTGGTTCCGAAAATCTTCCCCATTGGCCCATTGCTTGCAAGAAATCATTCAGGAAATTCAACTGGAAGCTTAATTCCAGAGGACTCTTCCTGCTTAAGGTGGCTAGACAAACAAGCAATAGGTTCAGTTATTTATGTTGCATTGGGCAGCACAAACACCATAAATCAGCAACAATTTGAGGAATTGGCGCTCGGTCTTGAATCCTTAGGCCTGCCATTTTTGTGGGTTGTTCGATCAGACCTTGTGGATGAATCACATGTCGGTTCCCAGATGGTTTTAAAGAGAGAATGCCGGCCGGGGAAGATCGTTGAATGGGCAGCACAAGAAAGGTCTTAGCTCATTCTTCAGTTGCTTGTTTCTTAAGTCATTCGGATGGAATTCAACTATGGAAGGATTAAGCATGGGGAGTCCATTTCGTGTTGGCCTTACTTTGCGGATCAATATCAAAATAGAAATTATATTTGTGAAGCTTGGAGATTGGTTTAGATTTAACCCTGGATGAAAATGGGATTCTGAGCAAGGCAAGAAATACAAAGAAAGGTGAAAAAATGCTGAGTGATGAAGGTATCAAAGCGAATTCATTGAAGCTGAAGGAAATGGCTGGAGGAGTCTTGTTGAAGGTGGATCTTCATTTCAAAATTTAAAAGATTTATGATGAGATGAAGTCTGATTAATCATGACAAACCATATAATGTATTTCCAATAACTCTATATCACATATGTATTCAATCAAATAGTTAGCTGCATTGTGATTTGAGATTTGAACGAAATAGAGGCAACAACAGGAACAAAAATATAACAGTAAAACAAATCAAACAGTAAACAAAGAAAATAACACGAGCGATTTACCCTGGTTCCAAATGTGGACTACGTTCAGCTGAGTCAATATTATTGCAATATGTCTCACCTCTCTCGTTTACAATGAATGAATTGCCTAGGGGTGAGCGGTTCCGGGTACCCTGCACTTTTCCGAGAACCGGAACCGGGACCGCACAGTACAGGTTCCCAAAAAAAGGAACCGGAACCGGAACGCACAGTACAGGTTCTTCAATCAGGAACCGAAACCAAAATGCAGGTTCCGGTCCTTTCCAGGGTCCCTGTAAAAAATCAATTACCCCCATATAGTTTAAAAAATAACAAAAAACACTTAAAGTTTACAAATACACCCCTAACAATTTTCGTTATTCATTCATTGTGTCCAATGTAACTCATAACCGTAATCTCTAAGCAACGCTTGAATTCAATCAATTCATCACAATTCACAAAATTCGTCAATCAAACCAAAACACAAACAATTATTCATCATAATTCACATAAAATACTTCACCAAATCATTTAAACAACAACAATTCTTAATACTAATTACTAACATTGCCATTTGCCAGGGGACTATTTGATAAGTTAATAAATTATTAATGTTTTAAATTTATTAATTTAATGTATAATTGGTTAATTGGGTATTTATAATATACCAAATATAATTAGTAAATTTAATATTAGAAACAAGTAAGTTATAATTAATAAGTGATCATATACAATGTAAATTGTAATGTAATAATTAGTGATCTACTACCATGTAAAATGTAATGTTATAATTAATTAAGTAATATATTATTAATTATATGTATATATAATTAATTAAATTGTTAATCATTTAATTAAGTATTATAATATTGTTTATAATAGAATGTTATAATTAATTAAATAATCATACCAAAATTATAATATAATGTATAATAATAAAAATTATAATAATTCGATTAAATATTAGCAAATTAGTAAATTACTAATGTTTATAATATAATGTCATAATCAATTAAGTAATAATTTAATTATGTAATGTTATATTAATTATATGATCATACTATAATAGTATAATGTAATGTATAATGAATTAAGTAATCATACTACAAATCTATAATTAATATAAATAATTAAATTTCAAATCATTTAATTAATATACTAATGTTTATAATGGAATGTTATAATTGATAAGTAATCATATTACAAATAATAAAGTAATGTATAATTAATTAAATTTTTAATCGTTTAATTAAGTAATGTAATAGTATAGTAAATTACTAATGTTTATAATGTAATGTTATAAAATCATAACTAATTAAGTAATTTGCAATCATTTAACTATATAATGCTATAATTAAGTAAGTGATTATAATATAATGTAATATAATATATTATAATTAATTGAGTAATTATTAACTATAATGTAATGCTTAATTAATGTTTATAAGGTAATGTTATAATTAATTAAATTTTATCATTTAATTAAGTATTGTGCTAATGTTTATGTAGTAAATTAGTAATTACTAATGTTTAAAATATATATCTAAACTCATAATCAATTAAGTAATTATTTAATTATGAATGTATGTAATTAAATGATCATACTATAACAGTATAATGTAATGTATAATGAATTAAGTAATCTAATACAAATCTATAATTTAATATAATTAATTAAATTTCAAATCATTTAATTAATATACTATGTTTATTATGGAATGTTAATGATTAAGTAATCATATTACAATATATAAAGTAATGTTATAATTAATTAAATTTTTAATCGTTTAATTAAGTAATGTAATAGTATAGTAGATTACTAATGTTATAATGTAATGTTATAAATTCAAACTAATTAAGTAATTATGTAATCATTTAACTATATAATGCTATAATTAAGTAAGTGATCATAATATAATGTAATATATAATATTATAATTAATTGAGTAATTATTTAACTATAATGTAATGCTAATTAATGGTATAAGGTAATGTTATAATTAATTAAATTTCTTATCATTTAATTAAGTATGTGCTAATGTTATGTAGTAAATTAGTAATTACTAATGTTTAAAATATAATATCATAACTCATAATCAATAAGTAATTATTTAATTATGGTAATGTTATGTAATTAAATGATCATACTATAACAGTGTAATGTAATGTTATAATGAATTAAGTAATCATACTACAAATCTATAATTTAATATTATAATAATTAAATTTCAAATCATTTAATTAAATAACTAATGTTTATATGGAATGTTATAATTGATTAAGTAATCATATTACAAATATATAAAGTAATGTTATAATTAATTAATTTTAACGTTAATAAGTAATGTAATAGTATAGTAGATTACTAATGTTTATAATGTAATGTTATAATTCATAAAATTAAGTAATTATGTAATCATTTAACTATATAATGCTATAATTAAGTAAGTGATCATAATATAATGTAATATAATATATTATAATTAATTGAGTAATTATTTAACTATAAGTAATGCTTAATTAATGTTATAAGGTAATGTTATATTAATTAAATTTCTTATCATTTAATTAAGATTGTGCTAATGTTTAGTAGTAAATTAGTAATTACTAATGTTTAAAATATAATATCATAACTCATAATCAATTAAGTATTATTAATTATGTAATGTTATATTAATTAATGATCATACTATAAATAGTATAATGTAATGTTAAATGAATTAAGTAATCATACACAAATCTAAATTAATATTATAATTAATTAAATTTCAAATCATTTAATTAATATACTAATGTTATAAGGAATGTTATAATTGATTAAGTAATCTATTACAAAATATAAAGTATGTTTTAATAATTAAATTTTTAATCGTTTAATTAAGTAATGGAATAAATAGTAAATTAGGAAATTACTAATGTTTATATGTAATGTTATAAATTCATAACTAATTATGTAATTATATAATCATTTAACTATGTAATGCTATAATTAAGTAAGTGATCATAATATATAATGATATAAAATATTATAATTTAATTGAGTAATTATTTAACTATAATGTAGTGTTTAATTAATGTTTATAATGAAATGTTTATAAGGTAATGTTATAATAGTTAATTTCTTATCATTTAATTAAGTATTGTGCTAATGTTTATGTAGCAAAAGTAATTACAATGTTTAAAACATAATATCATAACTCATAATCAATTAAGTAATTATTTAATTATGTAATGTTATAATTAATTATATAATCATATTTAATGGAATGTTATAGTGAATTAACTATTAAATAATCTACTATAAATTTTACTGTAATATTATAATTAATTAAATTTTTAATCATTTAATTAAGTTTGTACTAATGTTATAATAAAGTCAATTAATTAATAGTAATTAATTAATGTAATGCTATAATTAAATATACTATAAATCAATTAAGTATGTTATAAAATTATAATTAATTAAGTACATTTAACTAATGTAAGTATAATTGATTAAGTATTATACTAACTAGTAATTAAATTTATTAATGTTTATCAATTTATCATATTAATTAATTAATTACTAATTTATTATAGATATACTTAGAACTTGATAATTGAAGTAAATAACTAAATATATTATTAATCAATCAAATATACTATTTTATCAAAAATAATTCTTTTAATAACATTAAAAATGTAAAACACTTTAATTGGATCATAATTCCAATTATTCACTTAATTGATCAAAACTTTAATATTAATGTATATAATATATAAAGCTTTTAATATGGTGTAATTATAGTAATAAGTATAATTGTCTGTATAGTATTTAATTAGGTATTCTAAAAATTAACTTTTTCTATTTAAATTTTTTTATATAAAATAATAGAAACTCCCCATTATTTAATTTCACAAATATTTCATTATAGTCCAGGTTCAATAGGTTCTAAACAGGTTCCAAAAACAGGTTCCATATAGGTTCCAAAACAGGTTCCAAACAGGTTCCAAAACAGGTTCCAAAACAGGTTCCAAACAGGTTCCAAAACAGGTTCCAAAACAGGTCAAACAGGTTCCAAAACAGGTTCCAAACAGGTACCCTTTTTACAGGTTCCGGTTTGGTTCCGGTTCTCCGGGGGTAAGAACCGGAACCGGAACCGCACAGTAGCGGTTCCAAAAAATTGGAACCGTAACCTACCCGCACAGTGCAGGTTCTAGGTAGGTTCCGGTTCGGTTTGGTTTTACCCTCGGTTCCGGTTCTACCCGCTACCCGTGCTCACCCTAAATTGCCCTATGATTGCTATCACATCCATAACAAGAGAACAATATGTTATATACATAGGTTTAAGAGACTAAAGCTAGTTTACAAGGATTCATATCCTAAGCCAACCCAATAAGAATTAGTAACTTAAAGAAATCCAACGCGGTATACTTGGAAAAGCCCAAAAACGCTACGGGACCCTCGAAGCGTCTGCGTTACCCATTAATGCTGAAGTAGTCGACAACTCCAATATTCTCCCACTTGGCGAATACTTCACACAATGAAATCCTACCTCATCAACACACCATGTAAACTTTGCTAAGCTCATAGCCTTGTAAGAAAATCTGCAGCATTAACAAGTGTATCAACCTTCTCTAACAACACCAATTTTCCTCCACCTTTTGCCTGATGAAATGGTATTGTATGTCAATGCGGTTTGATAGCGAATGAAAGGCAGGTTCTGGCTAAGTAAATAGCCCTTGATTGTGACACCCAATCTTCACAGCATCAAGCTTGAAACCAAGCTCTAAACCAATCTTCGAAGCCACATAGCTCCTTGCTAGCATGGGTCAATGCCATGTATTATGCCTCAGTCGATGACAAAGCCATAGTACTTTTCCTTTACTCATCCAACAAACAGCAGCACAAATAAAGAGAATACATACCCACTTGTGGAACGCTACTATTGAGATCACCTCCTAATCCACACAAAACCTATCACACTAGCTCATCCCAGTCGCCATGCCCCATAACATAATGATAAATCTGAGGTCCCACGCAGATATCTAAGAACCTCTTTACAAGCACTCCAATGCTCCTTACCAAGATTGACATAAAGCGACTCAAAACTCCCACTGCTTGTGCAATATCAGGTCGCGTGCACACCATGGCATACATCAAACTAACTATAGCACTCGCATACAGCACATGTGTCTTTCTTCAGCATCTTCCTCAAACTTGGACACTGATCAGTAGACAATTTCACTCCCAAAGTCATAGGAGTTTCACAGGTTTGCAGTCTACATGTTAAATTTCTTCAACAACCTCCTAGTGTACTTTCTTGCCCTAACCACAATCTACAACTCTGACGATCTCGTAATTTGCATACCCAAAATAAAATTTGCAGCGCCAAGATCCTTCATGTCAAATTGCAGCCAACAAACCCTTAACCGGAATTTATCAACTCCTTGCTATTCCCTATCAGCAACATATCATCTACATATAAGGTTAAAATAACAAAAACATTTTCTAACCTTTTTACATACACATAGTGATCCACGTTGCTGCGGCTAAAACCATGCTGAAGAATATAGGAGTCAAACTTTTGGTACCACATCCTTGGTGATTGTTTAAGCCCATACAGAAACTTTCTCAACCTACACACCAAGTCTTCCTTCCCTTTACATACAAACCCCTCAGGTTGCCTCATGTAAATTTCCTTCTCTAAATCTCTATGTAAGAATGTCATCTTTACATCAAGTTGCTCAATTTCAAGATCATATGTAGCAGCAATAGATAGAACATACCTGATTGATGTTAACTTGGCCACAGGAGAGAAAATCTCACCATAATCAACACCCTCAATCTGGGAGAATCCCTTTGCAACGAGCCTCGCCTTATACTTTATAATTGTCCCATCTGCTTGCAACTTTCTTTTGAACACCCACTTGCAACCAATTGCCTTTCTATCCTTAGGCGATTTACATATGATCCATGTACTATTCTTGTCCAGTGACTGCATCTCATCATTCATCACAACCTCCCACAGATCTGCATCATTCCGGTCAGCGGGACCCCCAAATGCATCTGCGTTACCCATTAATGCTAAAGTAGTCAACAATTCCAATAAGATTTTCCAATCCTCAGGCCTGCCATTTTTGTGGGTTGTTCAATAAAATTTACTAGTCGATATCTATTATGTAAAATTTACTAGGCTCGGGATCAGAGGAGAAAAAAATGTTTGAAGCTTACTGGAAGTTTGGTTGAGCTGAATGGTGAGTGGATTAAACCAAATCTTCTTCCAAAAGCTTAAATCCATGTTTGCGTGTTAATTTGTGATTTTATTTTAAATGTCTTGATGAAAGTTTGAGAAAATAGTGAAGTTTGGTTTAAATTGGTTTTTCTTATGCTCTCGGCTGGATCACTGTTTGAATGGTGATTTGAATGAGATGTTTTATTTGTCAAATACCCTTTGCATGTTGTCGCTGAATTGAGTTTTGGGTAAGCTTTGTTTTGTCAAATGCTTGGAAATGTTTGTTTTTATTTGGGTAGAGATGAAATGTAATTGTTGATAATTAGTTAAAGGAAGAAAGTGAGTAGCTGGAGAAGGGATTTTTGAGTACATGTGCAGTAAGTTTAGTTTTAAGTGTGCTTTTTTCTTTTATTATGTTAAAAACATGCAATTGTCTTTATTATTATTTGTCTTGTCTTGTTGGAAAATTTGGAAGAGAGGAAATGCATAATTAAAGGGAGGATTCCTGCAGATTTTTAATAATGTAGAGTGTTGAGGTTGGCTGTTAAATTGTTAAGAGCAATGTTATAGTTACTGAAGAATGTGCACCGAATTCATACACCAAATGATGTGGCGTCATCTTGTTTTCTTAAAAAAAGAAATTCATAATTAATCGACGGTCAGGATGGTGCTATGTCATTCGGTGCATGAATTCGATGCGCATTCTTCGGTAACTGTATCATTTTCCAATTGTTAAATGGGTATGTTTATGATTAAGATGATATATTACTATAATTTCAACCTTTGTTTTATTTTTGTGTGTGTATATATATATATAGTGTGTATTATTGGTGGGTTTATTCTTTAAAATGGGCTTAAATTGGGATAATTTTTGTTAGTTAAAGACTAGTGAGTACAGCCATTAAATGGTTTTTCTAAAAATTTCACATTTTAAGCTAGTATGTAAATTTATTTATTACTTCAAATTCCTTGAATTTACTTTGAATTGTAAATGTGAATTTGATGAAGTTTGGTATATAAAATTTATATATATTCATGCTATATGAATAAAATGTTGCTGTTGAGAGTAGAGAATTGGTTGAATTGTATACAGGTTGAGGTTCGTGATGTTGGTAGATGGTTTCTTGGTAAAAAGAGAGAAGAGGTGCATTCTGTCAGTTTTGAAAGTGTGTTTTAAAACTTGCATTCTACCACCATTTTGCATGGAATTTCATACGTTTTGGCATGATTTGCTTTTATATGAAATGTGGTATATATCTTATGATTAGTGTCAGACATATGCTATCGTAATGTGATGTTGAAGTAATTTTTAATCTGGGTTAAACTATCAGTTTTGAAACATGTTTGGAAATTTTCAATTTCACCCCTGGATGTGATTTTTGAATATTATGTCATATATGCATGATTTATAAGCACATATGTGGTATGTTCTTGACTTATATATGTTACTTGAGATTAACATGAGATGCATGATTTAATGAGAGTTTAGTGATTTTGATAAATATACTAAATGAGAAATGAAAAAGGGTTGATCTGTCAGTTTTGAGACATGTTCATAAATCTATGAGTCCGTTTAGTTCATTATTCTGATACTTTTTAGAATAATATTTTGAAAAAAAATTAAATTGGATGGGTATTACGATGTAGGATTTAAAAATTAACAAAAATACCCCCTATGTTTGTTTATTTACTAAACACCCCTATAACAAAATATTAAAAGTTAACAAAAACACCCCTAACCCACCCATTAAATACAGACAGCCGGCCACCACCGCTGGAGGGTGGCTGGAGTCGCCGTATCGACGCATGACTGGCTAGATCTTGCCAATTGTGTGCCGATATGGCCTTTTCCAGCCAAATCCACGGTGGATCTAGCAGGAAAAGGCCAGATCTACTGTTAGATCTGGCCATTGATGGTCAGATCTGGCCGCACTTGGTTGTCAACGACGGCCAAAGATATGACTGTCGTTGATGGTCAACGACGACCATATCTTGGCCGTCGTCGTACATCTTTGGCTTGAGATCTAACCTTTTCCGGCCAAATCCACCGTGGATTTGGCCGAAAAAGGCTAGATCGGTGCACTACTGGCCAGATTCAGTCGATAGTGCACCATTACAATAAATTCTGGCCAGCTTCCAGCAGTGGTGGTCAGAATTTGGTAAATGTGGGTTGTTGGGGTGTTTTTGCAATTTCTAAAAAAAATTTAGGGGTGTTTAGTAAATTAATAAATTTAGGGTGGTTTAAAAGAAATTAAATAATATAGAATAATATTTTAAGAATAAGCCAATTTTACTATTTAACTTTATTGGGAAAACCAAGAATAACATTTGGAAGAGTGTATCAAACGGAGCCTATATTTTCACCCCTTGGGCATAAATATCATATTTTTCAAGCAAACTATGCACTTTTCATGAAGAAAAGTATTTTAGACTATATATAAGAATACAAGTGGTTTTCAAACCACCTACGAAGTACCCGTCCCCCAGTGATATAGATTTTGGCTCTACTCGGGCATTGAGTGGTCGCCAAGTATGACAGTTTTAGATTTTGGCTCTACGCATGTGTATGATAGATTTATTGGCTCTTCCTAGATGTTGAGTGGTCTGCCAGGTATGACAGTTTCAGAGGCTCTACCTACGCAATGATATATCTTGTCGAGTATGATAGATACATCCCTTGCTCTGCCTACGTCCGAGACGCCGACCAGGTATGACAAATTTCCCCTAGGGACTAGTTGTAGTGAGAGTGTTCAGTTATTAGTATCAAAATCAATTTTAGAATGTTCAAAATTAGATTCAATTTTTAGTATCATCTATGAGCGATAATCCCAGTATGAGTTTTCAGAATATTAAGAGAGCTTTCAGTATTAGCCATAATTTTAGAGTAAGATATCAGCTTATAGTTTTCAATATCAGTAAAAGCTACAATATTTAGTTTAAAGTTCAGTTGTCAGCATAAAGTTTACAGTACTCAGAAATCAGTTATCAATGCATAGTTTCATAAAATCAACTTTTAGTTTTATATCATCACAATAGTTAGAAATTTAGTTAGAAGATTTTGTTTTGTGAATAATGAGCATTCATTGAATGATGATTTGGATGTTTGCATCATGACTAGTAGAGTTATTATTTTCAGAATCATAAGCATTCTTGAGTAATGACACAGATGGTTGCAACATGACTTTATAGGAAACATTATTTTCAAAAGCATAAACATTTACAGTTATATTTTAAGTTTCCAGAAAAGAGTTTTAAGCATTCAATAATGAGATATAATTCAGAATTTGCTTTTCAACTTGAATGATGAGATTAGTACTTAGAACAGTTAGAAATGAGTTATACCTGCATACACGATTGATTTAGTTGCTTCCAAAATGAGTTATACCTGCATACATGAATGATTTAGTTGCTTCCATAACATGTTCATAGAATCATGTTGTTTTTAGGATTTCATAAGAATTATTGCATGTCATAACTATTGTTTGAAGAATGTTTTGCAAACTCTCCCCAATCCCCCACTCACTGAGTATTTTAGCTCACCCCTTTTTAGACCCTTTTTCCCTAGGTTCACAAGAAGAGTCATGCCGAGGAGTGATTCCTCTTGAGGTTGGGCGCACACGTCATCGACTCATCATGTGTAAAATGTCATGCTTGCTTTCGCCGCAGAATTATGTTTTATCCCATATGTTTATCTCCTGTGTTGATTATAAAAGATATGAAGATATGATACCATCCGTTTTTGAATTTTTTGAACGTACGAGTTAGCTTTCAGATTTTCAAATGTATGTATATATATATATCTTATGTGTTTATGTTTTCAAAATGAATCCAAGCAAATGTTTTTATGAAAAGCGTATTCAGAATATAGGGTTTTTTTTATATTTCTATATGGCACGTCTCGGCTGTCCGAGTCTCATAGGTGCGCCTGGAACTTATGGGATAGGGAGGGTCAGGACAGGTTGTGTCATCTCATGTTACATCCGAATAAAATGGGAAATGCATTTATGTAGTGGTAACAGTTGGATTCATCCGGTTCAAAATAATAAGTGACGTGAAGACCTTTTATTCTTATTTTGCACCACAATTGAAATAATAACAAGATCAAACGAAGAGCATTAAAAACAGCTAGTAGTACTGTAATCCATTCCTCTTCTCATTCTCCCCAATTCCCAATTTTTCCCCTGCATAAAATATTGAAGTTGAGTGAAACAAAATTCAATATATCCATACATACCTATTAATTATTTCTATACATCTGAAATATTCTTAAAAATTAAATAAAAACTATATTTCATATCCTCCATCACTAGATTTCAATTTCTGTCTAGATCTTCCCGTGTGTGGAATTTGAAATATAATGCCAAAATTCCAATAAATTTGGTTGATCCTTGCGCTCTCACTTGTTATACAAAGAAATGACAAATAAATTTATGTCTTAAAACCCCGAGGTTGGTTTGACGGTCAAGGAGGTTTGTTTCCTTCCTTGAGTTTCTAGGTTCAAACCTTAAAATTGTCAACCATAAAAATATTGTGGGTTACTTGGATCTTTGGTTTTGGGCTTGTAAAAAAATAAAAATAAAAAAATAAAAAAAAATAAAAAAATAAAAAAGGGTCTGCCTTAATATACCTTAAAATTGGTGTAAAATTCGGTGGTTAAGCGATACAAGTCCATCTTCCAATGTGTTTTCTTTGCTTCCGAAAAAGTTCCAGAAAAATAAATAAGATGTTTTTTGAAAGCAAGGACAAATCCCTTTACGTCTGAGATGGGTTTTTCTTCTCCGCCTGATTTCCAGAATCCAATTCCATTTCCAACGATCCGAATAATTTCACTTTCGGAAGGTATATTTTCATCATCATGAATGAAGAAATACCATTCCTTTTCCCCAAATGACCACGTTACTGTAAAATTAAAATGGATGTTATATTTAAGACTTAAAAGAACCGCATGTCACTGTAAAGATTAAAATGGATTTATGTAAAAAGACTAACTGAAAAAGATTGACTAGCAATGTAGTAATTAAATATTTACTTTTGTTAACACTATTCTTCAGCTCTTCAAACACTAACGTCCTTGAAAAAAAAAAAAAAAAAAAACCTATGGGGATTGGGGAAACTTATTGCTAGCTAAAGCTCTCTAATACTAAGTGGTGCTGGCTCAAGCACAGGGAAATAATTGGGAAAAGTAAACCATCATTGGGTGGTTTGATGGTAAAAAAGCAAAGAAAGATCTAAGCTTATATGGTCTCCCGGATTTAAGTCTGCACAACCCTTAATATGGGTGATTACTGAAGCTTTTACCCCATCGATAATTTCAGGGTCTGGAGATTTGTTAAGATATGCATAAGCTAGACAACCCCCATCTTTAAAAAGAAAAAAAAGAAAAAGAAGGAAGAATATAAATGCAAATTAAATGAATGGCACATCTATTGTTATGTTTTCAAAACATTATTGAATGGTATTGAGTCATTAAATAAGGAAGAAATTGATAAGATATTGGAAGAATTATTGATTGAAATTGGTGTCAAACACGTTTTTGGCATTTAGTCATCAAATTAGGAAGAAAATAAATTGGAAGATATATAATTATTGTTTAAAACAATTATTGGCATCTTGAAAAAATGAAGAACACTTTTGAAAAATGAAAAATGAAAGACAAACTGACCTAAGAAAAAATATTTTTGGAATGATCAATATTCCGACGTCCAACGCCTGAATATGATATCAATCCACCATTTTCTTCAGCACTTCAAACCTGGAAAAATGGTAATAAAATCTGATTATCGCTTAATGTTTTTGCATATCCTACAGTCTTCTCCAAAATGTACATTTCTATGGTCTGTATCTTTTATTAGATCTATATATGCGTTCACATGCAATGGTGAAGCACACTAATGCATTAAAAAAAGAAAGACAGAAATGATTCAAATTAAATCACTCACCTAAACTCTTGGGAGGCTTCTCAAAAAGCTTACTCGCAGCAATCTCTTGAATCATCTTAGCTGGAAGTGGCTTCCCAAAAGCTTTGTTAAACAAATAATCTAGCACCAATTCTTCATCTGTAGGCACAAATTGGTACCCAACTGAAACCTCCATAAACAATGACATTAATTAATTTAAACAATAGTCAACCTATATAAATACATATATAATGTTTATTTGGAAATGAAGAATACAAAATAGCTACTTAATTACTGCAATTAATACAAGTACATGTGGTATCCTATAAATAAGCATATGAATTGACTTGAGCAACGATAACTACAAGAGATATGTACAAGTGGGAATCCTATTTCAACTTTAATACGTAAAGAATTACAACAAAAAAATCAGGATAGATTATTTTCTTTCTCTCTTGATTAGTTCTCCATGAATGATAGTCTTTTGCACTATGACTAATACTTGGCCACTAAGAGAGTATCTAGGGTTTAAATTCATCTCTTGTTACGTAGTGTATATATATAAGGATGGTAGGGGAGAGTTTTAAGGCCGTAAAATTTTGTTGATTTGATTTTAAATCGTGAACTTACTTCTTTGTGTATAATATAATGAAGGTAGTAGGAGACTAGAGGGGACAGAAAATCTTTCTGTGGGTTGAAAATTTCAAACTTTAAACACCTGTTACGTAACTAAACACAGAATAGGAAATTATAAAAACGTTATCCACTTAAGTAATTCTTTCGTGATCGTATTATTTTTTGTACAAGAAATGATTTCGGAACAATAACTCTTGCAATAATATGACTTTCATTTTAAGCTATCTTGAGATTTCTAGTCGATATATAATACGGAAATTATACACTTATAATACAACAATACATATTAATATATCCATCAACTTAAGAAGATGAGAACGTACTTGCACAATAATTTTCATAAAAAGAGGAAAACCCTGTAATTTGAATGAGTAAAACATGCATATGGTCTTCAACTCTTCATAATTAATTAATTTCAAAAGTTTTATTTTGTTAATATAGATTATGAATAGTATATAATAGGGTAATCACAGGCTCTTCTTACTTATCATCCCAAACAAACTATGAGATACATGAGGGACATAAACATTAGCAGTGGTTGAAGAATTGAAACTCTTATTAGTTATAAGTTATTCATTTTTCAGTATTGTCATTAATGGAAAGAAACCAATCCATAATAGCCTTCCCTAAATGATGAAGAACTAGATTAATAAACTTAATTCTTTCCTTAAAATGTTGGGATATTTGTGGCTTGCTTTTCTATTTGTTCCCATATGAAATTGTATGTCTTTAGGAAAACTATAAAGAATACAATTATAAATAAGAATAGAATTTAGGAGTCATATTAGAAATTAAAATATGAATCTTATTGGAATTAGAATATCTCATATCCTACCTATAAATATAGGGGTGAATCAATTTAAGGTTATGAAAGAATATGAGAGCACAAGGTATTTGATGTAAGGAGTGAGAACCAATTCAAGGTTATGAAAGAATATGAGAGCACAAGGTATTTGATGTAAGGGTTGTTAAACACCATGGGGAGAGTATCTTAGAAACTGGGATTATTTCCACTCAAGTTACTGGGTTGAGCCTGTTTTATGTACTAGGTTTATAGTGTTATGTACTCTTGTATATCATATTCATAAAACTATAATGGATTTCTCTCATTCATGAATGTAGGCGGGTTATGCTGAACCACTTAAATGTCGTGTTTCTTTGTCTGGTATGATTTATTCCTATGTTATTATCTCGAATGTATGTTTTTTACTGCGTGATCTCCTAACAAAAAATACTAAAATTTTTCCAGAGGGATGGATGAAATGAACTATATATTTTTCTCTTTGTGATGATTAAGCAGAGTTTAACTTTTCCAATGATCATAAAATGTACTTTGTATATTTTCATAGTGATTGAACTAGGGTTATTAGCTTATCATACAATGTACTTTATATTTATATATTTTCTTGGTGATGAACTAGGGTTCGCAATTGGTTTGTCAATAACCTATTGTATATTTCAACGTTTGAAGCTGAATTCTTTTATATAACCAAGGATGTAGCTAGTATATAAAATATGGGTTCAATTGAACCCACTCAAACTTTGAAAAGAAAATTAAAAAAAAAAAAACTTTATATTTTATAGTATTGACAATTTTGACTCTATTTAAATTTATATTGACCTTACAAAAATTTGTATTAATTAACAATTTTTCACATTTTCTCTCTTTTTCATTTCCTCTCATACTTTCTTCTTCCTTTGGTGGATTGCTCAAGAAAAGCTACTACTTTGGAGGTTACAAGGTAAGATGGTGCTCATTTTTTTTTTAGTTTTTTTGGTTAAAAATCTCTTCTTTTAGCTTTTTCAATTGATAAAAGATCACGATCTATAAGTTTTTGTTGAGTTTTATAAATAAGTTTAAAATTGGAGAATCAAATTTCTAAATTTTGATGTGGGTTCTAATTTAATATTGTTTATGTCGAGGTATACGTTAACTAGTTGTTGTTTAAAGTTGAGTTTGATAATTTTTTATTAGTTATTGAGTTAATTTTAAATGAGTTTAAAGAATTGATGAAACCCTAAGTTCTAAAGTTTTGGGGATTTGGTTTAATTTTGATATATTAATCAATCGTTTGATATTTAGAGTTGAATTTGATGAGTTTTCATGGGTTTATTGGTTGAATTTTATTAGGTTAATAGAAATTGTTTGAAAAGCCTAAATTATAAGATTTTGAGACTTCGGTTTATAGTTGATGTTTTGATCCCGCTGACTAAAAATCCTTGCTAGGTCCTTGTATATAACCCAAAGAAAAGTAAACTAAAAAAGGTTATGGATTTGTCATTTGTGATTATGTGTAAGTGCATGTATAATCATCCATTGAACTTTTATGAGTTTTTGTCATAGGAAATATGAGCAATATTATTTTATCATGGGGTAAGTTATACCTTAGAAATAATTATCTTTGTACTTTGTCTTAGGAAAACCTAGAAATGATGATCCAAAAATAATTGTAAAGTTGAAGCCCCTGCAAGTAGGAATTAATATATATACATCCTGTTGAATCTTTTGCCGCGTGAAGAAAATTAAAAAAAAAAAAATTATATTGAAATGGGGTGTTAAGATTAATTTGCACTATTACACTGCACTAATGAAGGGGATTACGTCCAATTTTTTTCATTTTTTAATTGAAATGTTTGAGTCAATTTATGTATATCTCGACTAATCTTCAAAAAAAGTTATCCTATGACAATCCATTATCTCCAAGTAAATCATGGAGAAATTTACTACTTTTGCGTCAAACAAATGATCAAATTGTTCTACCCATCTTTGAATTGCTCTATTTTTGTTAGTCGTGTTCCTGTGTTTGGCTCAAATTCTTTTGGGCGGAAGACTTGAGAATTAAACAGACTTGACTGTCGGTACCGGATTTATTTGGGACTGCACTATTCAAAACATTTTTTTCACATAAATTCTTTTTCCAAAAAAAAAAAAAATTCTTAAATAATAATTTCAACTGTTGGGTGACTGGCGGCGAAAAATTCTTGCAGCACGTCTAGCGACACCAATTTTTAGAACTGTCTGCAGTAACTGTTCGACGAAAATGCACGCCCATGGCTATCAGCGGCACATTAGAGGATACCACTGACACCATTGCATTGCATTGCATAATCTCCCAGACTTCCAGCCGTCATAATAGACAGTTAGACACTATTGGACAGATTCCGAGTAACAGAGACTAACGGAGAGAACTCGCAGGCAACAGGCGTTTAAAATGCATTCAAAGTGTTTAGGATTTATATGAGATAAAAATAAATAAATAAAGAAAAAATGTATAATATAACTATCGTTTTTAACTGGGAAGAATGCATTCAGTTTGAGTGGCCGATCCCGGCATTTTTTTTTTTTTATTCGGATTTCAAATTCTCGACGGATGAAATCTACTAGGAGACAAATGAGTTCAAGAGAAAAAAAAAATGTAACTTTAATCGAAACTTCTTTCTTATTGTTAGTTTAAGTCCAAATATTATTACGTGACTTATCGCACTTGATAATTTTCATTTTTAATAAATTTTCATTTTTAATAGGATTTTTTTTTTTTTTTTTTTTTGGTAATTAAATACCTTATACATGTATACGTACTTATAAAAGACATGTATATTATGAGGAAATTCATGGGTATAGCGTAATGCTATGTTGATGCGTGATTTTACACCAACGAAACGCACGTGTGAAATATTGAACTAGTCCAAAAGACACACGTGAATGTAAAGAAAAAAATGCAGTAAATGCAAAGAGGACAGTTTTTAAAGTGGTTCGGATGCTAAGGTAGCAAATCCTACGTCCACTGGTATTTGTATTAATGATAAGGGTCAGGTCGCGTTAGCTTACTGATTTTACAATCGTAATACAAGGAATATAGTGTTGTCTTTTCTAGAGAGAGAGATAGACTGGTCAAGAGTTAAAATGTGCGAATCCCCTTAATGAGAGAGAAGCTCTCAACTTATAGTGGGATGCCTTGAGGTAATCATCACTGAATCTGAAAGTTGGTGGGATGATCCGTGCAAAATCCTTCTTTATGTCACATTACCCATTTTCTAGAGTAATTCACGTGATTTGGAGCAGAGATTGGACACGCGGGATTATCACAGCTTCTGGCTGGCATGACGTGCACCCACTATTCTGACGGAAGCAGGCTGTGGGTGTTCCCACGATCACACGACGCGGCTGTGCCAGAATGTCATTGAACTCTTCCCGAAGTCTGATCTTTTGCACTTAACTGGGCGCCACGTCGGCCCTATTTTCCCGGACATAACAGAAGTCCCCTAGTTTTTAAGGTTTGAGAATCGAACCTTGGAAACTATAAGTCATGCCGCAATTGGATGATTCCTGGAAATTTTGGTGACCCCGACTTGTTTGGAAGTCGGTTGGGATGGCACTTTTTTGCGAAAACGACCTCGCATGATCATTGTTTGTAGAGGACGAGCGACCTGTTTCGTCAGACGTCACCTATTGTGCTTTTGATATGGGCGCATTTAATGAAACAGTCTCTGTGCTGACAAGTGTGCCTTGTGCGTGATAAGTGCCAACCAGATGCATTAAATGTGTTGTATGCTGACATAGTACGCTTTATCAGGATATTAAATGCGTGGCATGCTGAAACGACACCCCTTACCAGAGCATTAAATGCAGATTGAGGCGCAATTAATGCTCTGAGAGAGAGAGGTGGCTGTCGTTTGAGCTTCTCAACGGAAGGATGAAGATTTGACTTTCTTCATTCGTGACGCTCACTCTTCCCCGCTGATGAGCGACACGTGGCCGTGATCAACGGTGAGAAGCCTTTGCCGCCCAAACGTCATTTCGATTCCGAGAAAACCAAACGTCGGTTCATGCGCTATAAAACTCAAACCTTTCTCAGGCAACGTCACCAGAGTCTTTTTCTCAAAAAGTAAAAAATTTTCGCAAACCTAGAACCTTTGTCTTCCAAGCCAGCATTTTTCCGGTATTCGAAGTAAAAGTTGTTCTCATACTCCGAGAGGTAAGAACTTTTCTCTGTTTTTGTTTCCTTATTTTCCATGCTTAAATGGCGTCTGTCTTCAGGTAGCCCATCAGAGACAAGATGCCTATGTCGGGTTCGAGCCATGAATGGCGGCTCAAATCATGCTGTTAGGGTTTTCTTTGGGATTTAGGGAGTTTGTTTCCCTCCACGTCATCGTACGAAATAACATACGGCGGCTAAATAACCCTTCTGCTTGTTGCTTTTGTAGACTGGCAAAATGGACCCCCCAACAACCAGATCCGAGCAGGGAACCGATTCGTCCCCGCAGGGTGCTTCGAGTATCCCTCCTGAGCTTTTCTCGGTACTTACCGGGGATGAGCTCGAGAGGGTTATAAAATAGTACGGTATCGAGGTGGACGTTTTTCTCTACGTGACCACTCATCGTGATACCCGTTAAATGGCCTGGCCGTGATCTCCAAGGAGATCATCAAGGGTAGGGGGCTGATCCCCTTCCACCCTTTCATCAGGTCGCTTTTGGACCACTTCGGGGTCGTGTTGATGCAGTTGACTCCGAACACGTACGTCATTGTCGTTGGAATGTACATCGTCTGCCATGAGAACGGGCTGGGCGAGTTGACCGCGATGGAGCTCGGCTGCTCCTATTTTTTGAAAAAGAGCAAGAACAAGGATTCTTATTACTTATCCAGGTGACGTACTATCGCCAATGGGATACACAGTTATTCTAGCAACGCGGGGGCCTACGAAATGAAGTTTTTCTTCTTTCGCTATGATGGTCATTGCCGCTTCCAAGAACCGAGTAGCTTCTTTTTCTTCTCTTTCCCTTTTTTTTTTTTTTTTTTTTGTCAAGTTCATTACATTCGAAATGTGCTCTTTCTAACGACCGATTCCTTTTGATAGTTAACAAGACGACCGACTTGGGGCTGCTCTTCGATAGAAGAAGGATCGTGCATTTCGGCTCCCTACCGAGGACAAGCGCGACGCGAAGAAACTGTGACGATCGCGAATTGCGAAAATATGGTTTCTTCAACGCAAATGCGTCATTAGAGCCCCCGTTGAGTAAATCCTGCCAACTAGTCCTTTTCTAGTCGTGAAATGAGATATCTTTGCTAATGATGCTTTGATGCAGCGACCATGCCTCCGAAGGAGTCAGAGCAGCCGCGACAAAGGTCGCTTAATTTCCCTCGGACAAGAAAAGCCAAAGCGACCGATGCTGCTCCGACCGTTCCCGGCTGAAGGCGCAACATCGGTACCACGGTGTGACTTTTCGGAACTTCTCAGGCACAACCGTCAGAGGATGCGCCAATACGAACCACGAGAGGTCCCAACCGTCGCCTGCTCGCCCGAGGCTAAAGACAACGGCCCAACGAAAGAAGAGGAGACAGATTCAGGTCGAAGAGTCAGAGACCGATGGTAGTGTATATTAGTGTATGCCCTAGAAACCATTCGTGTTGTCGTTTCAGAGCATTTATCTTGATCTATATATATATCATAAATAAAGAAGAAAGAGTCTTCAATTCATATATGAATTGCTTCCTTTATTCAGTCATGCATTTAAAATAAAGTGTATATGAATTGCCCAAATGATTCATAATGGTAAATGAATTACGAAAAGGGTTCCCTACAGAAGCAATATAATTTGGGCAACTATATTGCACAGTAGGCATATCGGATGCTTCGAAAGATATCATGAGTTGATATAAGTACGGATGACGATGATAGTCATCATTGGGGCATTGGTATGGATTGACGGTTGGTGAAGTTTTTCGAACGTGACCGAATAACGACAAATCACTTGGAAAGAATGTAGTCAAGATTTATGTTGGTTATATCAGTGCACGATGTAGTCCTTGACCTGAGACATTGTAGTCAGATCTGATATGGATGCGTATGGTCATACGGTGTATAAGTACGAGACTAATCATGTTTCGTACAATAAAGCCTTTGGTCATGCGTTGTTCAATACGAAAACGAACGATGGTCAAGAGGGGATCCATTGACTTGAAATATAGGACGAGAGTACCGCTGACTCCATCCAGATTCGAGTCTAGACGAACATCGATAAATGTAGAAAACTGAATCTCTGGCCAGAGTCATTATTAGTCATACAAAAGCAATTTGTGATGACGAGTTCCGGATATATTGATCGACGATCGGTAGAAGATCGAGTTTAGGATTTTGACGTTCCATGAATCCATACTCGATTAGGATATCTCAATGGAGGGACTTTACGCATGGTACGTATGATCTGAAATGGGTTCGATGAAGTATTTCTTCATCGTGGTTTAAGGACTATGGCACATACTAGATGTTTTACCATAGTCGTTAGCCCTCGGACAAGTTTTCGGATCATCCAGAACCGGCTCAAGGCTAATCCACGGTGACCTACATGGTCACACCAATAGCCTTGAGAAGTTAGAGAAGGATGAGAGAGAGAAATTGATATCAAAGAGGGCTAGCACCTTCCGAAGGTAATAACGGGATTTCTATAGTAATAGTTACATAGAAATCATTTGTGACATTTTAAGGGTTAAAATGGTCAAGCATAATTAATTATATTTAATATTATATCTTAAAGTGTTAAGATTAATGAGATGAACAAAAATAACCTTTTAATAGTTAAAGGGTAAAAGGGGTTATTTATGGGTTGTTAATGTAAACTAGTTGGTACAGGGCCCTTGAATAATATTGATTATTCAAAGGGTAGCATATTAAATTTGTAGGGTCCCTTATAAAATAAGATTTTATTGGGCTTGGAAGTGAAAAATAAATAATTGCAAAATTGCCCAAGTATATAAAGTGCAAAAGGTTGCATTTAGTTCTTTTTGACTTGTTCACAAAACACAAACCAAAACTCTCTCTCAAACCCACGGCCACTCTCTAATCTCTCAAGGTGGTGTTAAAGTGTGGAGGTTTCATCCTTTTGAAGCATCTTCATCAATCCAAAGCAAAGAGTAGGTATAATTCTTCTCAGGCTTTGTTTTAAAACCCTTTTTTTTTAATCCATCCTTTCATGCTTTCTCTCATTTCCACACTCTGCATACATGTGTGCTATCAAATGGTATCAGAGCTAAAAGCTCCTTGCAGTCGAAATTATAAGCAAAATGACATTTTCCAAGTGTTCTTGTGTTTATCATGTATGAAAGTGACATGCATGTTCTTGTTTTTGCCTAGCAATAAGTAATGAAAGTTATTGTTTCTTTTCTTGGAATGAGATTCGGCCATGACATAAATTGTTAGATGTTTGATTTTTTTTTTTTTAATTTGAAGCATGCAAGGTCAAATGTTAATATATATATTACTATTTAGGTGACAAAAGTGTTTATGCATGCTTGATAGTGCATAGAATTTTCTTGCTAGATTCGGCCATGATGTTTTTTGTTCATTTGATTCTTGTTATTCAAATGAGTTTGTAATGTGTTTTGGAAGTGTTCCATAAAGGGTCAAATGTATGCTTGGATGATGGTTGTTGCATGATGTTTATTTGGAAAAATGTTCATGCATGTTCATTTCCATTACTTTGATTAAATGGTTTATGCTTTGACATGCTAAATGTGTATCTTAATTTGATAAAGTATATTTTGCATGAAGTGTATGCAAATGTTGCAAGTGTTAGTGGTGAATTTGATGTTAGCATAAAGTTATGGATTATTAATTCATATGATGAATTGTTATTATGTATGTATGATGGTGGTAATTTTAATGTAGGATGTTTAATTTGATTAAATTATCTTATAATGCATCATTGCATGACATAAATTATTATATTTTTGAAATGTAATAATTTGGTGTTTGAATGGTTTCAAAAATGATGATGCAAGATGACATGATTGTCTTTGAGAAGATAAATGTGTCATAAAAAGTATTACTTTAGTTAAAAGTAACTTGTGTCATAGAATGATTACTCTTAGAGTAATAAAACCATTTATCTATGCCATGCATGCTTTTGTGAAAAGTATTGAAATGATGTAACAATTAAATAATATATCTTTGGGTGGAATATGACAAAAGTGTGTTGTGTAATAATTCCTATAAAATGTGTAATTGTTGCATGCCCCAAGTTATGATTAAATTACCACATATATATATATATGAGATATATTATATTTATATATATAGTGAATATATATTTTTTAAATAATTGTTTATATTCATGCCTTTAAATAATTTATTATATTTGGTATGAATGTTTAATATTTATTTATGTGATGAATGAATATTAGATTAGAGGGTTGATCAGGGCGCTATTTGGTTTTCAAAATATTCAAAAGTGTTTGTAATATTCTTCTATTAAATGGCTTGTAATAATTAAATTTTATTTATTTATTTAATCGGGCCTGCGTGCTAAGATCCAATAGTAATGGAATGGCTAGACGAGAACCGAAGAGCATCCGGATGATGATCCAATCGAAGAATTAGTATTAGGGTAAATAGTTTGCCTTTAGGATATTTTCGAAAAACCTCATGGTCAACACATGCTTTAATTTATGCATATATATGATATGTATGAATGGTAATTAAACATGGCATGCTAAAAATGATTAACTAAAGGTTAAACCTAAATCTCCCCAATTTAAAATTATAAATCCAGTCTCCCATTGTGGGATAAACTGAATTCTTTGATATGAATTTTAAATCCAAGATTTATATTATGTGAGGGATGATCTTATATCATAGAATTAAGTTGACTTGTTCTTGGACGGACATTTTCACCTTGACCAAGAATTCTATTATGTGAGGACATGATGAAAATGCCATCCTAAGAAAGCAAAATGGTTCGGATTTAACAGCCTAGGGTACCAAGAATTCTATTATGTGAGGTATCCGAAGCTAGAACAAGGAATATGAATCAAACCTTATATAGGATATAAAGGAAGAGTTTCCTTCTTATTAGACTTATTAACCAAGAATTCTATTATGTGAGGTTATGAATTTGATAAGAAATTGATTCCCCACTAGAAATTTAATCCAACAAAATTTGGATCCTATTTAAGGGAGTGTAGGACTCGAATAAAATAGTGGGAGCTAATTTGATTATGCATTAAAAGGTTTAAAGATTACAAGGCACTAATAAAATACTTTTCTTTGCAGTTTCATATTTGTGATAGATAATCAAAAATGGCCAACAATGTTTTCCTAAGGATAATGAACAATAAATGTTAACCAGACCCAACCTAAAAGATTGGCTAAGAAATCTTAGAATTGTTCTAGATTTTGAAAGAATTGCTATGTCCTGGAAGCAATTCCACTTGATATTGGACCGGATGCTCACACACTGGCTTGATGCTCTTGAAAAATGGAGAGAGGATAGTAAGGAAGGCTAAAAATACATGTAGCCCCATGAATAGAGAACTTCAAACTAAGCATGAAGAGGTTTCAAATGCTTATGATATCCTCATAGCTTTACAAGGTTGTATAGCGAAAATCCAAGAGTGGTTGAGTATGAATTGTGGCATCCCTCTTTAGCATGAAGGGAGGGAAGGGGTACCTCCAGCTGATCATACTCTTAATGATCAATAGATTAGATCGACGAGAGAGATGGGGTGGTCATGCCAGACCGCCTCAAAGTGAATTTGATTCTATAAATCCCTTCCTCAAGTTATAAACCGTTTATAACTAACTACAATCTCATACGATTGAGAGAAACCTTTTGAACTATAATGAGCTTAAAGAATTTCATAGACAGAATGTGAAAGGGAAAGGACATGAGGATCTTTGCCGCCTCCATAGCAGGCCAATAAAAAGCCCAAAGTGCTACCAAAGAGAGGTCCAAAAGTTGGACCCAAGAATAAGGCTTCAAGAAGCCAACGGCAAAGGCGAGAAGGCCAATGCAAAGGGAAAATGTTTCCACTGTGGAGAAGATGGACATGGAAGAGGAACTGTTCTCAATACCTGAACAATCTGAAGAAAAGCAAGGAAAAGCAGGTACGAACCAATGTCTTATGATTGAATATGAATTAAGTGTAATTCAGATAGTCATTCTTGGATATTAGATCAGCAGCAACATCTCATGTTTGTATGTCTTTGCAGGTACTTCAGAATAGTTCTGAGGTGACAAAGGGTGTGTCATTTTGAGGATGGCAAATGGGGCACGAGTTGCAGCCGAGGCCATGGGAACTTGCCCACTAAGACTACCTTCAGGACATGTTTGAATTTGTTTAAAGTATTGTACTTTGAAAAGGCCACAAGAAACATAATTTCTATTTATGCTTTGTGTAAGGTAGGTTATTATGTACTGTTTAATGGAAATGAATGTTCAATACATTTTGGAAATGTTTTAGTTGGTAAAGCTGTGAATACAAATGGTTTGTATGTCTTAGAATTGAATGACTATGCTTCAGTCAATACCATTTCTAATAAAAGACTCGATCTGAATCAAATCCTAAAATTCTATGGCATCATAGATTGGGTCATATAGGAGAGAGAAGATTAATACAGCTTGGAGAAAGTGGGATTTAAACTCATTGGGTTCTGAACCCTATCCAACTCGTGAATCATGTCTCCAAGGAAAGATGACCAAGTCTCTTTAAGAGTAAAGGAGAGCGAGCTAAATAATTTTAGAACTCATACATACAGATATGTGTGGACCATTTAGTACTTTAGCTAGGGGAGGATTTGAATACTTCATTACCTTTACAGATGATATGTCACGATATGGGTATTTGTATTTAATGAAATACAAATCTGAATCCTTTGAAAAATTCAGAGAATTCAAGAATGAAGTAGAAAATCAAACTGGAAAGAGTATTAAAATACTACGATCAGATCGTGGGGGTGAATACTTGAGTACAGAGTTTCAAGAGTTCTTAAAAGAAAATGGGATCATCTCACAATTGACTCCTCCTTATACACCCCAGCTTAATGGAGTGTCAGAAAGGAGAAATCGTACCTTATTGGATATGGTACGATCGATGGTGAGTTTTACAGACTTACCAATGTCTCTGTGGGGGTACGCTCTCCAGACCGCTGTGCACATCCTTAATAGGGTCCCGTCTAAAACTGTCCAGAAAACACCGTATGAGATATGGTATGGAAAACGTCCAAGTCTGAATTATATGAAGATTTGGGGCTGCCCAGCTTATGTTAAATTGGTTAAATCTGATAAGCTGGATGTTAAATCCGAGAAGGGTCGGTTCATTGGATATCCTAAAGATAGTTTAGGATATTGCTTTTACTTCCCAAGTGATCAAAGAGTTTGGATCAGTAGAAATGCGCGCTTCCTCGAGAACGAGTTCTTGGAGGAAGGCGGCGTTGGAAGAAATATTGAACTCAAGGAAGAGTTCGAAGAGCCAAGAACCGAGATTGCTGAAGATGGAACGTCCACTCAGCGAACCTCAGTATCAGATACTATGGTTCCAGTACGAAAGTCTTCTAGAATGTCGAAACCTCCAGAGAGATATGGGTTCCTACATGAGCAAGATTTTGAATCTTACTTAGTGGGAGTAGATGATCATGGTGATGATCCTAGAAGCTACGAAGAAGCAATACTGGATAGAGATTCAGGAAAATGGCTGGAAGCGATGGATTCTGAGATAGAATCAATGCATGCCAATCAAGTATGGTCGCTTGTGGATCCACCTGAGGGAATAGTTCCTATAGGTTGTAAATGGGTCTACAAGAGAAAAGTTGGCAAGGATGGGGAGGTAGAGACCTTCAAAGCTCGACTGGTGGCGAAAGGTTATACTCAGAAACAAGGATTGGATTATGAGGAAACCTTCTCGCCTGTAGCTATGATTAAATCCATCCGTATAATGCTAGCCATCGCAGCATACCATGATTATGAAATTTGGCAGATGGATGTCAAAACAGCTTTCCTCAATGGGTTTATTGAGGAAAACATCTATATGGAACAACCGATAGGTTTTGTATCCTCTGCTGAAAGACATAAGGTATGCAAATTGCATCGATCCATTTATGGATTGAAGCAAGCTTCAAGAAGCTGGAACATTCGATTTGACGACATAATCAAATCGTTTGGTTTTGTCAAGAATCCGGATGAGCCCTGTGTATACAAATGGGTTAAAGATCATGCCATCACGTTTCTCATATTATATGTAGATGACATACTTTTGATGGGAAATGATATAGGCATGATGACAGAGGTTAAGGTTTGGTTGTCCAAAACCTTCTCGATGAAAGACTTAGGAGAAGCGACATATGTCCTTGGCATTCGTGTCTATAGAGATAGAACGAAAAGGGTAATTGGATTATCCCAAAAATTGTACATAGAGAAAATGCTAAAAAGATTTAGCATGGAGAACTCTAAGAGAGGTCTTTTGCCCTTCACTCATGGTCTTCATCTTTCTAAGGAGATGGGTCCAAAGACCGATGAAGAGCGACAGCGGATGCGTAATGTGCCTTATGCGTCTGCCGTAGGTAGCTTAATGTACGCAATGCTATGTACAAGACCTGATATAGCTTATGCTGTAAGTGTTACGAGCAGATATCAGTCAAACCCAGGGGAGAAACATTGGTCGGTTGTAAAATCGATCCTTAAGTACTTGAGAAGAACTAAGGATCTAGTTCTGAGTTATGGATGTTCCGAGTTAAACATTCAAGGATACTCAGATTCTGATTTCCAATCAGATATTGATGATAGAAAGTCTACGTCAGGGTACATTTTTATATGTAATGGAGGTGCTGTTAGTTGGAAAAGTTCCAAACAGACAACCACAGCTGACTCCACTACAGAAGCTGAATACATTGCTGCTTCGGAAGCAGCGAAGGAGGCTGTTTGGATGCGAAAGTTCGTAATTGAACTTGGTGTGGTTCCGAACATGGCTTACCCGATAAGCATGTTCTGTGACAATACTGGAGCTATTGCACAGGCAAAGGAACCAAGGGCACACCAAAAATCCAAACACATTCAGCGTAAGTATCACATTTTGAGAGAATTCGTTGGAGCTGGAGAGATTTTGATTCTGAAGACTCCTTCAGCAGAAAATGTAGCTGATCCACTGACTAAGGCGATGACACTGAAGCAATTGGACCATTATCTTGAGAAGATGGGTATGAGATACAACATCGAATGGCTTTAGTGCAAGTGGGAGTTTGTTAGTGTATATTAGTGTATGCCCTAGAAACCATTCGTGTTGTCGGTTTCAGAGCATTTTGTCTTGTATCTATATATATATCATAAATAATAGAAGAAAGAGTTCTTCAATTCATATATATAGATTGTTTCCTTTATTCAGTCATGCATTTAAAATAAAGTATATATATGAATTGCCTAGATGATTCATTTAATTGGTAAATGAATTATCGAAAAGGGTTCCCTACAGAAGCAATATAATTTGGGCAACTATATTGCACAGTAGGCATATCAGATGCTTCCGAAAGATATCATGAGTTGATATAAGTACGGATGACGATATTAGTCATGTCACTGGGGCAATGGTATGGATTGACAATTGGTGAACTGTTTTTCGAACGTGACCGAATAACGACAAATCACTTGGAAAAGCATGTAGTCAATGATTTATCGTTTGGTTATATCAGTGCACGATGTAGTCCTTTGACCTGAGACATTGTAGTCGGATCCAATATGGATGAGTATGGTTCATACGGTGTATAAGTACGAGACTAATCATGTTTCATACAATAAAGCCTATTTGGTCATGCATTGTTCATATACGGAAATGAACGATGGTCAAGAGGGGATCCATTGACTCGAAAATATAGGATCGGGAGTACCGCTGACTCCATCCAGATTCGAGTTCCTAGACAAACATCGATAAATGTCAGAAAACTGAATCTCTGGCCAGAGTCTATTATTAGTCATACAAAAGCAAGTTTGTGATGACGAGTTCCGGACATATTGATCGACGATTCGGTAGAAGATCGAGTTTAGGATTTTGACGTTCCATGAATCCATACTCGATTAGGATATCTCAATGGAGGGACTTTACCTGCATGGTACGTATGATCTGAAATGGGTTCGATGAAGTATTTCTTCATCGTGGTTTAGGGACTATGGCACATTGCTAGATGTTTATCCTAGTCGTTGGGCCTCCGGACAGGTTTTCGGATTCATCTAAAACCGGCTCAAGGCTAATCCACGGTGGACCTACATGGTCACACCAATAGCCTTGAGAAGTTAGAGAAGGATGAGAGAGAGAAATGATTATCCGAAGAGGGCTAGCACCTTCCGAGGGTAATAACAGGATTTCTATAGTAATAGTTACATAGAAATCATTTGTGACATTTTAAGGGTTAAAATGGTCAAGCAATAATTAATTATATTTAATTATTATATCTTAAAGTGTTAAGATTAATGAGATGAACAAAAATAACCTTTTAATAGTTAAAGGGTAAAAGGGGTAAATTTATGGGTTGTTAATGTAAACTAGTTTAGTTTACATGGGCTCTTGAATAATATTGATTATTCAAAGGGTAGCATATTAAATTCGTGGGGTCCCTTTATAAAATTAGATTTTATTGGGCTTGGAAGTGATGAAAAATAAATAATTGCAAAATTGCCCAAGTATATATAAGTGCAAAAGGTTACATTTTAGTTCATTCTTGACTTGTTCACAAAAACACAAACCAAAACTCTCTCTCAAACCCACGACCACTCTCTAATCTCTCAAGGTGGTGTTAAAGTGTGGAGGTTTCATCCTTTTGAAGCTAATCTTCATCAATCCAAAGCAAAGGAGGAGGTATAATTTCTTCTCAGGCTTTATTTTAAAAACCCTTTTTTTTTTTTTTTAATCCATCCTTTCATGCTTTCTTCTCCATTTCCACCACTCTTCATGCATGCATGTTGTTCTATCAACTGAATCTGAGGGCAATCAACCCAAGAGGTCGCGGCCGAACGTGGGGAGGTCGGGTAAGTAACCGTTGGACGACACGACCACTACTGAAGCCGTGCAGAAGGATACTCCAGTGTTGGACTCGCTGGGGAACCTGCCGGAGTACCTGCAGTCGGTGGTCTACGCCTTATTGGAATGCGGACTCTCGAAATCATTCGAGCAATTCGCAGGTTCCAACGACGTGGACCTAATGTCCACATCGGTCCAACACTTAAGCAAGGGGAACGAACTGTCCTCGGTGAGGACTTCCCTTAGCTTTTTTTGATTAGCTAACTCTATCTTTCTTTGTTCGCAGGCTCTTCTTTCCATGCGAATGTCCATGGAGAAGGTTCAACTGGGAGCCGCAAAGGGAGGTATTGCTCTGAAGGAAGAGAACGCAGCGCTCAAGCGAAGCCTGGAAGCCACCGAAACAAAAAGAAACCTGTCTTCTGAGTCGGCGAATAGGTACCTGAACAAAAGAGATGTAGGTCTTCGTACGGTGGACTTCCAAAAAGCGCAGCTCGAGAAGCATGGAGAGGAAGTAAAGAAGCTACAAAAGACCATAGCCAGACTCTCCAAGGAGGCCGGAGAGAAGGACCAGGAGCTCAAAGCAACCTCTCTACAAGCCTTGCGAACAGGACAAGAGAGGGACGCCTTCGAGAAGCGAAGGCAAGCTCTCGAAGTTGAACTTCAGGAAAGTCAAGGAAAAGTTGCTTCCTGGATAGAGGAGATGCAGAATCAGGCAGCGGAGGTCGAGGAGAAAGCTGCCGAATGGGCGATCGAGTCAATCTATGCCTTACGATCCAAGAATCCGCAGCTTGATATGTCCGACCTCCCGGATGACTGGTGGGAGACACTTATGTCCATGGCGCGGGAGGACGATAAAGCGGCGACCTCCCAAGCAGGAGGTTCGGGACATGCCTCGGATAAACCTTCAATCGACCAACCCTAGGACAATGAGGTCGGTCCTCTAGGAGCCAGATTAGGGCTTACAGTCAATGCCATTTTGCCTGCTGTACTCCTCATTAATGAAATACATTTTTGCTTTTACAATTTCTGTTCGTTTTATCATACATGAGTACTTCCTGATTGCTTACATTATTGGAACAAGTGTGATAACATAACACATTTATGCGAACAAGATTTCATGGGAAGATTGTTACAAGCGCACAAAATAACACTTTACAAGGGAATGATTTACAAAAATCAGAAATTAATTTACAAGGAAAACTGAGTTCAGAATTACTGATAGTATGGTCGAAGGTGCTCAGCATTCCAAGCTCGTGGTATTTTGGAACCGTTCAGCTTTTTGAGATGATAAGTCCCCGGTCTAATTACTTTGTTGATGCGGTATGGACCTTCCCAGTTCGGTCCTAACACTCCCGCACTTGGTTCCCTGGTATCGAGAAGAACTTCCTTTAACACAAGGCCGCCGACCTAGAAGTCTCTTCACCTGACCTTTGAGTCGAAGAACCTCTTCGCGCGTTGCTGGTAGGCTGCTATCCTTAGCGAAGCTTTGCTGCGATGTTCTTCAATGAGGTCCAGGCTTGCTCTCATAAGTGCTTCGTTGTCGGTCTCATTGTACAAGTCCTTCCGAAGTGAACCAGTTCCTACGTCTACAGGGATCATCACTTCGCACCCGTAGGCTAACGAAAAAAGGGTTTCTGAGGTGGAGGTTCTCGGAGTTGTTCTGTACGCCCATAGGACTTCGGGGAGGTCGTCGGCCCAATTTCCTTTGGCTGCGCCAAGTTTGGCCTTCAAAGTGTGCTTGATGGTTTTGTTGACAGCTTTAACTTGGACACTTGCTTGCGGTCTTGCAATTGAGGCAAATTTTTTATGGATGCCCAACTCGTCACAGAATTGCTTGAATTCCTCGTTGTCGAACTGTTTCCCATTATCTGAGATGAGGGTATGAGGAATTCTAAAGCGGCACACAATATTCTTGAAAACGAAGTCTTTGAGCTTTCGGGTCGTGATCGTGGCTAGCGGTTCGGCTTCTACCCATTTAATGAAGTAATCTACCGCGACCATGACATATTTGACTCCCTCTTTCCCAACTGGCATTGGACCAATGAGATCGATCCCCCACATGGAAAAAGGCCAAGGGCTAGTCATGGTTATTAATTCGTGGGATGGAGCTCGCGGTATGTTCGAGAACCGTTGACACTTATCACACCTCTTGACAAAGTTGTAGGCATCATCTTGAATATGGGGCCAATAGTATCCTTGGCAAATAACTTTGTTAGCAAGAGATCGTGCGGCAGTGTGATTACCGCAGATCCCTTCATGTATCTCCCTCATGATATAATCCGCCTCTTCATTATTTACACATCGGAGGAGAGGGGCGCTGAACCCTCGCCTATACAACTGATCTCCGATAAGGGTGTAACGGGCAGATCTTGTTCGCAGAGTTCTTGCCTCAACCTTGTCGTCAGGTAAGATCCCATCTTTGAGATACCGAATAGTGGGGGTCATCTATAAGTCTGAACCTGTTATATTCACGGCCTGTTCGTTTGGGCTGACATTGGGGATTTCGATGAATCGAACAGGAATGTCTCCGGTGCATCCGAGTCCAATGATGAGGCTATTCTTGCCAAGGTGTCCGCCACAGAATTGTTTTCTCTAGGAATCTGAGTGATCGTGAAGTGCTTGAACGGCTCGAGTGCGGCCTTAGCTTCCTTCAGATAATTGATCATGTTATCTTCCTTGGCTTGGTATTCTCCCAAAATCTGGTTGACGACCAGCATGGAGTCACTGTGGACGCTGATCGTGGTTGCACCCATTTCCCTGGCCAACCTGAGCCCAGCGAGCAGAGCTTCATACTCGGCCTCATTATTGGTTGCTTTGCAACTGAACCGGAGAATGCCATGAATGTGGGCCCCTTCGGGACTCAACAAGAGAAGACTCGCTCCGACCCTCTTTTTGTTCGATGATCCATCGACGTAGAGGGTCTAGGTCTAGAGATTTTGAACAGTTTCCTAGATGACTTCGTTGGGCTGTTCCGACTCGTTCGCTAGATGATGCGAGAACTCTTATATGAAGTCAGCAATAGCCTGCCCTTTAATAGTTGCTCTTGGTTTGTAATGGAGATCGAACTGGCTGAGTTCTATGGCCTATTTGAGTAATTTGCCCGACGCCTCTGGTTTTTGGAGGACCTGCCTGAGCGGGTAGTTAGTCAATACGTGAACTGTATAGGCATGGAAGTAAGGTCGCAACTTTCGGGAAGCGATCAGCAGGGCATAGGCTAATCGCTCCATTTCTAGATACCGCATCTCGGCATCCAATAGACGCTTGCTCGTGTAATATATTGGCCATTGCGTTCTGTTCTCTTCCCTAACTAATGTTGCACTGACCGCGAACTGCGAGACGGACAGGTAGACCTGGCAAAATGGGTCTGGACCTGCGGGTCGGCCCGTACCTGGGTAAAAAATATAGGGTACGGGTCCAATATATTAAACCCATTTTTTGTGACCCATACCCGTACCCAGTCCAATAAATCATGGGTTATACGGGTGAACCCGCGGGCACCCGTATTTGCTAGTCACTATTCACTAATGAATTTGAATCCCTAAGTTTTTAACTTTTTATCACGCATTCTGCATTCACGCTCACGCCTCCCTCTCACAATCTCACTCTCATCTCATCTCTGATCTCTCAGTCTCAGATTGCGGTCGCATCTCATCTCTCAGACTCTCAGTAACTCAAAGTCAAATCTCTCCTGCCTCTCAATCTCTCATCAGTCATCAGTCTTCTTCGTGCCTAAAGTTCAACTCCCTGTCTCGGTGTCTCCCTCTTTGATTAATCGTCACTTCGTCAGTTCGTCACTTCGTCAGTTCGTCACTCGTCAGTTATTCCCATTCCTAGTTCGACAGTACCACAGTCACTGGTCGCTGTCACTCACCCTCGTCGGCTGGTAATGAATCCCTAACCCCTAATTTTGTGTGTTTGTTTTATATTTCCAAAATTGTTTTTCCTTAAAAATGTTGACTGATGTCTTTGCACAAATTTTTTAAATAATTAGCTTTGAAAGATATGAAATACTTTCACTTATTTGACTCAGTTTTAATCTAGTTTGAGTTGTTTGGACGAAGACAAAATGAGAGGTAGTGAAGAATAGCCAAATGATCATGAATGGCTACTTTAGTTTTATTGTTTGACTTCTTTGGATGGAAAGAAACGTGAGAAAATGAGAATTTTATTTATTCTTAATCTGGTTGAGTTATTTTGACGGAGAGAAAATTTGAGAAAGTGGAAGAAAATAAGAATTTTACTTGGTTTTAATCTTCTTTGAGTTGTTTGGGCAGAGAAAATTGGGTAGAAAGAAAATGTGAGAAAGTGAGAGAAAATTGGAATTTAATTTAGTTCTAATCTAGTTTGAGTTGTTTGGACAGAGAGCAAATGTGAAAAAGTGAGAAAATTATAATTGTACTCAGTTTTAATCTGGTTTTAGTTGTTGGGAGAGGAAATGTGAAAACGTGAGAATAAATTAGATACAATTTGGTTTGAGTAGTTTGGGCAGAGAGGAAATTTACGAAATTGCAAGAAATCTGAGAGTTTAGGGAATTGAGAGAATTAGAAACTTTTCTAGTGGCTTCCATTTAATCTCTAAATTTTATATGTTTGAGTAATTTATTTAACCTCTAATTTTCCACCTTTATCAGTGCTTTCTAAGCTGAAGGAGTTACAAATTTCCAACTCATTACAGATTTCAGAATTTCTTATTTAAGAGGTATTTTGCAGTTTGCTTTGTTTAATTATTTTTTAGTTTTATTTTCATCTTTGAAGATCATGAGCATTAGTGTTTGTAAGGGAATTTTAGAAAGTTTATTTCTTATAAATAATATGTACTGACTACTGAGAGATCAGGGAAAGTTTGTGGTTTATACACTACTTTTTGCATACTTCTCTTTGTCATCTAAATCCTGGGCGAGGGATGTATCATGTATGTATAATGTAATAGATGGGTATAAAATATAAATGAGGATTGGGAGTATCATGTATGTATAATGAGTATTTTATTCATGTGTTTGTGTTAGGTTCCCCTGGTGTTATGATTTCAAAGAACATGCCAACCTTCAAGACCAGTCTTCTCTTCTTTCTCCCTTTGTTCACATGGTGATTGGGCCAACATGACAACCTGTTAAATCTCACTGAAATGAGTATCTGAATTTAGCAATCCATTTAAGGGAATGAATGACTGAAATTGGAAAGTGGAAAAGATTATGATAATTCGAGTCCTTATGTTGGTTAAAGTATAACATATCTTAGCTTTAATAAGTATGTTAAATTTAAAAAATTCAATCATAAACTCCATTAATTAATGAAAAAAATTAAATAATTCAATTGCCAAATCTCGGCAGCAATCCAGAAGCATGTACATCAAAGAAGAAATCATGCCTAGTGGAAAAGAGATAGGACAATTTTATACAAAGAAGAAATCATGCCTAGTGGAAAAGAAATAGAACAATTTTATACAAAGAAGAGATATATAGTTAATAATCAATTAATATATAGTTAATCCATTATCAATTAATATATTTTTGAACAATGTGTAGAGCTAAACAAAAACCAATAGGATAATAAGATCTAGCAATGTGTTAATAATGGTGAAAAGATCCTGAAATTATGAAACATGTTTATTAATTAAACAACACTAACTTTCAACTACCATTCCATCTCCTGCAAAATCCGGAAATCAAGCCATAATTAAACAAAAATGAAAAGATAAATTGGTTTATAAGTACGGTGATTAAATGAAGAGAGATGATTTAGAAGACAATAAGATAGATTTGCTTGACTCGGTCAAATTAATAATGAACTTTACACCCAAAGTTTTTCTCCCTTTGAATGGGTATGATATCAACACTAAATTCTTGATGTTTGTTTCTTTATTTTATTGTATTATCCTTTGAGTGTGTGTGAGAGACCTAATATATATATATATTTTTTTTTTTTTTGTAGTCTCAAGCATTGACATGGCGGATTCAGAAACTATAGATACAGATATGGTTAACGTGAGAGCAAGTGACGATGCTTCTAGGGTAATGCCACCTCCTTCTAATTCTAGTATTCCTACAACTAGTTCTAGAAATAAACGTAAAACATCAGAAGTTTGGAATTATTTTGAGATATATGTTGAGAATAACACTGAAAGGACTAGGTGTAAGGCATGCAGTAAATCTTATGCATATGGTAGTGCCACACATGGGACTAAAAATATGAAGCGTCATATACAGAATTGTCCAAAACGTGCCAACCATGATGTAGGGCAATTATTGATTGATCATAATCATAGATTGCAAAGTAGAAAGATTAGTCAAGAGACTTTTCGTGAATATATGGCCTTATCAATTATTCAACATAACTATCCATATTCATATGTGGAGAATCAAGGAACTAGGAGAGTCTTTTCATATGTGTGTAATGAGCTTGTGCATTATTCTAGGAACACCGCTAAGGCGGATTGCTTAAAAATATTTGAAAGGATGAAGAAAAAAACTAAGCTTGAATTAGGGAGGCTGACAAGTAGAATATGCTTAACTTCTGATGTTTGGACTTCTGGTACAACTGAGGGATATATTTCTTTGACAGCTCATTATATAGATGAGGATTGGGAGTTACAGAATAAAATATTGAACTTTTGTCATATTCCTCCTCCACACTCAGGGGTTGTTTTGGCAGAAAATATCATGAATTTCTTGCAAGAGTGGGGAATTGAAAAGAAAATTTTCTCAATTACTTTGGATAATGCAAGTAGTAATGATAGGATGGAGGATATCTTGAGGAACCAGCTTTGTGTGCAGAATGCTTTGTTATGTAAAGGTGAATTTTTCCATGTGCGATGTTCTGCACATATCTTGAATCTTATTGTTCAAGAAGGGTTAAGAGCTGCTAGTGTTGCTTTGAATAAGATTCGAGATAGTGTGAAATATATTAAAGCAACTGAGGCTAGGAGAATCAAGTTTGGAGAACTTGCTGTACAAATGGGAGTGAAAAGCTCAATGGGGTTGAGATTGGATGTTTCCACTAGATGGAATTCGACATTTTTAATGCTTGATACAGCGTTAATATTTCGTCCCGTGTTTGTGGCTTTGTCAACAATAGATCCTAGTTATAAATTTTGTCCATCAAATGAAGAATGGGATAGGGGGGAGAGGATATGCAAGTTCTTGGAACCATTTAATGATATTACGACTTTATTCTCAGGTTCTAAATATCCTACAGCAAACTTGTACTTGAAATGTGTGTGGGAAATTCAATTGCGTTTAATTGAAGAGAGTACGAGTGAGGATGAAGTTGTTAAGAGCATGGCAAAACAAATGATCCCAAAATTTACAAAATATTGGGATTCTTATAGTTTTGTGTTGACGATTGCAACTATTCTTGACCCACGTCTCAAGTTTCAGTTTGTGGAGTATGCTTTCAACAAAGTTTATGATTCAAATACTGCCGTACTGAAGTTGGAGACTGTTAAGAATAACTTGCAAAAGCTTTTTCAAGCTTACGAGGCTAAATGTTGTAAAGAAGTTCCTGCCTCACCTTCAGTTGTTTCTCCTGCGAGTAGTTCTACTTCTAGTAGGCGTGTAGATCATTCTTCTGTAAGTCACTATACTTTTTAGTTTTTATATTCTTATGATAAATAAAGTATTGTTTATTGTTTAATTTTAACTTTTGACACTTAACTGTTTAAATGATGTAGGATTTTGACAGCTATGAGAGTGTTTTCATTTCCACTAAGAAATCCGAGTTAGATCTTTATTTGGAAGAGATGAGGTTTGATCGCGTCAAATATCAGAATTTGGATATCCTCGATCATTGGAAGAATAATCGTGATCGTTATCCGGTACTTACCATGATGGCTCGTGATATCATGGCAATACCAATAACATCCGTTGCCTCAGAGTCCGCTTTTAGTATTGGTAGTAAAGTGCTCAACAAATATCGAAGCTCACTTCGACCAAAAAATGCAGAATCTTTGATATGCACTCGAACTTGGCTATATGGATATGAGTTTGAAGGTAACATGTTAACATAATATTTCTTATATTTTATTATTTACATTTATTAATATTTGTAGTTGATCATTGTTTTGTAGATGATGAGGTGAAAGATGATTCGGATGATGATCTTGATGTGCCATTGACTGATCTCGAGACTGTGGAATCAAGAGACTCTATCACGCCCACTGTGGGATGAACATTTGCTGTCCTAAGAATGTTTTTTGTTGAATATTAGATTATTTATTTGTTTATTTTAATTGGTATTTATAGTTTATTGACTTATTTTGTTTGTTTATATGTAATTGTGTATTAGTGATTCTGTATTTGTTTATTTTGGTTGGTATTTGTAGTTTTGTATTATATGTTATTGTTTGTTTATGTGTTATTTGTTTATTTTGGTTCATATTTGTTTATATTCTTAATTGAATTGAATTTAAAGTAGTTGATTTAGGGGGTGTAAATGTAAAAAATTAAAACTGCAGGAATTTTGGGGGTGTAATTATCATAATTGAAAACTGTTAGGGGTGAAACTGTAAAAACTAAAATCTGGAGAGAGAAAAAACGGGGTCCACCCGTACCCATACCCGTACCCGTACCCGTATAGGGTAGGGCACGGGTCCAAAATATTGGACCCGTATAAGGGCCCGTACCTGTTTGACCCGGCCCGTACCCAGCCCACCCACCCGTTTTGCCAGGTCTACGGATAGGTACAAAAGGAGGGTCTCTTGCGGGAGAGATTTGGACAGAATTGGTGGCTTCCCGAGGTGTTCCTTTATTCTCTGGAAGGCCTCTTCGCATTCCGGAGTCCATTCGAACTTCTTATTGGCCCTGAGTATATTAAAGAATGGCAAGCAGCGATCTGTTAGCCTCGATATGAAACGACTTAGCGCCGCTATATGCCCGTTCAGGCTCATGACCTGTTTTTTGTTGGTCGGGCTCTTCATGTCGAGGAGAGCTTGGATTTTGTCGGGGTTGATCTCAATTCCCCGCTGGTTAACCATGTACCCTAGGAACTTTCCCGAGGATACTCCGAATGAACATTTGAGAGGGTTCAACTTCATTCAGTATTGACGGAGGATGCCGAACATCTCAGCGAGATGTGATACGTGATCTGAAGCGACATGCGACTTCACTAGCATGTCGTCTACGTAGACCTCCATTGATCTGCCTATCTGTTCGGAGAACATCCGGTTAACTAGTCGCTGGTAAGTTGCACCAGCGTTCTTGAGGTCGAAGGGCATAACTTTGTAGCAGTACAGTCCCCGATCTGTAACGAATGATGTATGCTCTTCATCCGGCGCGTACATCAGAATTTGATTGTATCCCGAGTATGCGTCCATGAAACTTAGCAGCTCGTGCCCCGAGGTGGCATCCACGAGCTGGTCGATTCTTGGCAGAGGGAAGCTGTCTTTAGGACAGGCTTTGTTAAGGTTGCTGAAGTCTACACAGGTTCGCCATTTGCCATTGGGCTTCTTTACCAAAACAGGATTAGCAACCCAGGTCAGATAGAGTGCCTCTCGGATGGACCCGCTTCGGAAGAGGTTATCCACCTCTAACTTTAAGGCGGCATACCGCTTGGGATCCATTGCTCTTCTCTTCTGGCAAACTAGTTTGGCTTCACTGTCGATGTTTAAGGCATGGCAAATAACATTCGGGCTGATCCCGACCATATTTGCGTGCGACCATGTGAACACATCGATGTTTTCCCTGAGGAAGCTGGTCAGTTCGGTAGCGAGCTGGGGATTAAGATTTTTACTGATCCTTAACACCTTGCTCGGTTCGTTCTGATCGACCAGTACTTCAGTCAGGTCCTCAACTGGCCCACTGTAAGGGCAGTCCTGAATGCGAGGATCTATATTATCCTCGGCTGGGCCAGGCTATGGCTCGATCCGACTAATCGCCATTGCCTGGGTTAGGGGTGGGATAAACCGGTTAACCGAACCGGTTTATCCAAACCAAAAACCGAACCGGTTTTTCGGTTTGGAGAAAATCCAAACTGAAAACCGGCCCGATTTCGGTTAAAAACCAAATGTAAACCGAACCAAATTTTCGGTTCGGTTACCGGTTAACCGATTTTCAAATTACCCTTTAATCCTTAAAATTCTTCAATGTTTCATTCAAGTCCCTAAATTCAAATATTTATTATTTTATATATAATTTCATATTTCTCTTTTATTTTGTATTATTGTTGTGTTCTTTTTATGAAAAATACATTTCTATTTTAACATAAAGAAAAAAAAAAAGAGATACTAAACAAGAGAAATTCATTATAATACCATTCAACTTTCCTTTGTACAAACACTCAAAATTACTCTTTAGATTACATGAACGAGTCAAAATAAAAGATTCATGCATCTCCCTCCATCCACTACCCTCTAATAATCTCCATCTCTCTCACTCCTATCAAAATTTATGCTTCTGGGTTTAATTACTGAGAAAGTCGGGCACTTTTGCATCTGTTATTGAGGGAGATTGAGAGAAGATAGAAGCAAAAGAGTGAGCCAACCCCAACACAATCCCCAGCTTAACTTGACCTCTCTTTGGAATCAAACGCCTTGAAGAAAATCTGGGAGAAGAATAAAAAACACCGCCATTGTTCATACTAGTATTCCTCGCACTTGCCATCTTTAGAATCTATTGGAGAAATTACAACAACGTTGGAAACAAAGAAAAGAGTGAGTGAGAGAGAGTATTTGATTAGTCAGTGTTTGGTTTAGTGGCACTTGGTTGGTTTATGTCTGCTCAAGCCTCACGGTGGGTCTGCTCACTGTTAGTGTATATTAGTGTATGCCCTAGAAACCATTCGTGTTGTCGGTTTCTGAGCATTTTGTCTTGTATCTATATATATCATAAATAATAGAAGAAAGAGTTCTTCAATTCATATATGTAAATTGCTTCCTTTATTCAGTCATGCATTTAAAATAAAGTATGTATATGAATTGTCCAGATGATTCATTTAATAGGTAAATGAATTATCGAAAAGGGTTCCCTACGGAAGCAATATAAATTTGGGCAACTATATTGTACAGTAGGCATACCGGATGCTTCCGAAAGATATCATGAGTTGATATAAGTACGGATGACGATGATAGTCATGTCACTAGGGCATTGGTATGGATTAACGGTTGGTGAACTGTTTTTCGAACGTGACCGAATAACGACAAATCACTTGGAAAAGCATGTAGTCAATGATTTATCGTTTGGTTATATCAGTGCACGATGTAGTCCTTTGACCTGAGACATTGTAGTCGGATCCGATATGGATGCGTATGGTTCATACGGTGTATAAGTACGAGACTAATCATGTTTCGTACAATAAAGCCTATTTGGTCATGCGTTGTTCATATGCGGAAACGAACGATGGTCAAGAGGGGATCCATTGACTCGAAAATATAGGATCGGGAGTACCGCTGACTCCATCCGGATTCGAGTTCCTAGACGAACATCGATAAATGTCGGAAAACTGAATCTCTGGCCAGAGTCTATTATTAGTCATACAAAAGTAAGTTTGTGATGACAAGTTCCGGACATATTGATCGACAATTCGGTAGAAGATCGAGTTTAGGATTTTGACGTTCCATGAATCCATACTCGATTAGGATATCTCAATGGAGGGACTTTACCTGCATGGTACGTATGATCTGAAATGGGTTCGATGAAGTATTTCTTCATCGTGGTTTAGGGACTATGGCACATTGCTAGATGTTTACCATAGTCGTTGGGCCTCCGGACAGGTTTCCGGATTCATCCAGAACCGGCTCACGGCTAATCCACGGTGGACCTACATGGTCACACCAATAGCCTTGGGAAGTTAGAGAAGGATGAGAGAGAGAAATGATTATCCGAAGAGGGCTAGCACCTTCCGAGGGTAATAACGGGATTTCTATAATAATAGTTACATAGAAATAATTTGTGACATTTTAAGGGTTAAAATGGTCAAGCAATAATTAATTATATTTAATTATTATATCTTAAAGTGTTAAGATTAATGAGATGAACAAAAATAACCTTTTAATAGTTAAAGGGTAAAAAGGGTAAATTTATGGGTTGTTAATGTAAACTAGTTTAGTTTACATGGGCCCTTGAATAATATTGATTATTCAAAGGGTAGCATATTAAATTCGTGGGGTCCCTTTATAAAATAAGATTTTATTGGGCTTGGAAGTGAAAAATAAATAATTGCAAAATTGCCCAAGTATATATAAATGCAAAAGGTTGCATTTTTGTTCATAACACACATTGTTCACTCAAAGCAAAACAAAAACTCTCTCTAAAAGCCACGACCACTCTCTAAACCTCTCAAGGTGGTGTTAAAGTGTGGAGGTCTCATTACTTTGAGGCTGATCTTCATCAATCCAAAGCAAAGGAGTAGGTATAATCTCTTTTCCAAGCTTTGTTTGAAAACCGGTTTTTTTGAATCCAATTTTTTTTATGCTTTCTTCTCCATTTCCACCACTCTTCATGCATGCATGCTGATCTTTCACTCACGCCTCATGGTGGGTCTGCTCACGCCTCACGGTGGAGTCTGCTGGAGTGCTAGGTGTTGGCGAACGACGAACGTAGCTCACGGTGACTAGACAGTGGATAGAGTCAGCTCGGCTCAATAGCTCACGGTGGGAAATTGACGAACTGTGGATGGAGTCACGGTGTGGAAAACTGGAACTACCGGCGAACTGGAGTCTGGAACTTTGGAAGTGACAAACAGACGATTGAGGATTGACGAAGTGGAAGTGTAGAGATTTGAAATTTTCAGATTTGGAGAATGGAGGCAGAGAAAGACGAATGTGGATGGAGTAGCGTGATTGCTTGAGGACTAATCACTGAGGAGTTAAAAAAAAAATTTTGCTTTTATATTTAGGGTTAAACCGGTTTTTGGTTAACCGGTTTGAATTTGTTTTCAAACCGAAAACTGAATCGGTTTTTCAGTTTTTTGAATTCCCCAAACCTAAAACCGAACCGATTTGTAAAAAAACCTAATTTTCGGTTCGGTTCAGTTTCTGAATTTTTTATCCCACCCCTAGCCTGGGTGTGATTGCCGCGCGAGGTGCCTTTGCCTTTGCACGCCATCTGCACTGCTTTCACATAGCAGTCGCGAGATGCGCGCTGAGACCTGCTAACTTCCCCAATCCCCGTCGGGGTGGGGAATTTCATCTTCCAATGGTATATTGAAGTAACTGCCTTGAAGTGTCTCAGTAGAGGTCGCCCCAGGATTCCATTAAAGGCGGATGGGCAATCCACGACCAAGAACTCAATTACCCTAGTCACCTTGTCGAAGTCACCCAGCGTGACTGGGAGTGAGATCGTTCCCTTGGGGAGCAGGTGGTCCCCTGTGAAGCCATATAGAGGGAACGAGGCAGGCTTCAGGTCGGCCTCGTCCAAATTCATTCTTTCGAAAGTTGAAGCGAACAGGATGTTCACAGGATATCCCCTACGAGAGGCATGATCACAAGGGCATCATCGTGAGGATGATGCAGCTGAGCCGCATCTCTTTCGGAGAAGGAATTTCCTCCTCCCGATGAACCTTTTGTGGTCGCTGTGCCACGCTCATCGTTCTGATGGGCTCGTGCTGTGCCTCGCGATCATACCTTTCTTGGGCACCTCGCGAGTTCCCCGTGAAGTGTGGACCCCCGAAAATTAAATTAAGGTTGCACACTCATTTCTGGTCGCGGCACTTCTTACTTGGCTCCCCCTAATTTTTCTCTTGTGAGGGAGCAGAGTCTTCAATATACTCCTTGAAATGTCCCTGCTTAATAAGGTTTTCGATCGCCTGTTTGAAAGCTCGACACTCATCGGTATGGTGCCCATTGTCCCGATGAGAGCGACAACATTTTTTACTATTCCTGGCTGATAGGGGATTTTTCATAGGCTCAGGTTCTCTGAGCAGGCTGGCCTCTTCTGATTTGTCAAGAATGGCCGATACAGATGCATTCAAGGGAGTATATTGGTTCCTATTGCGATCACGATGAGGAACTAGGGCATAGGACTTTTTGGGCTCATAGCGCGGCTTCTTCCCTTTTCGCTGATCATCAGGAACCCATCTGCGATCAACTCTCATTCTTTCTTCCCGACCAGGCGCACTGCCTGAGGTGTCGCGATCGCGACGGCGGAGTGCCACTACAGAACTTTCAATACGGAGATACTTCGTCGCGAGTTGTAAAAATGGGTGAGGGAAACGTCATCCTCAGCCTGTAGCTCTTTCCACAGGTCAGTTTGTGGACGAACTCCTGCAATTATGAGAGTCCGAACAGACTCCTCGGGAGTGTGAGCCACTTTGTTGAGTTCTCTATGGAATTTGTCTATATATGATTGGAGGGATTCATCCCTCTCTTGCCTTATGTTGCTGAGGTAGCTCAAAGGCATTGAGAACTTTCTGTTCACTTGAAAGTGTCTCAGGAACGTCGTGCTCATCTGAGGCCACGAGCTGATCGATCCCGCTGGGAGTGACCTGAGCCAGCGTTTGGCATGAGAAGTTAAGGTCATTGCCAAACACCGACATTTTGCCAAATCTGAGACCTGGTGGAGTTCCATCAGGTCGTTGAATTCATATAAGTGATCCTGCGGATCAGAATTTCCATAAAACGCCCGCATGTTGGGTATCCTGAATCCTGCTGGGAGTGAAGCGGCTAACACTTCGAGAGAGAAGGGGAACGCGAATGCAACCTGCCCCTGTTCGTTTTGCTGAGCTCGTAGTCTATCTAGAGCTCGCTGCAGCTTTTCAATTTGTGGCAATGGAGCCGCTTGGGGGTTGCTTTCACCCATGCGAGTTCGCCCCTCGCGATTACGATTGAGGAAAATCCAAAGGTCAGGTTCCTCTTTGCCTCGGCCGACGGTTCCAGCCACTCTCGACACACGCTGGCTAGAGGAGTGTGATGGCGATGAAAGGTGCGGGGTATTTTCACGACCTTCGCAGTGGTAAGAACCGCCCCACGAAGTGTGGGACCCTTTCGCATGATGACAATCAGGATCATTTTGCTGGCGGTGATAAGAATCGCCCCGTCCAGCACTTTTATGGGTGTGCACTTGCAACGTGGCATGGGACAGCTCGGGCTGCATCTTTTCATCGAGTCTCAACGAGACTGGTGTTCTGTTTGGGATGCGGTTGGTGTTCGATGGCCCTTTGGAGCCTGTAGGCTTGTTTTTTGCCACTTGCTTGCCCTTCGTCTGCGCGCTGCAGTGCTTGCGGCATGGGCTATCTCCCTTTGCCGCGCTTTAGCGCGACCTGCAGGCGTTTTTGGCGGTTGCACCGTCGCAGCTAACGTAGATGGCACGCCTTGGTCCAAACGGTCCAACCTTCGGTTGACCGTCTGGAGAGTATTGTCAAACCTCTCTAGGTAGCTTCTAATGGTGGGGTCAAGCTGTGAACTTGACCGGATATCCCCTGCAGCATTTTGCGGGGCTAAAGGCTTTTTGGACGAAGTGTCCCCCTAGACCTAGGGGAGCCCCTTAGCGCCCTAGTTGGTTTGCTCATGCTCTGGTTGGCGGGCCATTTGTTGTTGTAGGACCGGTAAGTTGGAGATTCTCCTGATGAAGGATGAATACTAAATCAGCCCTCCTTCTAGTGCCAAACTATTGATGCGTGATTTTACACCAACGAAACGCACGTGTGAAATTTTGAACTGGTCCAAAAGACACACGTGAATGTAAAGGAAAAAAGGCAGTAAATGCAAAAAGGACAGTTTTTAAAGTGGTTCAGATGCTAAGGTAGCAAATCCTACGTCCACTTGTGTTTGTATTAATGATAAGGGTCAGGTCGCGTTAGCTGACTGATTTTACAATCGTAATACAAGGAATATAGTGTTGTCTTTTCTAGAGAGAGAGATAGACTGGTCAAGAGTTAAAATGTGCGAATCCCCTCAATGAGAGAGGAGCTCTCAACTTATAGTGGGATGCCTTGAGGTAATCATCACTAAATCTGAAAGTTGGTGGGATGATCCGTGCAAAATCCTTCTTTATGTCACATTACCCATTTTCTAGAGTAATTCACGTGATTTGGAGCAGAGATTGGACACGCGGGATTATCACAGCTTCTGGCTGGCATGACGTGCACCCACTATTCTGACGGAAGCAGGCTGTGGGTGTTCCCACGATCACACGACGCGGTTGTGCCAGAATGTCATTGAACTCTTCCCGAAGTCTGATCTTTTGCACTTAACTGGGCACCACGTCAGCCCTATTTTCCCAGACATAACATGCTAAAAGAATGGAAAGGAGCTGTGATGTGTGGAAGGCTCCCCATCTTTTTTATGATTTTAACCCTTGTTTACGAGCAATTGTAACGTAATTTGTATGAGAAAATTTGATAGAGATTTTATCTTTTGATATTTGCTGAAACCATCTAAATATTTTTCTTTTTAATGTTTGTGGAATATAGTAAATTTATAAAAAATAAAAATAAAAAAAAATAAAAAAAATTAATGTTTAACGAAAATTTAAAACTGTTTGTCAATAGTCAACACCTCTAATAATGAGATCTGAAATTTTAATTTTTAAATGAAAAGTCATATATAATAGGATCCCTAGAAAAGATCTTCCCATTTTCCTTTGTTTTACAAAATTTGTGACTCGTACAAACTAATATGTTTTATGTTGATGCGTGATTTTGACACCAACCAAACACACGTGTGAAATGCTGAGCAGGCCCAGAAGACACATGTGAATGTGAGAATGAGAATAAATGTAATGGGGAACAGCTTTTAAAAGTGGTTCGGATGCTAAGGAAGCAAATCCTACGTCCACTGCTTTTGTATTAATGATTAATGTAACGCCCCACTTGAGGTACGTAGTTATTGTTCCTTCGTTTGCTCTTACTTGAGAGGGTGTCGTGGTAATATTGTTTGTTTGACATTAGTATGAGTGTTGTGTTGAATAATTGCCTTGAAATTAGTTAAAAAAATAGAAGAAGTGTAGTGTGCCAAGCTTCGCCGGGGCGAAGAATGATCTTCGCCGCGGCGAAGTGGTGTTGAACCCACGAGAAACTTTCTGGACAGTTTCGCCGCGGTGACAGAAGTTTCCTCGCCGCGGCGATAGTCCGACCAAAATGTTTACTAAGTTTTAGACATTCTCTTCACTAAGGGCAATTTGACCATTCTACCCCTAATTAGCAGGAAAAGTGGGGAGTAAATTGTAAGGAAATTTCAAGGAGAATATGTTAGTATGGGGGTGTGTTAGTAAGGAAGCAAAGGATATGGATGGAATTTTCATAAAAGAGCAAGGGACAAAATGGGAAGAATGAGTATTAAGAGATATTAAAAAGGGTTTAGCCTTTGAAAGTTCTTCATTTCCCATTTCCACCGCCTCCTTCATTCTTCAAAACTCTCTCAAATTTCCTTCAATCTTTCAAGGATTTCCAAGAGCCTTTTTGAGAAACTTTTAATAGAGTTTTAACCTAAAGCTTCCTAAGGTAAGGATTTGTGCTTTAGATGAGAATTTTCTTATGTTTTGATTAGAATCTCATGTTGTGATTGTTGGTTAAGTTGTAGAGGAAAAGCAAGCTTTCAAAGGAAATGAGAAGTGTTAAAGAAGCTAATTTCTCATAAGGTAAGTAAACTCAACCCAAGTTGAGATTTAAGAACTCTTTTGAGTAGATTGATATACATATGTGTATTCTTTTAATTGTTGAGATTAGTAGTTATGATTGAGTTATGAGAAGGTGTGGTATTTGCTTGATGTTGGGTTGAGTTTGGTTGGAGTTGGAGGAGGTTTTGAGCAAGATTATGGAAGTGTTTCTCTTTTGATAGGGAATTTAGGGTTTATGAGGGAGTTTTCTCCCATTTGATTGACTAAAGAAAAGAGAAAAGCTAGAGTTAGAGTAGAGTTATTTATGCACATGAGTTGTATGATGAAATGCTCAAGAGAATCATAAGTAAGGGTGGAAGCCTTAATTGTTGCTATATGTCTTAGTTACCTTTCATAAATTCATTAATGAGTATGAGTCATTGATGTGTATTAATTATGCTTTACTTATGCATTAGAAAAGAGAGTAGAGAAAGAGTAGAGACTTTTGAGTTTAGACTACTCTAAGAGTAGAAAGAAAGAGAGAATGAGCACTATAGAGTAAAGCTAAAGTAGTGCTTAATAAGAGAATAGAGTAAGTTGTGCGATGGGGAACCTGTGAGTACGGGTAGAGTATTCCCGCATGTACGCCGCATCAATAAAGCGGCCAGAGTATCAGAAAGAGAAGTGGTGTAGCCCGTAGTGTACATGCGGATGAGGGCTATGCCCGAGTTTATCCGAGAGATTTTATGCACTCACATGGCCAAAGGTTCCGAATCCATGCATAACCAAGTCCGATCGGGAAGAAAGAGTAGAAGTCACCGGGAGTGGGAGCGAGTCCCAGCCGTGCCTCCGGTCAGACAGGGCAATGACTTACTAGAAAGAAAGTTAGTATAGAGGAGTTGTGAGAAAGAGTAATTAGATAGTGATTAAAGAAAGAGTTACGGAGATATTTGAGTTCAGGGGTTTACTTACTGAGCCTTGTTTGTGCTCATCCAGTTGTTCCCTATGTTTTTACAGGTTCTAGATAAGGACACAGTCGGATGGACATCGGCACACGAAGAGAAATGGTTACACTGTCCACCCCTTTTTGATAGTTTTGCATATGTCACAAACCTTACATATATTTGTATAAAGAATGCATATGTCTAATGAAAGAAAAATTTTGGGCCCAACTTTTTATTTTATGGTTACGTGTATTTTTACTATGCATGTTTTTATAAGAAAGGAGTCGTTACAATTAAGGTCAGGTCGCGTTAGCGGACTGACTTACAAATGATTGTACAAGAGAGATAATGTTGTTTTTCTTTAGAGAGAGTAACTAATCCCCTAAATGAGAGAAGAGCTCTCAATTTATAGTGGGATGGATTAAGGTTATCATTACTAAATCTGTGAGTTGGTGGGATTATCCATGCAAATCCTTCTTTATGTCCCATTGCCCACCTTCTAGAGTGATTTATGCGATTTGGTGCAGGGATTGGAATCGTGGAATCACTAGGGCTTCTGGCTAGCCTGGCGCGTAGCCACTTTACTGACAGAAGCGTGATGCTCAGGTCACCACGCGATGTGGCTGCTTCTAACTGGCTGCGGGCCTACCCAAGCTCTGACTTTTTATGCTGACTGAGTCTTGCGTCAGCCCTATATTTTCAGGCATAACAGAAGTCCCCTGGTTTTTAAGGTTTGAGAATCGAACCTTGGAAGCTATAAATGCCCTGATCTGATGTGTTTGAAGAGATGTTGGCCAATCCGACCTGATTGCAAAGGAGATCGAGAGGACATCCTCTAATAAGCGACATAGGATGATCCGCGACCTCAAGATCAGCGACCTGGTCATAGTTACCCAATGCTAGTGACGATCCCAACTTGAGGGGATTCTCAACGCGTTCTCACTTTGCCACTTTTTAGGACAAATTCCCACGCTGCTTCGTAGCCGATGTCACATCGCTTCGTGATTGATGAGAAGTCTGAAGAGTCATGTTGCCTCGAGACTGATGAAAAGTTTGGAGAGTCACATCGCTTCACAATTGACGGTGAAAAGTGTTTTTGGTAACGATCTCTTCAGATATTATCCGTTGCACCTTTTGCAGCGGGTGCATTAAATGAAATGCTCTTTGCTCTGACAAACGTGTCTTATATGCAATAAGTGCCAGCTACGCGTATTAAATGCAAGTCATGCTTAAACGACATTCCCTATCAGTGCATTAAATGCGGCTATGGGCATATTAAATGTGGAGGAGGGAAAACGTGTTGTCGCTTGAGCATTTCAATGGAAAGGGGTGATGATCTGGTTTCTTGAGGCATGACGGTCACTCTTCCTCGTTGATTCCTAACACGTGGTCGCGATCAACGGTCAGATGCATTTTTCGCCCAAACGCCGTTTGATTTCGGGAAACCAAAACGCTATTTCCTTCACTATAAAAACCCCAAGCTTTCTTCAGGCAAAGTCATAGTATTTTCTTTCTCAAAGAGCAGGAAACTTTTGCCAGTCTTGATTCTTTGCCTTTCGGAGTGGTGTTTGCTCGATACTCGGAACAGAAGAGCCAATCTTTCTCATTCCTAGAGGTAAAGATGATTCTCTTCTTTTATCTTCAATTTTTTTGCTTTCGACAGTCACCATGCGATAACTGTCCGTCTGTAGCCCATCGGAGACGAAATACTATCCGTTGGGTTGGAGCCATTGGTGGTGGCTCTTTTAAGTATTCTGTTAGGGTTTTTTTTGGGTTTAAGGAGGAAAAACTTTCCTCCACGTCATCGTACGAAAATGTACGAAGACTAAATGGTACCATTTTGTCACTTTTGCAGATTACAAAATGGACCCCTCAACGATCAAAGCCGATGAAGAAGCCAGCTCACCCACATAGGATGCCCCTGCGAGCCCCCTTGGAGAAATTTACTTGGTGCTTACCGCCGACGAGTTGCAAAGGGTGGTTAACCAGTTCGCTATCAGCGTAGAGGTTTTCCGTGATAGGGTGCATACCGCCCAGGATCCGCCACGTGGGATGGTCGCAATCTCGGAAGATATCTTCAAGGGTGGGGGGTTGATCCCTTTCCACCCTTTCACCAGGTCGGTCCTCGATCACTTTGGGATCGCACCAATGCAGCTCACCCCGAATGCGTACATGATCGCCATTACCATAAACATCGCGTTTTGGGAGAATTGACTGGGCGAGCTAACCGTGGTTGAGCTCGGTTGCTCGTACATATTAAAAAAGAGCAAGGACAAGGATTCTTGGTACTTGTCCAAGCGAAACTCAATACAAGCAGGGATACATAGCTATCTGAGTAATGTGGGATCATATGACACAAAATTTTTCTTCTTTCATTATGATGGCATCAGCCGCTTTCAGGATCCGAGTAGGTTCTTTTTTCTTCCGAACTCACTCGATTTTTGTTCCTCACTAACGAGCTCTCTTTTTTCTTTTAGTTAATAGGACGACCAGTTTGAACCTACTCACAGATCTGGACAGAATCGTTTCATTCAATTTTCTGCCCGCGGAAAGCCGAGACGCAAGGTTGCTTGTGACAACCGAGAACTTGCAGAGGTACGGCTTCTTCAACGCGGACGCAGCCTTAGAGCCTCCACCAAGTTTCTACTGTCTTTTTTTAATTTTTTCTATAGCGAACCATTTTAGTAACAATGTTCGCATGCAGCAACCATGCCTCCTCGAGTGTCCAAGTCGCCACGATCAAGACAATTCTCCTTCCCCCAGAGGCATACCACCAAGCCGACTGGAGCCGCTCCTAGCAGTCCCCATGCTGGAAGGGCACAAGCGGGTACTCCGGTCTAACCTGCAGGAGTTCCCCCATCTTCGACTGCCAGTCCGAAGCAGAAAACTATGGCCTAAAGGCCTAAGAAGAGGCGACAAATTCGGATCGAGGAGTCAGAGTCCGAAGAGGAAGGCTTAGGCATTCAGCCCGAGAGGTCGCAGCCTTACGAAGCATTCAGCTCAGGAGGGTCACGTAGAGGCACAACCAACATTTCCATTGGTCAGCCGACGCGACCAGCGGCTGCAGTTCCCGGGAGGAGGTAGGGCAAAGAGCCCGCGGGGCAAGCTTTACCTGCCGAGGGTGTAGGCACACCCGTGCTAGATTCGATGGCCCAGCTCCTGGACCATTTGCAGCCGATGGTTTTAATGCTGTTGGAATGTGCGCTAGCGGAGAGGTTCGAATAGTTTATGGCCTCCAATTTCATCGACCTGTTGTCCACATCATTCCAACTCGTGAGTGTAATACCCAAGATATCAAAGGTATGTTCCTAACTCAAAATAGTCCTTTAGATGTTAATTTTATGTTAAAAAGCATAAAATCTAACTAAGGGCAAAATAGTCAATTCATTTGGAACGGTATGAATCAATTATCCATAGAGAGGCTTAGGGGCAAAATGGTTATTTTGCCTATGGATAAGCATTGAAAAAGTCAAGGATGAGTAGGCTTCATTGCATTTAATGGCATTAATTAAGTAATAATTATGTCTAGTGTGAAATGACCAAAATGCCCTTATATGAAGAATTAAGGACTTATGAGTTATACAATTAAAATAATTGGGCCAATTGCATAATTTTGGAAAATAAATGAAATATTTTCCTATAAATGAGATGAAATTCGTTCAAGCCAAAGGAGAGAGCCTTTCTTCAACATTTCTTCCATTTTCTCTCAAATCTTCCATGAAACAAGCTTTCTTTCTCTAGGTTTTCAAGGAGTTTTGCATAATTTTTCAAGGAGAACAAGATAGGAGCCTTGGATCTTCAATTTGAAGGGTTTAAGGTAAGGATTAAAAACTTTAGTTTTGATGTGATTTGAAGATTTGAAGTAGATGTTGAGGTATAATGTTATATATGTAGGATTAAGGTGTAAAAGAAGTCAAAGGCAAAGGATTTGTTGGAGGAAGTCTTTAAAAAGGTAAGGAAGAACCTCCCATGACTTTAGGGTTTATGCTAGGGTTTGTAGATTTTTATGAAACCTTAAATTAAAGCTTTAAGGCATAGAATTAGTTGATGGCAAGTGTAGTTGAACTCATTTATTCTACTTATTGCCTTGAATTCATTATACATGAAGTTATTGCTATTTATGTTTTATGAGTTGTTATGTTTGATTGAAGAAAATGAAGTGTGGATACTGATTGTGGCAAAAATTGTAGTATTGGAGGCCACATGGTGTTGAATGGTTGCTATTAGAAGTGTTGATGTGTTGTTTGCATTAGCTTACAATGTTATAGCAATAATGGATGATTATGGGAATGAGATTTTACACTTCCTTTAAGATGTTAAAGACTATTAAGGGGAGGTTTATTTGATCCATAAGTTAACCTATTGGTTAATGTCAATAGGAATTGATGTGGCATAGTTAATATGAAAATTCGGATTTAGTGGGCTTAGGGGTTTTGTTAACCCTGCTTCAGTATTTCGACCATAACTTGAGTTATAAAAATCGAAATGAGATGATTCTTGAAGCATTAGAAAGCTAAGACACAGACCTATAACTTTTATGTTTATGCCAAGAGCCAATTCGTTTGAGAAAAGGATGGAAAATGGCCTGAAGCATAAACTGGTTATTAAAGTTTAAGATTTAACATAATCAATTCTTATGATTATGAATTGATTATTAATGTATTATTGTAATTATGCCATGTACTAATGTTTACCCATTAGTTAGATGATCTTTGAAAGATATACATGGTCATGATGTCAATGCATGATTAATGTTATGAAATGGCATGAAGATGCAATGTAATACATGTTTTAAGATGATGTATGTGAGCAAGAGGTAATGTAAATGGGTTGATAATCCATAGATGAATTAAAAGTATTAAGCTCACCAAAATATGTATTTACATGCCATAAGATGTTAGAGATGCAAATAGACATGATAGAGATGCATATAGACATGATGGAAAACGCGTAAGCATATCCTCGTATACCGGTTGAGGAAAGATGAATATATGCTTTAGATGCTAAATAACGCGTAAGCACGCCTCCCGATGATATGAGCTCTAGATGAAATTTGAGGCTAGATGATATGAAGTGCTTAAGATGCTAAGAAAGGTCCGATCGGCTAGACGTTAAATGTTTCATATGCATTTAGTTGCATTACATGAGTTATGATGTTATTTACATCATGAGATGATTTATACTCATGTTAGATGATTTTAGATGTTATGTCATGACATGTGATGTGTGTGTACTATGTTTACATACTTATTTGTATGTGTACACATTGATGTTTATCTAGCCATGGGATAAAATGATGAAAAGCATATGAATTAGTAATAAAAGGGGAAGTATCCCTAGATGTAAAAGATAAGTGATGTGTTAATAAATATGTTTAAATAAAGATCAAATAGTACATTCAGAATGAAACGGATCATTCCTTACTGAGCGATTAGCGCTCACCCTTTCATTGTTGATTGCTTTGCAGGTAGACTAGAAGCGAGGGATGCTAGAGACAGCGGGACTACACGTGAGGGGAGATGATTTATTGTCATCTCGATGTTTTTATCTTGATATAAATAATGTAAATGATAAATATTTGTGAAATACCTTTGGAAGTTTCCACCCTATAAATATGTTTTGATTGTGTAATTTCTTAAAGTTTGTAAATTATAAGTTTAGATCCTGCGTGACATTTTATATGCATGTTTTGGATATTATTATTATTATCCATATACATATTTTTTCTAAATACAACTCGTTCTCCAGACATGTATCATCGGGATTCTCATTGAGGGATATTCAGAGGATACCTGACTAGAGGGGGGTTTTACAGTGAGCCAGGTAAACAAACTGTCCTCGACGAGGACCTTTGCTTGTTTTTCAGAAGGGAGTAACTTTTTGCTTTTATCGTGCAGGCCTTGCTTTCCCTGCATATATCTCAGCAGAAGGCTCAGCTGGGGTCTACCGAGGAATTAGTCGAGTTGTAGGAAGAGAATGCACGGCTTATGCAAGAGTTAGAGGCCGCACGAGCAGACAGAGACTCATCCATCGCTCAGGCAGACCAGTACATGTCTGAAAGGGACGTTGCCCGCTGCGCAATGGACTTTCAGAAGATCAAGCTGGACAATCGCGGCGAGGAGGTGAAGGAGCTCCAGCGGACCGTGGCCAGACTCTCTAGGGAGGCTAGTGAGAAGGATCAAACGCTGCAGAATACCTCCGAATGAGCCTTGCGAGCTGAGCAGGAAAGGGCCAATCTGTGGGAGGCTACTGAGAGGCAGCGATCAGAGCTTGAGGCTGAGCTCTATTATACTCGGGGCTGCGTTACTGCGCTAACTGCGGAAATGCAGTAGTAGGAAGCGGATATGGAGAACAGGGTTGCAGATTGGACGATCAGGTCCATCTTTGCCCTTCAGGCAAAGAACCCTGAGATGGATCTGTCTGACCTCCCCGGTGAGTACCGGGACGAACTGGCTATTCTGGCGTAGGCCGAGGCTGAGGAAATGGCTCGAGAACCTAATCTGGAAGAACATCCGGAATACGTTCTAGAGGTTGTACCCGAAAAGGAAGCCGGCGACCAATCTGGGGATGTAGAGGTCGCCCCTCCGGGGCCTAGGGATGAGGATCAGTGATCCGCCTTTGTAGCTTTCGTTCTGGTCGATTATGTACTCCTTTTTTATTACAAATAAATAAAGATCGCTTTTGGTAATTCTTTTTGAGTACTTATAATTTTTGTATCCTTCATTACATATGAGATCGCATACTAACCGTTTATAATTACACTGGAATAAGTCTGCGAACATTACTATACATTCTAAGCGAGCAGAATTGTACATGTAAAGCGATTACAAAAGAAATGAATTGCATTCATTATTTACAAGGGTTATAAAAGCTTTACAAGGAAAAAGTGAGTTCGAAATTACTGATAGTAAGGTCGGAGGTGTTCAGCATTCTAAGCTCGTAGTACTATGGAATCATTTAGCCTTTTTAGGTGGTAACTCCCGGGTCTTATCACTTTGGCGATACGGTATGGGCCCTCCCAGTTCGGTCCCAAAACTCTCGCACTTGGTTCTCGAGTATCGAGAAGAACTTCCTTCAAAACAAGGTCGTCGACCTGGAAGTCTCTTCGTCTGACCTTAGAATCGAATAATCTTTTCGCACATTGCTGATAGGCTGCTATTCTTAGCAGAGCCTTGATGCGATGTTCTTCAACGAGATCCAGACTTGCTCTCATAAGAGCGTCATTGTCGGTTTCATTGTACAAGTCCCTCCGTAGTGAACCGGTTCCTACCTCCACATGGATCATCGCTTCGCAACCATATGCTAGCGAAAAAGGGGTTTCTGAGGTAGAGGTTCTTGGAGTTGTCCTGTATGCCCATAGGACTTCGGGAAGGTCGTCAACCCAATTCCCCTTGGCTACACCAAGTTTGGCCTTCAGAGTGTGCTTTATGATTGTGTTGACAGCTTCAACTTGACCATTTGCTTACGGTCTTGTGACTGAGGTGAATTTTTTATGAATACCCAGCTCGTCGCAAAACTGCTTGAACTCCTCGTTGTCGAACTGTTTGCTATTATCTGAGATAAGGGTATGAGGAATCCCGTAGCAGCACACAATATTCTTGAAAATGAAGTCCTTGAGCTTTTTGGTCGTGATCACGGCTAACAGTTTGGCTTCTACCCATTTGGTGAAGTAATCCACCGCGACCACAGCATACTTTACTCCCCCTTTACCAACTGGCATGGGACCGATGAGATCAATTCCCCACATGGAGAATGGCTAGAGGTTGGTCATGGTTACCAGCTGGTGGGAAGGAGCTCGGGGTATGTTCACAAATCGCTAGCACTTGTCACACCTTTTGACAAAGTTGTATGTGTCTTCTTGGATTAGGGGCCAATAATACCCTTGACAAACAACTTTGTTGGCGAGAGATCGTGCGGCTGTGTGATTACCGCAGATCCCTTCATGTATCTCCCTCATGATGTAATCTGCTTCTTCGCCGGTTACACATCTGAGGAGAGGGGCACTAAACCCTCTCCTGTACAGCTGGTCTCCAATGAAGGTGTAACGAGCAGATCTTGTTCGCAGAATCCTTGCCTCGACCTTGTCGTCAAGCAAGGTCCCGTCCCTGAGGTATTGAATGATGGGGGTCATCCAAGAATCTGATTCTATTACATTCATGGCCTGTTCAATCGAGCTGATATTAGGGGTCTCGATGAATCGAACAGGAATGCTATTCGATGCTTTTAAGTCCAATGACAAGGCTATCCTTGCTAAGGCATCTGCCACAGAGTTGCTATCTTTGGGAGTGATCGTGAAGTGCTTGAACGGCTCGAGTGCGACCTTAGCTTTCTTCAAATAGCAAATCATATTTTCTTCCTTGGCTTGGTATTCTCCCAAAATCTGGTTAACGACTAGCATGAAGTCGCTGTGGATACTGATCGCGGTTGCACCTATTTCCCTGGCCAATCGCATTCCAGTGAGCAGAGCTTCATACTCGGCCTTATTATTGGTTACCCTAAACCCAAACCGGAGAATGCCATGAATGCGAGCCCCTTCAGGGCTTAAAAGGAGAAGACTTGTACCAGCCCTCTTTCTGTTCGACGATCCATCGACGTAGAGACTCCAGGTCGACAGATTTTGAGCAGTTTCCTGAATGGCTTCGCTGGGCTGTTGCTCCGACTCACTCGTCAGGAGATATGAGAATTCTGATATGAAATCGGCAACAGCCTGCCCTTTGATAGTTGATCTCGGTCTGTACTTTAGATCGAACTGACTTAATTCCATGGCCCATTTAAGCAATTTACCCGATGCCTCTGGCTTCTAGAGGACCTGTCTGAGCGGGTAATTAGTCATTACATGGATCGTATGAGCGTGGAAGTAAGGTCGTAACTTTCTGGAAGCGATCAGCAGGGCATAGGCTAACTGTTCCATTTTCGGATACCGCATCTCGGCATCCAACAGACGCTTACTTGCATAATACACTGGCCATTGGACCCTGTCCTCTTCCCGAACTAAGGCTGCACTGACCGCGAACTGAGAGACGGACAGATACAAGAGGAGGATCTCTTGTGGGAGAGGCTTGGACAGAAGAGGTGGCTTCCTGAGGTGTTCTTTAATACTCTGGAATACCTGTTCGCACTTGGGAGTCCACTCAAACTTTTTATTGGCCCTTAGAACATTAAAGAACGGCAAGCAGCGGTCTGTTAACCTCGATATGAAGCGACTTAGCGCCGCTATTCACCCATTAAGGCTCATGACCTGTTTTTTGATGGTCGGGCTTTTCATGTCGATGAGAGCTTGGATTTTCTCGGGGTTGATCTCTATCCCCCGTTGGTTAACCATGTATCCTAGAAATTTTCTCGAGGATACTCCGAACGAGCACTTGAGGGGGTTTAGCTTCATTCTGTATAGTCAGAGGATATCAAACATCTCAGCGAGATGCGCTATGTGGTATGAAGCGACATAGGATTTGACCAACATGTCATCTACATAGACCTCCATTGATTTTCTGATCTGTTCGGAGAATATTCTGTTAACCAACCGCTGGTAGGTTGCGCCAGCGTTCTTGAGGCCGAAGGGCATAACTCTGTAACAGTACAGCCCCCGATCTATAACAAAGGATGTATGCTCTTCGTCCGGCACGTACATTGGAATTTAATTATATCCTGAGTACGCGTCCATAAAGCTTAGCAGCTCGTGCCCCGAGGTGGCATCCACGAGCTGGTCGATTCTGGGCAGGGGAAAGCTATCTTTCGAGCATGCTTTATTGAGGTTGGTGAAGTCGACGCAAGTTCGCCATTTGCCATTGGGCTTCTTTACCAGAACCGGGTTGGCAACCCAGGTCAGGTAGAGCGTTTCTCGGATGGATCCATTTCAAAGGAGGTTATCCACCTCTAGTTTTAAGATGGCATATCGCTCCAGATCCATCGCTCTTCTTTTCTGGCGAACCGGCTTGGCTTTACTGTCGATGTTCAATGCATGGCAAATGATATCCGGGCTGATCCTGATCATATCTACATGCGACCAGGCGAACACATCGATATGGGGTTAAGATTGCTCCCAATCCTTAACACCCTGCTCGGCTCGCTCTGGTCGACCGACACTTTAGACAGATCCTCAACTGGCCCACTGGAAGGGCATTCCTAAATACGAGGATCCATATTATCCTCGGCTGGACCAGGTTATGGCTCGATCCGGCTGATAGCCATAGCCATAGCCTATCGGGGAATGCCGCGCGAGATACCTTTCCCTTTGCACGCCATTTGTACTGCTTTTACGTAACATTTGCGAGATGCGCGCTGAGATCCGCTAACTTCCCCTATCCCTGTCGGGGTGGGGAACTTCATCTTCAGATGGTATATCGAAGTGACTGCCTTGAAGTTCTCAGCAGAGGTCACCCCAGGATACCATTAAAAGCGGATGGGCAATCCACTACCAAGAATTCAGTTACCTTGGTCACTTCGTCAAAGTCACCCAGCGTGACTGGAAGTAAGATCGTTCCTTTGGGGATCAGGTGGTCCCCTGTAAAACCATATAGGGGGATCGAGGCGGGCTTCAGGTCAGCCTCTTCCAAGTTCATTCTTTCAAAAGTTGTTTGGAACTGGATGTTCAGAGCACTTCCATTATCCACCAACATTCTGTGGACATTATGGCGCCCTATGAGGGGCATGATTACAAAAACGTCATCGTGAGGATGATGCAAATGAGCTGCATCCTTTTCGGAGAAGGTAATCTCCTCCTCCCTGTGAACCTTTTGTGGTCGCTGCGTCATGCTTATCACACTAATAGGGTCGTGATGGGCCGCGCGAGCATATCTCTCATGGGCACCTCGCGAGTTTCCCGCGAGGTGCGGCCCTCCAAAGATCAAGTTGACACTGCATATGCCCTTGCGATCACGACGCTTATTTCCTGGTTCCCTTTGATTTTTCTCTTGTGCGGGGGTAGAGTCATCAATATATTCCTTGAAATGCCCCTGCTTGATGAGGTCTTCGATTGCCTGTTTGAGAGCTCAGCACTCATCGGTGTGATGCCCATTATCCCAATGGAAGCGACAGTATTTCTTACTATTTCTAGCTGACGGGGGATTTTTCATGGGCTCCGGCTCTCCGAGCAGGTTGGCCTCTTTCGACTTGTCAAGAATGGCCGATACAGACGCATTTAAAGGTGTATACTGATTTCTGTCGCGATCGTGATGAGGGACGGGAGCATAAGACTTTTTGGACTCATAACGCGGTTTCTTTCCTTTTCGTTGATCGTGAATAGCCCATATGCGATCAACTCTTCTACTTTCCTCCCGACCAAACGTGCTACCCGAAGCGCCAGGGTCACGGCGGTAGAGCGCCGCCACGGAACTTTCAATACGGAGGTACTTCTCTGCAAGGTTATAGAAATGGGTGAGGGAAACATCATCCTCAGCCTGTAACTCTTTCCACAGGTCGATCTGCGGGCGAACTCCCGCTATGATAAGAGTCCGAACAAACTCCTCGGGAGTGTGAGCTACCTCATTAAGCTCTCTGTGGAATCGATCAATGTATGATTGGAGGGATTCATCCCTCTCTTGCCTTATATTGCTAAGGTAGCTCAAAGGCATTGAAAACCTTTGGTTTGCTTGAAAATGCCTTAGGAACGTCACGCTCATTTGAGGCCACAAGCTGATCGATCCAGCTGGGAGCGATCTAAACCATCGTTTAGCATGAGAGGTTAGAGTTACTGCCAAACAACGGCACTTCGCCAAATCTGAAACCTAGTGAAGCTCCATCAGGTCATTGAATTCATATAAATGATCCTGCGGATCAGAATTTCCATCAAACGCCCGCATGTCGGGCATTCTAAATCTTGATGGGAGTAGGGCAGCTAGCACTTCCGGAGAAAAGGGGGACGCAGATGTGACCTGCCCTTGCTCATTTTGCTGAGCTCTTAGTCGACCCAGAGCTCGCTGCAGCTCCTCAATCTAGGGCAGCAGAGCCATTTGGGGATTGCTTTCGCCCATGCAGGTTCGACCCTTGTGATTGCGATTGAGGAAAGTCTGGAGGTTAGATTCCTCTTCGCCTCGGCCAGCGATTCCGACCGCTCTCGTCACACGTTGGCTAGAGTCGTGTGATGGCGATGAATGGTGCGGGGAATTTTCACGACCTCCGCGATGGTACGAACCGCCCCGCGAAGTGTGGGAACCTCCCACACGATGACGATCAGGATCGTTTTTCTGGTGGTGATAAGAATCGCCCCGCCCAGCACTTTTATGGGGGTGTGTATGCAACGTGGCATGGGAAGGCTTGGGCTGCGGCCTTTCGCTGAGTCTTAACGCTATTGGTATTCTATTCGGGACGTGGTCGGTGTTCGCCGGCCCTTTGGAGCCCTGAAGCCTGTTTTTCGCCACTTGCTTACCCTTTCTTCGACGCGCTGCAGTGCTCGCGGCTCGGGCTATCGCCCTCTGGCTTCCCGACCTGCAGGCGTTTTTGGCAGTTGCACTGCCCTTGCTGATTCGGGTGGCACGCCCTGGTCCAAACGGTCAAACCTTTGGTTGACCGTCTGAAGGGTATTATTGAACCTTTCCAGGTAGCTCATGATGGCAAGGTCAAGTTGTGAACTTGACGGGATATCCCCTGCGACATTTTGCAGAACCGAAGGTACCTCGGTGGAGGTGTTCTCCTGGACTTAGGGGATCTCCTCAGCACCCTGGTTGGTTCGCTCAAGTTCAAGTCGACGGGCCATTTACTGTTGTAGGACCAGTAAGTTTGAGATTCTCCTGATGAAGGACGAATACTAAATCAGGCCCTCCTTCTAGCGCCAAACTGTTGATGCGTGATTTTAACACCAACCAAACACATGTGTGAAATGCTGAGCAGACCCAGAAGACACACGTGAATGTGAGAATGAGAATAAATGTAATGGAGAATAGCTTTTAAAGTGGTTTGGATGCTAAGGAAGCAAATCCTACGTCCACTGCTTTTGTATTAATGATTGAGGTCAGGTCGCATTAGCGGACTGACTTACAAATGATTGTACAAGATAGATAATGTTGTTTTTCTTTAGAGAGAGTGACTAATCCCCTAAATGAGAGAAGAGCTCTCAATTTAAGGTAGGATGGATTAAGGTTATCATTACTAAATCTGTGAGTTGGTGGGATTATCCGTGCAAATCCTTCTTTATGTCCCATTGCCCACCTTCTAGAGTGATTTACGCGATTTGGTGTAGGAATTGGACACGTGGAATCACTAGGGCTTCTGGCTGGCCTGGCGCGCAGCCACTTTACTGACAGGAGCATGCTGCTCAGGTCACCACGCGATGTGACTGCTTCTAACTGGCTACGAGCCTACCCAAGCTCTGACTTTTTATGCTGACTGAGTCTTGCGTCAGCCCTATATTTTCAGGCATAACATTTTATAATATGATTTAAAATAAACGATAAATAAAACAAATTAAAATATATGATAAGTGCGTAAAGTTTTCACGACCTAGTATTATTCCAAATTTAAGTAAAAATTAAATTTATAATTGTTTGGTATTAAAAAGAAAGATCTAAAATTAATATATATTCAAATCAAAATATGTGTTTCCAATAAATTTGAAATTATAAGCAAAAGCTAAATATGGAGAATGTAAAATGACAAAAGTAGACTTTTCATTTCAATAATTTTTTTATAAAATATTTAAAGAATAAATCATTTAAATCAAATTAAAAAAAAAATGAGCCAACAAGCCCGTCAGCATCATTGACACCATTAAAATTAATCTTTCGACAATATATCTAACGATATCAATGGTTCATCCCCTAGAGACGTCATTTTGTTTAAAAAAAAAAAAAAATGTTAAAGAAAAGATGGATTGGATCTTTTTTAACTTAACGTAAAAGAAAATTTTAGTTAATAGCCCGTATAATGACATTGTTAGATGAAAAATGCTCCAGACACCGAATGCTGGTACCGAAATTTTGCACCGATCTATGTGGCATCTGACTTGGACGTGCCACGTAGGACACAACATAGGTATTCAGTGAATGAACAGTCATCCAACAATTATGGACGTTCGTTCATCACGAATGGACAAGAGTTCAGAAAATATCAATGGACTCCCGTCCATATATTAGGGACGGGAGTCCCTTCACGATGGACAACTGTCCATATAATTTTAGATGAAATATTCATTTTTAAAGCACAAAATTTTTAGATGAAATAAAAAAAAAAAAAAAAAAAAAAAAACTTTGATTTTAATTAAAAGTATAGACGCCAGTCCATCTAATGAGGATGGTCATCCATATACAATGGACGGCCATCCAAATGAGTGGATTGGCATCCATTCTCAAATAATTTTTTTTTTTTTCATTTATAAACAAAATGCAATGCAAGAGAGAAATGAAACATATTTTTTAAAACCTGTTTTGGGAGGCCTAAATTTTTAAACATTCTAATTGAAAATTAAAAAAAAAAAAATTATTAAACTAAAATTTGGGTATGGACGGCCGTCCATCTTACACGGACAACCGTCCATTGTATATGGATGCCTGTCCATTGTATATGGACACCCATCCATATAAGATAGATGTCTGTCCATTATTTATTTTTAAACTTTTCTAGATGATGGACGCCCGTCCATAGTAAATAGACACCCATCCATATTACATGGATGATCGTCCATTGATATTATCGTGGACGATCGTCTATTAGTGATGAACGGTCGTCCATAATGTATGGACGGCCATCCGTGTAAGATGGATGGTCGTCCATTCACAAAATCAGTATTTTCTGTCCAACGTGACCACGTCTTAGTGGATGCCACGTTGTTTGGTAAAAAATTTTGGTGCACAAATTCGATGTTCATAGCATTACTGTTGTTAGATAGATCGCATCTCAATGCATGCATGCCACTTAAGGCGATTCTTACTACTCTCGATGACTATATCAACCACTTTTAAATTTGTTAAAAAATGGTTAGGCTGTATTTGGTATGGAGAATATTTTATTACTAAAAATATATGATTATCACTTAGATAGATTATTTTGAAGATTACAGGTGAATGTTATATTAATACGGTATTAATAATTAAAATGTTTGGTTAGGAAGATAAAGGCTTTTAATAAATTGCCCTTCTTTTTTAATATCATTATTATATTATATTATTTTTATTTTTATTTAAATAAATTCTTTTAACCCCTATATTTGAGAATTTAACTAAAACACCCAAATAACAAAAGTTTAAATTTTAACAAAATACCCTCAACCACTCAAGACCACAGTTAGCCACGGGCCACCATCGTTAGCCGCCGGTGATAGTCATCGAAACGACGCACGACTAGCAAGATCTAGCCGATCGTGCACATTTTGGCTGTTTCCTGCTAGATCGAAGGCTGAAAACGATTAGATCATCATGGAGATAGTTGGAAACAGCCTGATCTAGCTAGATCCATACCAATCTAGTTGTTTTCGGCCATATCGAAGGCCAAAAATAGCCAGATCGCCATGGATTTAGCCAAAAACGGCCATATCTATTCTTATCGTTTCTAGCCAGATCCATAACGATCTGGCTGAAAATAGTCATATCGGCGCACAGCCAACTAGACCCCGCTGGTCGTGCGCCGATCTGATGACTACTGTCGTTGGTGGTCTTAGGTGGTTGGGGGTATTTTGTTAACTTTTAAACTTTTTTGTGGTTAAAGTGTTTTAGCTAAATTCTCAAATCTAGGGGGTCTGGCAATTGTTATTTGGTAGACATTTGATGGCAATTGTGTTCGGAGTGATATTTAATTAAGGGAAAAATAGGTGTAAAATTAAGATTATCTCGATAATCTTTTAATACCACCCCCTGAGGTAGTAACTTGATTACCCCCTATTTTACCAACAATAAACACTATTTGTAATAAAAGATTACCGTAATATTTTATTACTTCACAAACAAACAAGGAAATCTTGAAAATTAAAGAAAGATTACTAGAGTAATCTTAGAGTCTGCTTGGGAGTTTTTTTTTCACTGGTTTTGGGGGTTTTTAATTAGACTGGTTTTGAGGTGTTTAAAAACCATTACTTGCCAGATTTTTTATAGACTGGTTTTGACTGGTTTAAAAACCCCCCAAAACCAGTGTAGTGTATTTTTGAGGGGTTTATAAAACACTCCAAATCGTGGTGTTTTGGCTGGTTTAAAAATTTTATCCCAAAAAACCCTCTCTCCACTATTATTCATATACAATAATCCCTTTGCTGGTTTAAAAATTTCTTCAAACCCCATTCAATCTTCAACTTTTAGATGACTGTTACAATGCTTTTGAATCTTTTATCTTGGCTTTCTAATCCTTCATTAGAGATATGCAGGTTTTTCTTTCTTTCTTCTTCATTTTCCCTTTCAACTTTTTGTTCTTTTAATCTGGTAAACTCCTCTGTAGGCTGTATACAATTTAATTGCATTTCTTTACCAGTTGTTTTACAAAATTAGGTGGTTTTTCTTCTATTTGATTCTTTCTATTTGCATTTAGGTGATTGATTGAATCCTTGTCAGTTTGTTAAATAAAGCTTGTTTTTGATGGTTTTGCTTCACTGATGGAAGAAAAGAACAAAAAACTGTTTTTTAGAAATGTTGTTGCGGTTGTTATATTGATAATTTGCGAAGTCCAACATTGTGGCAGCATATTTATTCTCTTAAAATGACAGATTTCGAATGATTGTATGATGAATTAAATAATATACAATGAAAGAAAATACAAATAAATTAAACTTGGAAGGAACTTTGATACTAAATATTGGTAATTGAAAAAAAAAAACTCCCAAATACTAGTTGAAGTTCTGGTATTTTTATGAGCATATATGTAAATTTATCATTTTAAAAAACTGTCAGAACCGCTGGAAAATAAACTCCCAAGCACAGGTTGGGTGTTTTAAAAACTGCTACTAAAAACCCTTCAAAACCGCTACGGTGATTTACCCTCAAAACCGCTACGATGGTTTACCCTCATAACCGTTACCATAAAACTCCCAAGCAGACCCTTATTTGACTCCGAACCAACCGTACCCTTAGAGTGATGTTATTAGCATCTACTTATTAATTAATCAATTTAATTTTCAACTTTTAATATGACTCTAATTGGAATAAAAATAATTATATTTTCTCATTAATTCTAACTTCTCACAACATTGATAATTATCTTCATTCTTTGTGAAAACATCCCATGAGTACAATATAATAATAATAATAATTTTCTAATCGAGATATTGTGAAATTAATTTCTGAGGAGTCTAAATATATATTATTAAATCTGAGTTGTAAAATTGGAATATATTAGAATGAGTATATTGCAACAAATTTGAGTATTACAAACGAGTTAACGATTTGTTTTTCCCACCGAAATAATAGCTTAATGACACTATCCCATTAACAAACTTTTAAAATATCATTTTACTATCTAAATTTATATTCCAACGACAAACAGAGAGCAAACTCGATCCAGGTTGTTGGGGTTTTTTAAGAGAGAAGGCTGATGAGTTTTTTTGTGGTAAAAAGTTGGATTTGGTGATTGAGATTTATCAAAATTTAATTTGAGAGGGGCGGCGGCGTTAACCTTAATCGCTTGATTGTTGACGATTGGTAGGGTTAACGAGAGTAGAGTTTGAAGGGTTTTGATGAGTGGTAATCAAGGAAGAGAATTATAGTAGTTTGGGGTCACAATGGTGCCAGAATCAGAAACGAAATATAAATTTAGGTAATAAAGTGGTATTTTAAAAATCTGTTGATAAAAAAATATCATTAAATTATTATTTATGTGAAAAAAAGTGTTTGCTCGTTACAAATTTATTGAAAAGACAACAAAATTATTTAATAACTAGTTTTTATTGTAACATTTGTAAGTACCTTTCAAAAGTATTTACCATACGTTTTATATCTTTGATTAATTCTCAATAAATACGTTAAATTTGCATGATCAATAACTTACACCCTAAAATTTGGGATATGTTTTAGGATAATATTTTTACACGTTTTAAATATTTTACCGGATGATTTTAAGACAGAGTTAACAGTAATGGTATGTTTGCTCACCTAAAGGTTTGTTTTGTAATTTCACACAAATGAGTGACTCAACAGACTTAAAACCCTAATACCAATCCAACTCAAACCTCTCTCACACAACACGCGCACACACACGCAGCAGGCTCCGCCGCAGCAGCAGAGAAGAGAAGAAAATGGAGACTGCAAGAACAGTGAAGGACGTCTCTCCCCACGAGTTCGTCAAGGCCTACGCCGCCCATCTCAAGCGCTCTGGAAAGGTTTACATTTTACACTTAGTCGCCTTTTCTTTTTTTATCTTTTTATCTTTCTGCTTCATTTTCAAGGCGCTAATCGATTAACTCTCTCGCCTATTACTTATTTTTTCATTGAATGTGTCTCTTTTTGTTCTACTCAATTGGATTGCTTGATTAGTTTTGTTATAGATTGTGCTCACCTTGCAATTGAATTTTTTTTTCAATATTTTTTATTTGTTAGTCAAAGTTTTTATTTTTATTTATTTATTTATTTTGTGCTGGTGATTTTATCTTTGTTTCTTGATGTTTGACAGATCGAGCTTCCTCCCTGGACTGATATTGTCAAGACTGGTACATTGAAGGAGCTTGCTCCATATGATCCTGATTGGTACTACATCCGGGCTGGTATGTTGAGTCATTCCTCTGCTTCTCTATTTTTATGCGCACTCAAGATTGATTCTTATGTTGATATGGAATTTTTCAATGTAGCTTCCATGGCTAGGAAAATCTACTTGAGAGGTGGTCTGGGTGTTGGTGCTTTCCGTAGGATCTATGGAGGGAGCAAGAGGAACGGCAGTCGCCCTCCCCATTTTGGCAAGAGCAGTGGCTCTGTTGCTCGTCACATACTACAACAATTGGAGAGCATGAGCATTGTTGAACTCGACACTAAGGGGTGAGTCAGTGTTGCGTAATTTTTTGTTTCTAGATTTATGATTGGCTGTAGGTTGTTCTGATATTGTTGTTTGGTCAATCTAACATGGTTCAATGAGAAACAAGAAAAACTCTTGTGTAAAATAGAACAGGAAGATACACATGTTCCAACAATCCCAAAAACAGTAAGCAGGAAAAAATATAAAACAAACAACTGTTGATCACTATTTTGTAGGAACTGCTTTGAAATTTGGAGAAAGAGAAGCCCTGAGCTGGTTCCATCTCTTTGAAAGTGCAAGAAAAAGCAGTTAACAGGCCCTGAGAGACCAAAAAAATATGGATTGCACCTTTGAGGCCCTCTACCATCATTTGTGCTGTAGTACAATGTTACTTTCAACGAAAGCAATTGATTAAACCTCTCGCCTTGTGGTCGGATGGCAAGCCCTTAAACCATTGGGGTTGGTTATACCCAGGGGTCTTGTATTTGAGTCGTGGGAGAGGCAATTACCAATTTACCTTAAAAAAAAAAAAAAAAAACAATTGATTAATTATTAAAGAGGAATAGTAAATCAGTTTGATTTAAGTCTTCCAAGTTTTTTATAATAATATGGTTTGAGAAAGTTTAGTGGATTTGCAATTTTGTGGATAGCAATAGCTATATGATATCATTAGCATTACATTAGTTCTGTATATTCACTATGATTCTGTTATTATGTAACAGTGGAAGGAAAATCACATCCAGTGGCCAGAGGGATTTGGACCAAGTTGCTGGTAGAATTCCAGTCGTTGCCCAGTGAGATATGAACTCAGGCTAAACTATGGGTTGAGAACTTATTGAGAATATTTTTGGAATTAGTTGTTTGAATGAGAGGTAGATATAGAAGACACTGTTAGTTAATTTTGTGCTTGATTTGTCTGGTACTTCTATGATGAATATTGGATTCTATATTTCAATATGTTTCTTCCCTCTGCCCTTTTATAGTCAAGTCTGGTTCTTATGATGTAACAAGATGTTGCATTTGGTTCCTGGCTTCTTATCTATGTTGTGCATCAAACATTTTTTTCCCTATGTCATGTTTAGCTCGAAAAACATTTGAAAATTTAAGGCTCCGTTTGGTTCACTTTTTTACACTTTTTAGAAAAGTTTTTGGAAAAAAGTTAAAAAAAGTTGAATGGGGCGGGTATTACGATATAGGATTTGAAAATAAATAAAAATATCCTTTATATTTGTTTATTTACTAAACACCCCCCCATGTTTGTTTATTTACTAAAAACCCTTATAATAAAACATTAAAAGTTAACAAAAACACCTTCAATCCATCCGCCAACACATGGATAGTCGGTCACCATCGTCGGAGGGTGGCCGGAGTTGTCATATTGGCGTATGACCTGTAATATTGCTGGTCTTGTGCCGATATGGCCTTTTTCGGCCAGATCTACGGCTAGATCTGGCCATTGACGACTAAATATGGTCGTATTTGCTCGTCAACGATTGCCAAAGATATGGTCGTAGTTCAACGGCCAGATCTTTGGCCTTAGATCTGGCCTTTTTCTAGCCAGATTCATCGTGGATCTAGCTGGAAAAGGCTAGATCGGCGCACTACCGACCAGATTCAGCAGGTAGCGTGCCATTATACCAGATTCTGGCCATTTTTCAGCGGTGGTGGCCGGAATCTAGTAAATATGGTTGCTGGGGTTTTTTGCAATTTCTAAAAAAATATTTAAGGATATTTAATTAAATTAACAAATTTAAGGAGTTTAAAGAAAGTTAAATAATATTGTGAGTTTTTGCAATTTTAATGTTTAACTTTATTGGGAATACTAATAGGAGTAATGCTACAGTTACCGACGAGTGTGCACCGAATTTGTGTACCGAATGACGTAGTAAAATCCTGACCGTTTATTTATTATCAGTTAATATTAATCAATGATCAAGATTTTGTTACGTCATTCGGTGCACAAATTCGGTATAAACTTTTCGGTAACTATATCATTTTCCATACTAATAGTAGTATTCCCAAATGTGAGCCAAACGAAGCCTAAGAGTTTCAGGGTTGATGAAGATATTACTTCTTGTAAACTTGTTTATAAAATTCCCTTACATATATTTATATTTAAGGATCATTAATTCAATAATAAAAAAACATGTTAAATTTTCTTGAATGGTATATCGCAAGGTTTTAAAATCGAGTTTGTGGTGAAACTTAGCAAAGTGGTCGGGTCTTGGGTCAGTTAAACCGGTTTGATCGATGATGTCAACATGTCCAAAGATTGAAATCTAACAAAAACACCCTTAAAAAATGTATATAAGTCCCTATAGGTTTGAAATCTTATAAAAACACTCCAAATTAAGTTGTCAGTGTCGACAATCAAAGCCAAATAGGGCTTGTTTCTGGCGTCGACAACACACCTTATCACTACGAAAACTTTCCCCTCAGCCTCATGACCAAAACCCATATCACCTTACCCTCATTCACCTCGTCAATCGTTGGCAATAGTCTGTTCTTGTCGTCGATCGATTTTTGCGATTTTCAATTGTTTTACTCATCAGAAATCATCTTCGTTGCCACCTTTAGACTCATCAGTCCTTCCTTTTCGAAATCCCCAACATATCAGCCGTTAATTGTTCGTTGATTATCGTCTTAATCTCTAGAGTTTGCGATGAACAGTGAAAATTGATAAGTTGACTCGGTGAAGGCCCCAAGTCTCGATTTAATGGGCCGGGTTGGGTTTTAAAACACTAGTATATTGATGAGATTTCTTTTTATAACTTCATAGATTATGGCTTTTCTTAGCAACTAATAAAAGATTGGATTGGTGTGATTTTATTGATGACTCTTTAAAGAAGTGATGTTATTATATATACACACTCTTGTATCCAAAATGGAGTAAAACTCTTGGATTTTAGGAATAATAGATCTACATGTTATTTGGTATTTTATAAAATTGATTTTTTTTTTATATATATATATACATTAATCTATTGATTTAGTGACACATGAGTTTGAATTTAAGCGTTTGTACTTAAAGTTTGTTCTTGTAGTATTATTCAATTAAAAAATGGCTGCATTCATACAAGATAATCAATTATCAAGCAGATTATTATGTTATTTTATGAAAAAAATCTATGATATAAAAATTCTAGAATATCATCATTCGATGAATAAGAGAAATAACTATAAACCACTATTGTGTGGTCTGATGGTAAAAGAGTAAAGGAGGATCTAAGTTTATATAGTCTTCCGAGTTCAATTCTCTACAGCTCCTAATAAGGATGACCATTTGAGCTTTTATTCGGTCGATAATTTTAGAGTTTCAGAGAATTAGTTAAAGTGTACGTAAACTGGTCTGGACACCTTCGATCATTAAAATAATAATAATTACTATATATAGCATGAATGTGTTGGCTTCATGTGATTAATAGCTAAACTTTATCCCCAGACATATCATGAATTATTTGCCAAAATCACTATTGACAGTGACCCGGACCGGACCGATCGGTCCGACTGGGACTTAGGCTCCACTCCAGTCCCGATTATTATTAAACCTGTTAATACTAAAAGAGCCATTTTGGATTGGTATTGGACCGGTGTTATAGTACAAACAATCCGGTCCGACCGACCCAAAACTTATCCTGGTCCGTTAATTGAGCCCTAAAAAAAACCTAATCTTAATTCCCTTGCATCGGTTTCATTCGCCATAGGCCATTTCAGTCGCCGCAACTTCCATTTTCATCTCCAAACCGCAGCTTCCATTTTCATCTTCTCAAAAGTGTAAAGTTTACACTTACTTCCTCATCTTCTTCATCTTCTTCAACTTACTTCCTCTATTGAAATCCAATCTTCTTCATCGAAATCGATGACCTGGAATTCGTTAATGAAATCATGACTACGGCACTACGTAGGCTTTGTTTCGCTCTTAGTCAATAGAGTAGACACTCGGTCCATCATCAGGATGTTGAGCTTGCTCATCTCGGTCATCATCATGTTGAGTAATTATGGATTCACGAATCAACTCCTTTACCATTGCTCCAACACCCATTGTTTTTGTATCAAAATCGTTCTTCTTCTACGCATCTCTTTCAACTTCCTCAACCCTCTGCTTCTGCCCTTGCTTTCTTCTCTCTTTGTTCGCCTCCATCACAGTCACAAATCTTTTGAGTTATGTTGGAGATTTTCTAGAGTATTCATAGATGCCCTCACCCACACGTGGCTAGAGTTAAGCAGTGCCTGTCCTACCTCGCACATGCCAACAATTATGAGCGTACACATATCATCTGATAATTTAAAATGATAAATGATTGAGGTGTGTAGGTGTAATTGGGATTGGACCTTCATTTTCCAACAAAACATAAAGGTTCCATGAGTTGTAATAAAAACCCATTTTGCTATGCATCCATTACTCCATTTGCATTTTTAAATTCTAGAAAACACAATTAAATAGACTCAAAAAATTATTTCAATCTCATCTCACCGGTCCAATCAACGGTCTAATCGGTTGGATCGGTTGACCCACAATTTGGTCATCTTGTCAGGTCTTACAACGGTCGGTTTTTAAAACAGTATGATGAACTAAATTATTGTACTCTCTTTGAATTATTTACCAAAATCACTGCTTATCATAAATGATACCTTAGTGACCATAAATTGGGGTTGACAACAGTGTACATTTATGTCCTTTAATTGGTTAAATGCTACCATCACTCAAGCTTTTAAAGTATATATTTATGAGAGCGTCCTGGTTCACCTTCCCTCAGATGTCGGCAAACTAAGCAGGCTTGATTATAGTTATGGCATTCCACACTCATTTACATGTTTATTTATAATCAATTTATAATTTACGGGAAAAAAAAAACGTTAATTAATTTATTCTACAATTAATATAATTAAATCCGTTTACTGTTTTTTCACAAAACTGTCCTAGCATACACGTATTAACTGAATTTAAGAGCTCAGACTCTTGCATTAGTTAAGCTCACAGCACCTCCATCCCCCTTGTCCACCGCCCATTTCATTCGCCATTTGCCGACTGCAATACGCATTGCCGTTTTGAGAGGACTGTAAATAGAAAGCCCCCACACTACCACACTATTCAATTGACCTGTCAACTACTCAACATGCCACCCTGGTCCTCCTACTTTATTCTCCCTCCACGTGGCATTTCTTAATCATAAAGATTCTGAATCTACCCTCCACCCGCGCTCACTACACTCTCCACACCAACACGCACTTCTCGAACCAGAGAATCTCCTCATTTCCTTTTTTTTTTTTAAAATAAAATAAAATAAAGTATAAATATTAATATAATTATTATAAATCAGGCACTCTGCTTTCTCACGATTTCGAATATTTGAACAGAGAAGCGCTTTGCTTCGATCCTCGGTTTTCTTATTTACCAAAGGTTGCTTTCTCTAGATCATCAATTACTTACCCCTTCTAGGGTTTTCTTTATTTCTTCTTCTCTTTGATTTCATCGATCTTCTTTATCTCATTGTCTCATCCAATAATAAAACTGTAAGTCTCCTTTTCTTCATTTATTTTATTTTATTTTTTTCTTTAACTTATGAATTAGTGACTGGATAGATTAGGTTAAAGCACGTGTTGCTCTTAGTTGAGTGTGGAAGTTTGTGTGTTACANCGTGGCATTTCTTAATCATAAAGATTCTGAATCTACCCTCCACCCGCGCTCACTACACTCTCCACACCAACACGCACTTCTCGAACCAGAGAATCTCCTCATTTCCTTTTTTTTTTTAAATAAAATTAAATAAAGTATAAATATTAATATAATTATTATAAATCAGGCACTCTGCTTTCTCACGATTTCGAATATTTGAACAGAGAAGCGCTTAGCTTCGATCCTCGGTTTTCTTATTTACCAAAAGTTGCTTTCTCTAGATCATCAATTACTTACCCCTTCTAGGGTTTTCTTTATTTCTTCTTCTCTTTGATTTCATCGATCTTCTTTTATCTCATTGTCTCATCCAATAATAAAACTGTAAGTCTCCTTTTCTTCATTTATTTGTTTTTTTTTTTTTTTCTTTAACTTATGAATTAGTGTCTGGATAGATTAGGTTAAAGCACGTGTTGCTCTTAGTTGAGTGTGGAAGTTTGTGTGTTACAATTTTTTAATCTTAGTTTTAAAAAAATTTGATGCAATATTTTTTTGTTTTGTTTTGTTGATATTGTGTTTGTTATTCTTAAATTTGTGAGATATATTCTAATATATTATCAATCTTAAAGTATGATCGACATAACTTGTATTCTTACTTTAAGTTTTCTCAGGTGTTTTTGTTTCAACTTTGGGCTTGATCAAGGTATGCGTATCTTGGTTTAGTAGTGCAGATATTGTTAGTAATAAGTGCTGGTATAATTAGCACAGTTTGTTTTAAAGTGTGGGATAGCTTGAATTTAAAAGCTGGAGAGAGAGGTCTGAATATGGGTTTCTTGTGAATTGGCGATTTCCGGATTTTAATTTTAACAGCTTAGGGTGAAGATTGTGTATGTGGATGGTGGAATATTGGAGGACATGGACATAGTTACTGAGTTGAAATACCTTTTACCGTGGAGGTTTTGTTCTTTCATTTTGAAGCTACATTGTTTGTAGAATGTGAGAAGATATACTTTGAAAAATGGATGATAGAGAAATTGAAATGTGGTTTCCTAGTTGGAACAACTGGAGTCCAACTGAAACAACTGAGTCTCGTCTCTTTATTGTCTCTTGTTTTGTTGCTTCCTTAGTCGGTATTTTGACCATAGCTTATACGGCCTTTCAGTGGAGAAGAAACATTAATTTAAGTTGGATGAAAGCCATAGCCAGGTCAAAAAAGAACCCGAAGACAAGGCACAAAGCTCCATTAGCTCCGCATAGTTGGGTTCCAGAATCTGTATCTCGTGGGAAGAATTTAAATTGTTGTGTTTGCTTAAAGCCCATGTCCCCTTCTCAAACGCTTGGGCCTATGTCGCCTTCAGATAGTTTTATTCACCGCTGCAACATTTGTGGTGCGGCAGCTCACTTGAGTTGCTCTTCCAGTGCCCACAAGGATTGCAAGTGTGTGTCTATGATTGGTTTTGAGCATGTGGTGCATCAGTGGGCGGTTCGATGGACAGAAATCACAGATCAACCCAATGAAGCTTCCTTCTGTAGTTACTGCGAAGAGCCATGTAGTGGGTCTTTTCTTGGCGGATCCCCTATATGGTGCTGCTTCTGGTGTCAACAACTAGTTCATGTTGATTGCCATAATAATGTGTCAAACGAAACTGGTGATGTTTGTGATTTAGGCCCATTCAGAAGGTTGATTCTCTCACCGCTTTATGTTAAGGAAGTGAACCATACATCAGGTGGATTTTTAAGCTCAATCACACATGGAGCAAATGAAGCTATATCTTCAGTGCGTGCAAGTATTAGGAGTCAGAGCAAGAGATACAAGCATGGTAGTGAATCTTCTGTTGACACAGTTGATAGTGGTAATACCTGTGACCCCTCTACAGAAAGCACAGCTGAAGCTCATAAAACAGTAAATAGCTCTTCTGGACCGGAGGAAAACTGTAATGGTAGCATGAATATGGTGGTTTCTCCCCAAGGGGCTGAGTTAGATAAGAAGATGGAATCAAGGCCCAGTTTTAAAAGAAGCAGTTCAAGTAATCAGAAGGACGAATCTCAAACATTGAGGATGAAACAGAAATTTGAGTTAATTGATTTGCCTCCAGATGCAAGGCCCTTGTTAGTTTTCATCAACAAGAAAAGCGGGGCTCAACGTGGAGATTCCCTCAAGCAACGATTGAACCTTCTTTTGAATCCTGTCCAGGTTTTTTTTTCCTATCCAACATTAAGTCGCTTTTATAAAGTCATATTGTTTTCAATATGCTTTGATCTGTCACATCTATACTGAGTAGTTAATTTTTTTTAATCATGGAAAATCATTATTGTTAGGTGTTTTAAGGTTGAGCTGTTGTATATGCAACCTTGATATCAGATTAATATTACTATTGTGATAAACGAGGCTCATTTGTTACTTTTAATCCTCTTGATGCTGAGGATTTTGTTCGTTGAAATCTGACTCCCTTAACAAAATCCTTAGGATCACTGCCAGTATACTTCTTAACCATTTTCAGAATCTCTTAATGTTGACCACTAGAAGTTTGTTAATTTTCCATCTTCCACCAATGAATAAGCACTATTCTGTGGTAGAGCTTGGGAATTTTGTTAATGTAGCTTTGAAAGCCCTTTAAAGTATTTTACTTTTTCTTTGGTGAGTTCGTGTGGTGTTTTTGTTTGATTGAGTATTGTAAGGTTTTTTTTTTTTTTTATATAAAAAAAAGTTTCAAAAACGAAGATACAATTCAAATATCGAAGTTGTATATCAATATTTTAATAGTTGAAAACCTGTTTGATATAAAATTGAAAACCCAGGTTCAGAATTAAAAACTATAGAAAATGAGAAAACAAGTTTAATTTCTATGATTTTCACTAGTTTTTAGAATTGTGCTCGAAATATTTTTTTTAATACAATTCAACTCATTTCAATGAAACACGTTTATGTAAATTTCTTTTATTCCATGTTTTAACTAACCAAAAACTGCTTTTAAGTTCTATTATCAAACAAGACTATAAGTTTTGATGACAGCATTGATTGCTATGGTTGTTGATTGTGTTTTTTATTATAAAATTGTATTATAATTGCAGAATTGACTTCTCCTGTTTTGCATGGGAAAATCGTCTTTGTTATTGATGGAATTCTAGATATTTGTAGAAGATATTTATTATTGTTTCCATTGACATGGACTCGTGTGGGATCAATTAATGTGATAGCTATTTCTTCCTTAGATCCTGTTCATAGTACTTGTCAACTGGAAAATGATTTCCCCGTAAATTAATGGGAACTAATGAAATGAACTATGAACTGTTATTCTGCTGCTTTAAAACTAAAACATTTTAAGTTGAAAGTATTTGCTGGGAGTCTATCAACAAGAACCATGTTGAGCTGTTGTCTCAAGTTTCCGTTAACTTCTTTGTTTTCTTAATCATACCAGTTTTAATTTTTCAAGGGTTGTTCATGCTGTTCTTTCTTGCAGGTTTTTGAGTTGAGCTCAACACAGGGACCAGAGGTGGGTCTTTTTCTATTCAGAAAGGTGCCTCACTTCAAAGTTCTTGTATGTGGGGGAGATGGTACTGTTGGCTGGGTTTTGAATGCTATAGACAAGCAGAACTATGTTTCTCCTCCTCCAGTTGCTATTCTTCCTGCTGGAACTGGAAATGATCTAGCCAGAGTACTTTCCTGGGGAGGTGGTTTGGGCTCTGTTGAAAGACAAGGAGGCCTTTGCACAGTGTTGCAAGACATAGAAAATGCTGCAGTAACCATTCTTGATCGGTGGAAGGTATCGATTCTAAACCAGCAGGGAAAGCAACTCCGACCTCCAGAATTTATGAACAACTATCTTGGTACGTAAACACTTTCCTCTTGCAACTGCCACATAGAATTTTATTATAGACGCAACATATTCTGTGTAGAAACCCAAGAGGATGTTGAATGATATGACCCTTGGTTTGCTACCAATAGGTTAGAGTACGTATCTCTTTTGGGTTATTTACTATCTAGAGTCTTATACTCTTTAAGTTTTCTAACTACTAAAATTATGTAGTTCTGGCAATAGTCCCTGGTTTAAAACATGTTTCATACACCAAGGTATTACTAGATTATCAAAAAAAAAAGAATACCTTTAGTGAGAAAAAATGTTTGATTTATAAATTTTATAAGCTGACTGTACATCAAAATTATGACATGTTGATTTGGTCGGTTTGAATGTGGGCTATAGTAAATTGACTTTCTAGACTATGGGTCAACGTTTGGCATACTGGATTAGAGTTTAACTCATTCTTTGGACCGTAAATTGACTTTCTAGACCATGGGTCAATGTTTGGCATACTAGATTAGAGTTTAACTCATTTTTTGGACCGTAGCAAGGCTTGAGTTTTAAATGATTATGTTGGCTTTGATACTTGGGGAATTTTTGTTTCTTTATGCGCAAAGCTATTTATGCATTATTGGCACTAACACTGGTGAGCATTGATTGCAGGAATTGGGTGTGATGCGAAGGTTGCTCTGGACATTCACAATCTGCGGGAGGAGAATCCTGATAAATTTTACAATCAGGTAGTCAACTTTGATTAGAATGAACTGTAAACTGATTTTCTAAATAAACGGCAACATGGACAAGGGGCCAGGATGTTTTTGTTAAAGTAGAAAACCTGGTACTGTTTTACTTGATACTCATTAAATGCTATGTACTGAAGTTTCATGATTTAATTTCTTGATTGGAAAGTTAAAAAGCATAAGGAAAGTAGTACAAGTAGAAGCACAAATAAATGGTTGAATATTGATTAGTCTGTCCAGTCATTTTTCCCGGGCCATGTATTTATTAGCCAAATTTGTTAAACTGCGTTCTTCTCATGAAGTCCCTGTTTAGCATTTAACTTACAGTGCAGGATGAATATTGTGCATTTCTTATGCATTTTACTTAATTCAACTATTTCACATGGAGACTTTAATGAATAATATGGCCCATGGTCATATAAGAAAGCATTTGGGGTGGAGTTCTTTTGCACCCAAATTTAGACTCCATACACCCTTTTTGTTAAGTGTACACATTAAAATTTTAGACAAATCTTTTAATCCATTTTCAAGAAAAATTGTGGTTTTTATTATGTTTTTCTTTCAACTAAGCATTAATCTATAAATTATGCGTTGGAATTTTGAAAATATGTGAAGTAAAATTCTATCTTTTAAAATTTTACAGTGATTGTATTTAGAAATGGTTGTTGATTTGTTGGTGCAAGTAGCCTATTGCTCATGTTGCAGAAATGTTTAAAAGCTATAGTCCATTCCAACTTGTTGTTTGACTTTTGTTTAGCATGAGCATGAATGACATAGGAAGTTTCTGCACACTTATTCTGTGTTCCTTGTCTCTTATTTTTTTTAATAATCCGGATTTCAGTTAGCAGAAACTGTTTCCTTGTTACTCCAGTTTATGAATAAAGTGCTGTATGCTAGAGAAGGTGCAAAGAGTATAATGGACAGGACTTTTCAAGATTTTCCTTGGCAAGTTAGAGTGGAGGTGGACGGTCTCGAGGTAGAGGTCCCTGAGGTGGGTATTGAGTGGATATAAATATAATAGAAGTTTTCTTTTAAATGTCAGACAAAAAGAATCAGGGTTGTTCGGTTATGGAACTGTTGGTTATGTTTATTAATAGATTAATATTATTGGCATCAAAGAATATGTAAATTTTTTCTCTGTTAAATTTCTAGAGTTTTCACATATCAAAAAGAAGAATTGGTATCAAAGTGACATTGATGTCCATTGCTTATGGTTGAAGAAGACATGAATTATATCAAAATGGCTTCTTTTGTTGATACCTGTAACATTTCAATTAAGCAACTTGTTATATAACAAAAACAGTGATGTAAAAAAGGGAAGCAGGTGCACTTCCAGAGTTTTCTTTTCCTGCCCGTTATTTCACTTTGTGCCTTCAACTTTATCTTTAAGTCTATCTGCAAAATACTTGAGAAATTTATTTTTCCTTTGTTCTCTTGGTTTAAAATTGTTGTTCTGATGTTATTTATAATTTTTTCTGTGAGCCTATATGATTTCATTTTGAGCATTTGCAGGATGCAGAAGGTGTACTTGTTGCAAACATTGGAAGCTATATGGGAGGTGTAGACCTTTGGCAAAACGAGGATGAAAATTATGATAATTTTGATCCACAATCTATGCATGATAAGATACTTGAGGTTGTCAGCATATCTGGAACATGGCACCTTGGAAAGCTTCAGGTAATGTGGTATTTTAATTATGACGCATGCCGTTGGTATCTGTATGTAAGTCATTCTTATTAAAAATGTTGGTGATTCTCTTTTGTAATAATGAAATTTGTAGATTTCTGACTTTCTTACCTGATGCTTTGGTTTCGGGTTCTATTTGGGAAATTATTCAAAAGAATACCAGGTTAGCTAATGACCAACTATTGATTCACCCCTGAATGTCTGGAATCAAATGTGACTTAAAGCACTAAGTTTGCTTTTCTTAATAAAGCAGAGATAATAGAAATTCAGCCAATGTCATTTAACCACAATTCCATCTGGCTTAATGTTTTGGTATCCCAAAGGCCGTCTAATCTTCTTCTACATCATTTTTGGACAGATAACATGCCACGGTCTTTGCTTTGTGCTATTTTGATTTCAGTTTGAGTTCACGGTAGTTTTTGAAATTTAAGGTTTTTACTTTGTGGAAAATGTTTCTGAGCTGCGTTTGTGTGATAATAGGTGGGGCTTTCTCGTGCTCGAAGACTTGCACAGGGACAGTCAATTAAGATACAGCTCTGTGCTCCTCTGCCTGTTCAAATAGATGGGGAGCCTTGGTTTCAGCAACCGTGTACATTAGTTATATCGCACCATGGGCAGGTTGTCTCTCTCTCTTTCTTCACTTTCCACATATCCACCCACCCAACCCGTTAATTTTTATTTATGCATGTGCTTGCTAAGAAAAACATCCAAATCAATCTGAGTACACTCACAGCAGCAGCATACTGCTAATTGCAATCAGTCTTTAAGTTTTCAGAAAGTTGATTTAGTTATTTGAATGCAACTTGGAGAACCCTGTTTTTAAGGATTTGGATGTTCAGCTAATTCCTTTATCTTGGACAGGCCTTCATGCTGAAACGGGCAGCTGAGGCACCTCTTGGTCATGCAGCAGCGATAATTACAGATGTTCTCGAGAATGCTGAAACCAATCATATAATTAATGCCACACAGAAGCGAGCTCTTCTTCAAGAAATGGCATTGAGGCTGGCTTAAAGGTTTTTCATGCCACTCCAGTTGGTGATACGTTTTTGGTTGCGTAGCATATTTGAAAATATCTTTTTTGGCTTATCAGCATTTCTTGTTTGTCTTTTTGATTGTCATATATAATGATTTAAAAAAATAGGAACAATATAGCTGAAGCATGCTGTAATTTTGTATACGAAAAGGGACTTACTCAAAAAGTTTATAGGAGAGTGGAATTTTGACAATCTTGTATTGAAAAATGAGGGTATTGACTGAGAAAAAAATCCTTTGCTTTTAAATTGTTTAAAATTTTGAAACTTCAGTCTCTTTCTCTAATTAGTTATTTACCAGAAAGTGGAGCTATATTGTTGCGACAAGCGTACTTGTCTGATGTTATATTGATCAAATTATATTATTAGACAAGAAACTATCTGCCCCAGTTGAAAGTATTTAGCACAATTTAAAGAGAATGGCCTTTGCATTGAACATAAGATTTTTGATTCATTACACTAGTCACCAAAGTGTACACAAACTCTGTACATTGATTATCATAACACAGCTTGGTTAAAACTGCACTTTAGTTACATTTATGCAATGCTTATTTGGTCAACTATAGCTTTTCTGATTAGTCCTGAACAACCCTTGTTTAACTTTCTTCCATAGCCTTGCTAAAAATCCCCTGGTAGCTGCCCTCGTGTTCACCTTTCTGTCGATTTCTCGGAAAGGAGCTTGTGAACACATAATTTTCTTTGGTGTCTTTGCGTTTTCTTTGTAAATCCGACCTAGGCGCTGACGGTAGAATGGGGATTTTATGTAGTTGATATATGTAGGCGATCCAGTTGTGCCTTGCATGGCCTTGTTGAGTTGGTGAGTCACAGCTTGAAGCTCGTACGAGTCAAATAGGGTGCTGCCATTGGGGCGGGGGCTTGTCCTCCAAACGGGGTTCAGGGTCACTGATAGTTGTTTCTCAGCCGGGGAATTTGTAGAAGTGGGCAAGCCCCTTTGGTTTGAGGCCTCTCCCATCTTCTGTGACCGCTGTTTCATTGATTTTGCTGTTTTGAATGTGTTTGTGAGTGATGTTTCTTCGTAGGTAACGTGGGTTGATTATAATATTCTGAACAAGAAAATTGCTTTGTTTTCTACGTTTCAGCATGTTCTCACATGGATTTTGAGTATCATTGTGGTAGATTATGGTTGGTTTAGTGGGTATGGCATAAGGAATAGATATAATCAGTGAAATTGTTTTTGATCAGGAAGTAAAAAGCAAAACGTAAAAACAATAGTCTTGTGGGGGCTGGTTGAAGATCCAAACAAGCGTATTAGTTATTCCTTTTTGTTGTTTCATGGGTGTGTAGATGATGTCAATTGGATGTATATACAAAGTTAGTGTTTTGATAATAACTGTTGAATTGGTTAAATAGGTTTATTTCATATCAATTTAGGTTAATTCAACTGAACTGTTATTACCCATTTGACTGAGTCATAAGATCTCACTAATATGACAAATCTTAAACTAGAAAATAAGGTTAAACTTTTAGGATTCTTCAAGACGTGGTGGCAATATTTGATGCCCACATAATTGGGTGGAACATTAGAATTGGTTGTACAGAATTTGAATGAAGACAAAGAAAAGAAAGTGGGTTGGGATGAGTAAAGGAAACGGGTCAACAAACAAGATGGCTTTAGACTTGAGTGGAGTAAGTCAACTAATTAGATGTCTTATTTGGTACAACGACGTTGCTTTCATTGAGGAGAATTAGCTGAAAATGACATTGGAGCCTAGAGTTTATGCGTTAATTGATGGTGTTGTGTATTGATTTTATTAGTTTTGGTAAAAGGAATGTGGACATTAATATTAAAGATATGTGAACTCACTTTTGATTTCAGTTCTTGCATCCGAAAAGTTTTCCATTAAAGACTCAACCAGACTTGTTTCAAGTTCAACATCAATAAAAAAATCAACCAAAAATGTCTTTTAATTAGGCAATTCATATTGGTAGTGTTATCAGTTTTCAACAGCAATCTGGTATGATAAAGTGTTAGGCTTTCGTCCACTTGTAGGGTAGGGTTACGGTATTGCCTTTGTATTTTCATTCATAAAACACCTAATTAATGTTTACTTACCAAATTCCCTCCTTTTTTTTTTTTTTTTTCGCTTCAATTGCTGTGTTTGTAAGCCTAATTAATGAATTGTATGACTAGCATGCTCTATTCATATTTCCCTTTTTTATAATTTTTTAAACCACACAAATCTATTCATCTACAAACAAATATTAGGAAATATTCCTAATATTTATTCTAAGCATATTAAAAGGAGGTGTTTGTTTGAGCTTATGAAAATTAGATTATAACATTTAAAATTTTAAACAATTACGTGTTTGATTAAAATACTTATAATGACTGATAAGTAGTTGACGTGTTTGGTAAAATATGTTTTAAGTATATTTTATTATAATAACTAAAAAGGGTACTACATTAAACAAGGATATACTAGAATTTTAAAATTAAACAGGATAATGTGGTATAACTTGGTCAAACTAACTTATAAGCAGATTACTTATAAGCAAAAAAAAAAAAAAAAGTTATTTCCCCCAACTTATTTTTTTGCTTGTAAGCTCAAAAAAGTTATAAACAAACGTCAGCTTAATTTTAGAGTTTTAAGCTAGTTTACAACTATAAGCTTAGACAAACACTCTATAAGATGTATTTCTTTCTTATTTTTTTTTTTTTCTCAAATTTTGTATTAAAAGATAAAAAATTAATGATAATTTTATTACATTGTGTTTATATATAACAAGAGTTCATTTTTATTTGATCTCTGTTGTTGTATGAACATTTGATCAACTATAACAAAACATATTGTATTTGATAGTTGATTTTGAAAGGGATATAATTGAAAATAAAATTTATTCATTAGACGTTTTAGTTTTCATTTGGCTTTTTTATTTTATCTTAGACTATGTAAAACTAAAAAAAAATATTTTTCATGTTTATTCTTGTGTACAATTTGAGAAAAAAATATATGTATTTCAAGAGAACACACATTTATATAAGAACCATTCTAGAGTGGCAAATAAAGAAATAACGGGTTAAGACGTTCAACTCTTATAAAGTTTGATTAAATACAAAAATCTCGTTTTTTAAATAAGAAAATTTCTTTATAATTAAGTATCTACAATGTAGAGCAATCCCAACCCAATTGTCTTAATTGGCGCACCTATCCTACAATGTAGAGCAATCCCAATTGTCTTAATTGCCTTTTATATTTTCATTTCTCAAACACCAAATATTCTATTTCTTTTCTTCATATTCTTTCAACTTTATTGTCTATTCTAGTTAGGCAATGTTTATTTACCCAATTCCCTTTTTTTTATTTTTTCTATTTTACAATTAAGTTTTATGTATAAAATAAAGTCATAATAACGTAATTTTGAATAGAGGGAGATTTTTGTCATTAACTATTATTTTTTTGTAATCTCTTTTATTTTATGGTAAGGTAATCAAGAATCAAAACCTAATAAAGGAAATAAATATAGATGGAATGAAATTTAAAGGTCCACCAAAGAATTATGAAAAATATAGACACCAAAATTTAATAAAATGAAACTGAATATTTTGTTGTGTATTGCCAAAACATTTATACCCTAAAACCCAATTTCTTTTTATGTCATAACTCATTCTATAACTAATTCCACCACGTGTAAAATATAATTAATTATTCAGTAGAATGAATCTCTTTATAGTTATAATATTGAGACCAACTAAATTTATTATTATGAGAAGATTATAATTTATTATAGGTGTAATTATAAAAATTATTATTTCGATTCAAAAATTATTGTTTTAATTTCTTATTTTATAATTTATGTTTGAGCAGTACAAATGAATTGAGTAATCAAATTCGATAACTTTACTACACTAATTAAATTGATATTAATTTTCTCTTCAATCATCCAAATAAGCAACAAGTCGTGTATGCTTTAACGGAAGAATAAATCATTATTAGAATTAGACAAAAAGAGGAAGGAAATAATCTTGAGAATGATAGTACGAAAATATCCAAAGTTTCATGCTAAAAAACTCTAAATATGTTTGAAAAGCTAGAAATATTTTGGCTTCAATAAGAAGATGTCTATGCTGGTGACTTATTACGTACCTGCAAGATAAAATATGTGGTGACAATTCTAAAAAATAAATCATTGTCTCAAACAACTTTACATAAATATTTTATTTTATCTTAGACCTTGAATGTAATATAGTATATATTTTTTATAATATACATCTAATTATTATTATATAAACGCAAGTTTCTTAAAACAGAATCTTAAAAATTTATAATTTATTATAATATAAATTTTATTCTTATTTATAATTGATTAAAATTAAAATAAAATATTTATAGTTTAATAAAGATTATTCTTATATAAAATATAATTTTATTTTATATTAAAAAATAAAATAGCCAAGTACCCACAAATTTATACCTGAGCCCAGTTGGCAAAAACCTTGGCTTTGATAGTGACAACACACATCATTGTCAATTGATGAAATCTCAGTAGGAAAGCAATAAAAGTCAAGTTAATTAATACATTGAACAATTAAAAGATTATAATATATTCTGACACCCCCTCAATTTGGGAAAAATTAACACTCTCACCCCTAAATAGGGTTTTTATTAAATTAAATATGACAGTGTAAGGCATAGAATAGATATTTTTAATAAACAATTGACAATTTTAGACAAACAATTAAAAGTTAAGGCCAAACGATTTTGGTCATTTTCTCTTTAAAAAAAATGCCCTTTTTAATTAAACAGCCAACCAGTTTAGGAGTTTATTCAAACTGTCTTTTTAACCAGTAAAACCTACGTCAAAAGTGTTAGTGTTAGTGTTAGTTTTCCAAAACTATTCACCCTAAAAGATTACTATAAAAATGGCACACAGAATTCCAGTTGAGAAATGATTTTGTAGTAAACTTGAAGCTTTTCCCTCAAGTGTTTGGTGCTGATTTCTGGGCATTTTATCAGGTACCAACATATTCTCTGTAGCAATGCATGGTTTGTTTGCTTCACAATCAATCTTTCTTAACTGCCACTTTTTTTTTTTCCCCCCCTAATTTTCTAATCAAAACCACTTTTTCAACCCGCCAAAGCACGTTGTTTCTGGACTCTAAAGCTTCAGTTTTTTTTTTTTTTTTTTTTTTTACCAAAAGTAGTAAACTTTTGATGGTTGGTAGGCTTATGCCATTGCCATGTTCATTTCCTCATGAACTGTAAAATTTAAGATCTTCTGTTTCGTTTTTTTATTTGTTTATAAAAAACTAGAGGAAAGGTTACATCTGTAACAAGAATTATTTATTTTTAAAATTATTGATGACAATTTTATGGGTTAGTCAATATTTTGGTCTTTCAAGTGTTGCCATATGTTTTGCAATCAGTGGACTGTTGACAGATCAAATTCAAAAACCTTTGATTTTTGTGGACTTTAACAAATAGCAACTGTTCAAAATCTGAAATGTATGAACTGGCCTTTGGTTGTTTTACAAGTAAAAAAAGGTGTGCATGAATGACGTTCCCTTGTTTGGTACTGAAAGTTGCAGTCTGAAAACGTGTTGAACTTTTCAGTTATAGCTTTTAAATCTGACTTTGCTTAGTCTCGTGAAAGGTACATATATATAGTAGATCTTAGATGGGTTTAATTTTGTATATTTATAATCCTAGGTTGCTTTGCTTCGCCTTAAACGTAGTTTGTTGTTGCGTACAATAGTCCTGGTCCATCACTTATATATTTTTTCACTTTCTGCTGTGGGGTTCTTGTGATTTTCCTGCGTATTTTGAGATAAATAAGGTACTTTTGGCCACCCTTTACTGAACTTCCTTCATGATCTCATAAGATGTATTGTTTTGGCATGTGGGTTTGAGGTTTGCTTCAACTTTTATTTTTCTTTTGTTCATTGATTTTTTTGTTTGTTTAATCTAAATTGGTTTCTGGGAACTTTTGGAAATCTGTTTGCTAGTATCGTTTTTTTTTTTGGAAAAAGGAAGAACTTCTTTGTTTAGAGCTTATTTTCGATATGGGATTTTTGTCTTGTAGCCATGTTCACCAAGAATATACTCTGACTCTCTTGTTACAATTTCATTTATTCGGAATGGGATTATGGAATTAAGATAATGGTGAGTAAATCACTTCATTGTTTGCAAAATGGAAGAATTTTTCACTTTTAGTTTTGCTGGCAGATTATTTCAACTCTGGTTTTCATGGAGACCTTACATATTGGGCTATTTCTGTTTTTTCTCTTTCTTTTTTCTTGATCAATCTGAGCATATGTGGAAAGAAAGGTTCTGCATAAATTGTTTTTTAATCTTACACTTGTATGACAATTTGGCTATTTCAGTTTCTATATAAACATCAAAAATGGTGAAGATCTGTTGCATTGGAGCTGGCTATGTTGGGGGCCCAACCATGGCGGTTATTGCGCTCAAGTGCCCCAAGATTGAAGTAACTGTTGTGGACATCTCAGTTCCAAGGATCACAGCTTGGAACAGCGATCAGCTCCCTATTTATGAACCCGGTCTTGATGAGGTGGTGAAGCAGTGCAGAGGGAAGAACCTCTTCTTCAGTACTGATGTTGAGAAACATGTCTCAGAGGCAGACATAATTTTTGTTTCAGTTAATACCCCAACAAAAACTCAAGGCCTTGGCGCCGGCAAAGCTGCAGACCTTACATATTGGGAGAGTGCAGCTAGAATGATAGCTAATGTATCGAAGTCTGACAAGATTGTTGTCGAGAAATCGACAGTACCTGTGAAAACAGCTGAGGCCATTGAAAAAATCCTGACTCACAATAGCAAGGAAATCAAATATCAAATTCTCTCAAACCCGGAATTTCTTGCTGAGGGTACTGCCATACAGGACCTTTTTAATCCTGACAGGGTTCTCATTGGAGGCAGAGAAACTCCTGATGGCCAAAAGGCAATTCAAGCATTGAAACATGTTTATGCTCATTGGGTGCCTGAAGATAGGATCATCACAACCAACCTCTGGTCAGCTGAGCTCTCCAAACTAGCTGCCAATGCCTTCCTGGCTCAAAGGATTTCTTCAGTCAATGCTATGTCAGCTCTCTGTGAGGCTACCGGTGCTGATGTTACTCAGGTTTCTCATGCTGTTGGGAAGGACTCGAGAATTGGATCCAGGTTTCTAAACGCGAGTGTTGGTTTTGGTGGCTCTTGCTTTCAGAAGGATATACTGAACTTGATATACATCTGTGAGTGCAATGGCCTCACAGAAGTTGCTAACTACTGGAAACAAGTTATTAAGGTGAATGACTACCAAAAGAACCGTTTCGTGAATCGGATTGTTTCTTCCATGTTTAATACTGTTTCAGGCAAGAAGATTGCTGTTCTGGGTTTCGCCTTTAAGAAGGACACAGGCGACACAAGGGAAACTCCAGCTATTGATGTCTGCAATGGGCTGCTGGGCGACAAAGCTCGCTTGAGCATATATGACCCGCAGGTCACAGAGGATCAAATTCGAAGAGATCTTTCAATGAACAAGTTTGATTGGGATCATCCAATTCACCTCCAGCCGGCGAGCCCCTCTGCAGTGAAAAGAGTGAACGTGGTTTGGGATGCATATCAGGCAACAAAGGATGCTCATGGGGTCTGCATTCTTACTGAGTGGGATGAATATAAGACACTGGATTATCAAAGGATTTATGATAACATGCAAAAACCCGCATTCATATTTGATGGGCGAAACATTTTGGATGGTGCAAAGCTAAGGGAGATTGGATTCATAGTTTACTCAATTGGGAAGCCATTGGATCCATGGCTCAAAGACACAATTTCTATGGCATAAGATAGAGTTTCATCGCATGGGGTCTAAAGCTCAGGAATGGAGATCTTATTCATTTTTATATATTTTTTTTTTTCCAATTTCTGGTGATTATGGCTTTAAAATCATATTATTTGTTGTCTTGCTCTAAAATCATAGTATTTGTTGTCTTACCAGAAATTTAATACCTAGTAATTTGCTGTTACAAGAATAAAAGATAAATGATTTTGCAAAAATAATGGTAATAGAAAACATTTTCAAATACATCAATTGTCGTTTCCTCCTTTGTTATACTTTGCCCTCATCACTAAATTTCGAAGTTTTTACTTATATTGTTATACATCATGATAGGAAATACTTCAATTACATCCCAATTGAGGCATTTAATTAATTATTTCCCATACACTCCTCAATCCTCAAATAAAGCACCATCAAATTCAATTAAATCCCAAGAGACGCAGTATCCCACAAGACCCTAATTTCGTTATTTTAAGACTAAACATTATAATAAAATGTATATTTGATTATTGTTAAATCAATAAAATAAATTATAGTTAATGATACAAAAACATGCAAAATGAAAAAGACAAGACAAGAACGGTGAAAAATTGGACAAAACTAACAGTTTAACAAACATAAAAGACAGATAGTAATGCAATGTTGCATAGCACTGTTTTAAAATCTGGACCGGACCGGCCAGTCGAATCGGTTGGACCAAGAGCCGGCACCAACACCGGTCTGAAAACCTTCTAAACCCGCTTTTAATAATTAACCCGGAATAAATCGGATTTGGACCGGCAGAATAGTGACAAACCGCCGGTTCAACCGAACTGGTGGCACAACTTAGTCACCAAAAATCCCTAAAAACAATTTCCCTTTTTCCAATTTCCAATTCTCCATCTTCAATTTTCATCATAATTTAAATGCCTATTAACATATCACAACATTTTATAGTAACAGCTAATGTTTCAAAATTTAAATTCATGGATTATTGGATGGAAAAGAATGATTGCAGCAAATACCAAACAGTCCAACCAACAAATTGCAACCCAATCAATATTTCAAAGAAAACCTTAGGTAAAGATGTCAAAAAGCCAACAAGATGCGCAAGTAGCCAACTAGCCATCGTAGATTAAAAAAAAAAAAAAAAAAAAATGATGCAAGGAAGAGAAGAAACAAGACAATAGAAGAAGAGAAAAAAGAAATGGAAAAAGGAAATCCAGCAACCATGAAGCCTCCACCGTGGTGAATAGATCTAGCAGCCATGAAGCCTTCACTATGACGGATAGATCCAACAACCACGAAGCCTTCACCGTGGTAGATAGATCCAGTAGCCACGAAGCCTACACCATGGCAAAGCAACTACGAAATCTACATCGTGGCGGAGCAACCACAAAGTCTACACCGTTAAGGTCCAAACAGTAGTCATGGTAGATCGAAAGAAGATGCAAGTGAGAGAAGAAAGGGAAACAGTAGAAGAAGAGAGAAAGAAATGGGAAAAATGAATAAAAGTAAGGAATTTAGGGTTTTCTTTATAAATTTTAAAAAGTCAATAATATCCTCTTTGAAACGGCGTCGTTTTGGATTTTAACTAACATCATTATAATGATGTCACTGGTCCAACCTGCCGATCCAACCGGTTGGATCAATCAACCCGAGACTCGAGCC